>NW_004443984.1:6849584-6865920 GCF_000243295.1 Trichechus manatus latirostris
CTGTCTTTTCCCCAATTAATGGACTTTGGGCCTTTGTCAAATATCAACTGCTCATAGGTGGATGAATTTATGTCTGGATTCTCAGTTCTGTTCCATTGGTCTATGTATCTGTTTTTGTACCCTTCCCACCTACTCTTTAGCCCTTCACCCTCACCTGGCCTCTTCCCACGCACCCTCAGAGCCAGCTTTCTAAAGTGCAAACCTTTTCGTGTCACTTAAAATCCATAGTGGCCTACAATGGAATATTAATTGGCCACAAAAAGGAATGCTCCATGTAGACACATGCTACATGGATGGGCCTAGAAGACATGATGCTACATGAAAGAAGCCAGACACAAAAGGTCACGTAGTGTATGATTTCATCTACATGAAATGTCCAGAATAGGCAAATCTAGAGAGACAGAAAGTAGACTGGTGGTTGCCTAGGGCTGAGGAGGGTGAGGGGAATGGGGAGTGACTGTTAACAGGTATGGCATTCTTTTAGGGGTGATGGAATGTTCTAAAATTGATTGGGGTGATGGTTGCAGAACTCTGTGACTATATCGAAAAACATTTAATTGTACACTTTAAATAGGTGAATTGTATGGTATGTGAATTATATCTCAGCAAAGATGTCACTTTGATGACTAAGGTGTGCCTGACCCAAGCCACGATCACATCATATGCATGCAAAAGCTGGACAATGAAAAAGGAAGAAGGAAGAAGAATTGATGCATTCTAATTGTGGTGTTGGTAAGGAATAATGACTATACCATGGACTGCCAAAAAGCGAACAAATCAGACTTAGAAGGAATACAACCAGAATCCTCCTCAGAAGTGAGAATGATGAGACTTTGGCTCTCATACTTTGGACACATCATCAGGAAAGACCAATTGCTAGAAAAGGCCGTCATGGATGGTAAATTAGACAGTCAGCGAAAATGAGAGAAACTCTCCATGAGATGGATTGACACAATAGCCAAAACAATGGACCCAATCACACCAACGATTCTGAAGATGGCGCCGGACCTGGCAATGTTTTGTTCTGTTATACATACATAAGGTCACTATGAGTTGTAGCCAATTCAACGGCACCTAACAACAACAAAGCTCCTATTAACAAAAAACAACAACAAAAAAAAACAATGACTCCCCATCACCCACGGGAAGCCCAAACTCCTCAGGGCACCCCCCACGCTCAGCCGGGGTCCCTACAGGACTGGAATTCATCCATCCCTCGAACCTCAATGCCTTGTACTTGATGCTCCATCCCATCCCACTCACCTGCATACAGTGCCTGCCCCTGCCCATCACCACACCTCTGGCCTCTGCCAGTCCTGCCCTTGCTGTCTGGAATGCCTTCCCTCCAGCACTTCATCAGGCAAACTTGTGCACCCCTTAAGACTCAGCACTGGCAACATCTCTTCCAGGAAGCCCTCCCTCAGCCCTCACGCAGGGATTAGCTGCCTATTTAAATTACTTATTTATGAATCTGTCTCCCTCGCTGGATTATAAATTCCCAATACAATGCCAGATATCTAATAGAAACTCAGTGGGTGATGGACGAATGAATGAAGAGCTGGAAGAGCATCCAGCTAAACCCCCTTATTTGACCTTTCAGAAAACTGAGGCCCAGAGAGAAGGGACAGATGTGGTGGAGGCAGATTCTGAACCCAGGTCTGCTGTGTGGCCTGCAGTCCCATGGGGTGTACACGACCCTCAGCTCCCATCAGCCACGTCTTTGCCCCCAAGCAAGAGGTCTGGGGTGGCTGCCCAACTACAGTGCCCTAGAGCCCACACCGCTCCCAGCTTCTGGGGCAGGTCTTCCTGGCTTGCACAATCGGGGCTGGAAAGGTGCCCCGTCTGAGTGTCACATGAGACCTGTGGAAAGAAAACAATAAGAACTGAAGACACAGACTGACAGCAGTGTGGGCTGGGATGGTCTCTTCCCCTCTCTGAGGCTCAGTCTCCTCATCTGGAAAAGAAGCTGATGATACCTGCCTTGTACAGAGGACAGCAAGAGCCCCTAGATGGGTCTCCCTGCGTCCACTATGGCCTCCACACCCCACCCCACCCCTAATCCTTTTTCCACATAGTCGCTGGAGTGATCTGTTTAAAATGAATCAGACCCACCATACCTTTGCTTAAACTCACAGCGGCCCGCACTGCACTAGAATAAATCCAAACACCTAACCTGGCCCTCACCACTGTCTGTCAGTTCGTACTGTGGCAGCTTGCATGTTACTGTGTGCTGCACGTTGCTGTGATGCTGGGTCACCCATGGTGGGCAGGTTTCAGTAGAGCTTCCAGATCAAGATAGACTAAGAAAAGGTGGCATCCTGAGTGGTTCAAATGGTTAAGTGCTTGGCTACTAGCAGAAAGGCTGGCAGTCTGAACCTACCCGGTGGTGCCTCAGGAGACAGGCCTGGCGATCTGTTTCTGAAAGGTCACAGCCTTGAAAACTCTATGGAACAGTTCTATTCTGCACACTTGGGGTCTCCATGAGTCAGAATCAAATCGATGGCAAACAACGACAACAAGGAAGAAAGGCCTGGTGATCTACTTCTGAAAATTAGCCATTGAAAACTCTGTGGATCACAATAGAATACTGTATGACTCGCTTGCTTTGGACCTGTCATCTGAAGGGATAGATTGCTGGAGGAGGATACCATGTTTGAAGTAGAGGGCCAGCGAGGGCGAGGGAGACCCTCAGTGAGATGGATTGGCACAGTGGCTACAATGATGACTCAAACATGCTGTGATCGTGAGGATGACACAGGACGAGGCAATGTTTCGTTCAGTTGTGCACGGGGTCGCCATGAGTTGGCGCTAACTGGACAGCAGCAAACAACAACCCTGGTCCACCAGGCCTGCGAGGTCAGCCCTGATGGTCTCCCTGCCCACTTCCTGCCAACCTCCCCTCACTCACTGTGCTCCAGCTCATGGGGGCCTCTTTCCAGTCCATTGGCCAACAGCCTGTTTTTGCCTCAGGGCCTTTGGCCATGCTGTACCCTCGGCCTGGAATACTCCTTTTCAACCCTCGGGTCCCAACTTAAATGTCACCTCCTCCGAGAGGCCATCCCTGACCACCCTGGCTAAAGCGGTTCTCCCTCAGTGTCTCAGTCCCTTGTTTGTTTCCTTTGCAATCTGTAATTATACAGTAGTCCCCAATTTACATCTTACGACAGGGTTCCATTCTGATGATTCCATCATAAGTCAGTTTTGACGTAAGTTGAATATCTCTTTTTTTTTTGGTTAAGTTTTTATTATTATTGCCTTTTATTATCAGTATCTCTATAAATCTGATCTTTGTCTTTGAACACCTGTGAATGAACATCTGAAAATGATAACATCAGCAAATTATGTGCTGCAACATTGTATGTAGTACGTTACTGATGATAAAACATACCAAAAATAAAAAAATAAAAAAACAAACCAGATGGTCATAAGTTTGGTTTGTCATAACTCAAATACATCATAAGTCAGGGACTACCTGTGCTAGAAAGCAGTCTGTAAACCTGTGTGTTGTCCCTCTCTTCCCCTGCACTGGAAGTTCCAGGGGACGGCAAGAGGGACAGTTTATCTGCCTCTTGCTGGTCCCCCAGGCCCTAGCAGTGTGGTGGGAACACAGCAGGTGCTCAGGGTATACTTGTTGAAGGAACACATGTGCCCCTTACAGGGTATTGTGAGAATCAGATGAGAAAGTGGGTGAGAAAACACTTAACCAGGCAAATGCCAGGTTGGGAACCACAATTATCAGCTCGATTTTGTCAGGCCGCCACTTGACCCTCAGATTCCCTCTCTGCTCTCCTCTCTCAGGGTCTTTCAGGAATCCTCTCCTCTGGCCCCACCTTGTCATTTTCTCTCCCCACAGGCCTTCCCAGGGGGCCTGTCCACTCATCTTGGTTTTCTTGGAACTTTCTAGTTTTAAAACTGGAAGTTCTGCATCCCGGAAACTTTCTGAGTCCCAGGCGAGACAGATGGTTGGCCACCCTACTGAACATCTCTCTAGCCTCACCCTTGTGCCTCTATTGTCTGCTTGCAGTTCCCTAAAGGCCCTGGCTATCTTTTAGGACTCTAGGCTGGTCTCTCTGTCCAAATGCCCTTCTCCCCTGTCTTCCCACTCCCTCCTCTGGGAGACCTGCCCTCCATCCTCCCGTGAGTGTCCACAGCATTCAACTCAGACCTCCACGACAGCACACAAAACACATGCTCGCTATGCAGTAGTGTGCTGGTAAACCAGCTGTCTGAAAAACAAACAGCTCTGATTTGTTGTGTTTGCCAATTTCTGTGGTGTAAGTATTCCCATCAGGGTAAATTTCAAGCTTCTAACATGAGGTCACTGAACACTGAGTCAGGCAGAGAAGCGTGCACAATCTGCTCTTGCCAGCCAGCTCCAGCTCACCCCTGGACTTGAACCATATGTCACTTATCATTATACTGTATTGGTGAACTGTGGTAGAGGCTGGGTCTTTGATCTCTACATCTCCAGCACCTAGCACAGCATCTAGCACATAGTAGGTGCTTAGTCAATTCAATTTGCTGAATGAAGGCAGGTCTGTCTTCCCAACGGGACAGTGAGCAACTGGAGGGCAAGGGGCTAAGCTTTTGAACGGGTTAATATACACAAAGTGCTTAGAATACTCAGCAAGTGCTATATAAATATTAGCTCTTATTATTACTCATCTGGCACGTAAGGACAATAATAATTCCCATTTACTATGAGCTTTGCAGTTGCCAGTCCCAGTGCTAAGTACTTTACATGGATTCTCTCACTAAATCCACAGGATCATCCACTGAGCCTGGTAGGTACCATTATCATCCCGTTTTTACAGATAAGGGAACAGGCTCACAGCAGGTGAAGTGACTGCCCCAAGTAAACGGCAGAGATGGGGTCTGACTCCAGTCTTCATGATTCCAAAGACCTTGTGCCAGGTACTACTGAATACAGAAATCATTGAGTGGTTGGATGTCAGGGATGGAGCCTCTTGCCAGGTCACTGAGGGGATAGGGTCAGCAAGTTTGGGGCAAAGTCTGGCCCCCAAACCTGGGAATTAGGGCCCAAAGCAGCCAGTACCCACTTCCTGAAGATGCCGAGAGTCCTTGGCCAGGCGACCCAGGGCAGGGATGGCAGCCGGCCTAGGGGAGGAAGGATTATGGGGAAACAGATTTTCTCCCGGCTGCCCCCTGGGCTCCGGGGATAGGTGATAATTGACCGAGTGAGCCCGGAGTCAGGCCGAGGCAGGGCTCCATCTGGGCCTGGCACGGCAGGGCTGCTAATTGGCAGTGGGTAATCCTCGAAGCCTCCCTGGCTGGTCTGCTGCCTCAGCTCCCCCCTTTTCCTCCCAGAGACTCTGGCTTAATCCCAGAGATGACTGATGCCACGGTGGAGTCAGCTGCTTGGTCAGGCTCAGAGTGCCAGGCCTTGGGCTGAGAAGGAGTCTCTGTCTTCCTGGGGGTCTCGTAGACCAGAGGGCTCTGTCTGTAGTACTAGGTAGGGGTGGGTATCCAAAAAGATTTACTTGCTGTGGTCTAGCTCCCACTCCCAAGAACCTGAGCAGGAGGTCTGATGAAATTGAACCTGGGCATGGGCTGTGGAGTCAGCTGCCAGGGCTGAATCCCAGTTCTGCCTCTTGCTAACTGTGTGACCACAGGCAAGCTACCTAACTTCTCTCTGCCTCAGCTTCCTTGTCTGTGCAATGGGGATATACTGATCTTATATCTGTTGGAAAGATTGAATGAGTTACTATAGGTAAAGCAGTTAGAATGCTTTTTGGCTCATGTTATGTTTGCCATTATTATATTTATTCATTCTTGACCCACCACTTACTATGTGCTAAGTTCTGGGGATACAGAGCTGGAAAAGACATCATCCCTGTCTTTAGGAGTTCAGGGCCAGCTGGGGAGATGGTGAGTTATGAATTTATTCAACAGGCATTTATTGAGCCCCTATTATGTGCCAGGGGCTGGAACACTGAGACAAAAAGCCCTGGTGCTGCCCATAGGGAAGCTACAAATGAGCAGAGGGCTGAAACTCCTTCTTTAACCAGGCCTGACTGCTGGACATGGTGGGCGGAAGGGAGTCGGAGTCTGGGGTCAGCAATACCAAGTTTGAGGTACAGCTGGCTCCCTTCCCTGCCTTGGGAACCCAGGGAAGTTCTGGGCTGAGGTCGGGGAGAGATGTTTGACTAGTACAGAGGAGAACATCCTGGACCCAGAGAAGGGAGGCTGGGGCTTGGTGGTCCCTGTGGCCCCTTCCTGCCACTCTGGGCCTCAGCTTTACTTGTCAAGGGATGGTGCTGGCTGGGGCCATCTCTACAACCCCTTTCAGCATGGGACTTGGGTAGGACAGGCTCAGGTGCCCAGCCCCAAGCCTTGCATTCTCCTTGAACTAAGGAAAGACTGATTTGTGTATTTCCGGTGGCTTGTGCTGGGCGCATGTCAGGGCTGTGCTTGTGGTGTTTTTGTGGCTAGGTGGGTGGGTTTTGAGGTTTGCCTCATGCAAAGTGGTTTTTGCATTTTGCACACCTCCTGCTTTTGCTGCCGAGGTTAACCCAGAGGTGTCAGTCCCCCTGGGCTGGGCTGGGCTGGGCAGGGTGCCCGGTCCTTGGTGCCATGGGTAAAGCCGAGCTGGAAGCAGGCAGCCAGCTCCTGGGATGGAGAAGAGAGCTTTTAATCACTGTGCGTTCACTATGCATCCAGTGCTGGGCCAGGAGCTTCCACCCCCATGACCTCATTTACTCCTCACGACCACCCCATGAAGTAGGAGGTGTCACCCCATTTTAGAGATGAGGAAACTGAAGCTCAGAGAAAGACGTGCTCCGTCAAGTCATTCAAAGACTTAGGGACAGAGCAGTGTGCCTCCACAGTCCATGTTCTTTCTAAAACACCTGCCTCTGAGGCCTACCGTGTCCTCACCGGATAAAGGGTGCCTCTCCTGCCTGGTTACCCCACTCCTCCCTGTCTCGTCACTGAGAAGGGGGGGCCCTGCCCAGCCAGTCTAAGTCCAGGGAAGGGCTCAGGGCCATCCCCCTGCTGTGGTGACTCCCACTGGGACCACCCAGGGGATGTCAGTCATCCCTGCCTCCCCCTGACCTCACCCACATGCCCAAGCTCCCCCTGCCTGCTCCTGTGGGGACCCGAGATTTGTGGCACCCCGCCAGCAACTGGCAGGATGACGGAAGTCAGAAGGAGCGGCAGGAGCTGTATTAACATGCCTCCCCTTGCCTGAGGAGTGAACGCAGGGTCTCCCCAGGCCAGCCTCCACGCTGGCCATCTGTCTGCATCACTCCCCTACTCAAGACCCTTCAGTGGTTCCCTCGTGCCTGTGGGGAGAGTGAAACCTGCTCGGGCCTCCCCTCCGTGGTATCTGTCACACCCTGGGCTCCAGTCACAGCAACTGGCTTCCAGTTCCTAGAACAAGCTTGGTCTCCTCTCTGGGCCTGTGGTCAGCCCGTTCCCTCTGCTGAAACGCTGCCCCAGCTCCAGCCTGGCTAACTCCTTCTTGTCCAACAAATCTCAGCTCCAGCCCGAATCGCCCTTGGCCCTTCTCCTAGCATACTGTTCTGCACCAGGGCTGGGTTCTGAGCCTCCCTCCTGTGCTCCTGAAGCACCTGGGGCTTTAATGATTATACAGGATCGCAATTGTCTGCCTCCTTGCACGCACTGAGCTGTGAGCCCGGGACACAGGCTCCCCGTTTCTGGCCCAGATGTGCTAGACAGAAGGCCCTCAGGAAGTGCTTGTTGACTGAGTGAGTGACTGAGGCCCAGAAAGCTGGAATCTTGTGCTTGGGGTCACTCAGCTTGTGTGTGGACTGAGGATTTTGTTCTATACCTCTGGAGCCCCCTGGGCCATGTCAGAGCCTGCCCAGACCTCCTCCCTTTGGTCTGTAATGGGCTCAAGGCATCCTACCTTCCTCCTTCTTGGCATTTGATTAACATCTGTCTCTCTACCTATCCCAACCAACTGTGAGCCCCGTGAGGGCAGCCACCACGTCTGCCCTGCTCACTGCATGGCACAGAGCCTGGCACAGAGCAGGCGCTCTGTAACAGCTGAATGACACACTGGAAGGCCTGTGGTCCCTTGGGTCCAAGGCCCAGAACGTTCATGACCACTGTGTCCCCTGACGTCTGCGTGGGGATGCGGCAGGTGTAAGTGGAGCTCAATCTCCTGGAGGAGCCAGACACTGAACCCCACAACCCACAAAGGTGGGTGAGAAGTGTTTTGTGGCCTGGCCCCTTCAGCCCCTGGACCCCATGTCAGCCCCCAGTCCGGCTCTGGCCTGCCTCCCTTCACGACATCCCAGCTCCCCCACAGTGGGGGCTGAGAGCTCCCGCCCGCCCAGCAGGCAGCCCCATTCCTCCAATTTCCTCCCAATTAATCAAGCTCTGAACTTTTTAATTATCTGCCTGCAGGGTGACTCCCCACTCTGGTGAAGCAATTAAGGACATTTCCAAGTGCTGTGTGGCTGCCTGTAGGCAGCGTTGACCAGACCCTGATGGAAGAGGCAAGAGGAGGGGCTGGTGACAAGAGGGGTGGATGGGAATCCCCCCCAGGCCACGCGGGTGCTGGGAGGTTGTCCTAGGGCCACACTATTCAGGGTCACCCCTCCATGTTCATTCAGTGGTCCTCTCTGCAGCTAGAATCTGGTTGCACAGACTCCAGACTGTAACCATGTGCCAGGCATTGGGCTAAGTACTTACACTCCCACTGCATCCTCTCTTGGACACTGGGAGTAAAAAAAACCCAAATCAAACCCATTGCCAAGTCGATTCTGACTCAGTGACAGAGTGGAACCGCCCCATAGGGTTTGCAAGGAGCAGCTGGTGGATTCAAACTGTGATCTTTTGGTTAGGAGCCAAGCTCTTAACCACTGCTCCACCAGGGCTCTGGACCCTAGGAGTAGGAAACAGAACTATCTCTACTTTACAGATGAGGAAACCGAGGCTCAAAAGTATTAGGCAAATCAAGAGACATAGCTGGGACTGAAGCCAGCTCTGACTTCACGGTCAGTTAGTTTATCCTATTGTCTCTTAAAGGTCAGGGTGTAAAATGCCCCGGGAGCAATGGGTGCCCCAGGGTGGAGGAGATGGTCCTGAGCTTGAGACTTGCCTAAGAACTCAAGCTTTCCATGTGTAGGGCTGCCAGTGGGAGAGGGTGGTGCAGGCAGAAGGGCCGTGCAAAGGCACAGAGGCGTGAAAAGACACAGTGTGTGTGTGGGGAGCTACAAATAGTTCAGGGTTGCTGCAGCATAAAGTTTGAGGTCGGGAGAGGTGGGAGATGAGGCTGGAGAGGAAGGCAGGCTCTGAGTCACTAAAAGTCAGCAGAACCTTCATGATCCTTTGGTCCATGCTCCTCATTTAATGATTATAGAAAACATGACTCAGAGAAGGGCGGTGACTTGCCTAAGGTCACACAGCAAGTTAGAGTCCAACGAAGCTGGGATGCCAGCCCAGGAATCTAGATGACCAAGGTAGGAGGGAAGAAAGAGGGGCGGAAGTGGGTAGCTGTCAGATCACTGCAGTAGCTCCCAACTGGTTTTCCTGGCTTGCCTCCTTACCTCCCACCTCCCCCTTTCTCCTGGCCACAGTCAGAGGGATCCTGCAGAAAGCAGTCAGCTCATACTGCTCCTCTGCTCAAGTCTCTCCAATGGCTCTCATTTCACTCAGAGTAAAAACCAATAGCCTACAAAGTCCCCTTCGCCTCCTCTGACCTCACGTCCTACTATCTTCCTCTTGTCCACTCCACACCGGCCACACTGGCCTCTGGCTCTCCTGGAGCCCCAGGCCTGCGCTAGCCTCAGGGCTTTTGCACATGCTGTTTCCTCTGCCTGGTTCAAGTCCTAGCTCAGTCACATTCTCCCTATGCCTCTCTCCAAGCCTCACCTCCCTCATTTATAAACCAGTTACCATGTGACCCCATGTGTTTCAAAGTAGAACTGTGTTCCATAGGGTTTTCAATGGCTGATTTTTCAGAAGTAGATCTCCAGGCCTTTCTTCAAGGCAGCTCTAGTTAGACTTGAACATCCAACCTTTTGGTTAGCAGCTGAGCACATTAATTGTTTGCACCACCTAGGGACACTCCCTCATCTATAATGGGGGTTATTGCTACACACTCTGCCTTCCTCCCCAGGCTAACATGGGGTTCTTCTAGTGAGACAGTGGGGAGCAGCCACCCCTCTCGCCTCCCCAGCCCCATCACCAGTGGAGGCTGTCATTGCAACAGGTTTGTAAAGGTCCTCACTGGGTCCTTGGGGAAATGGGTGCTTTGACGAGTGAGGGCTCTGGGTCCCCAGACCACAAGCTGGGTCTACATGTTTGAGCATCCCTGCCTGTAATCGTCGGGACTAAAAGACTCTGGAAAAGTGAGTGTTAAATAATAATCATGATGTGCCCGAGGAGAAGCCGGATGTGTTTGGAAAGCTTGACACATCTGGCAGGGCCAGCCCCAGCCCCCAGCGCATCTGTGTGCTGTATTGACAGGTGGCTTCATGGGTCACTGAGGAAGGGCCTAGAGGGTGCATCCTGGTGCCACAAGAAGGTGGTGGGCCTGACAGAGCTGGGGAGCATCTCCCAAGCTGCTCATGGGCCACACTCCTCTTGTGAGTGTTCCCTCAGGCTGTCCACTGGACCTTGGTGGCTGTACTCTGACAGCAGAGCTGAGAACCCAGAACCTGGACCACCAGATTCCAAAGTCTCTGCATCATTCTGTCATTTGGCTGTTGCTCCTGCTGGGCTAGGGGAGCCTGGGAAAGCCCCCTCCCATCTCCAGCTGGGGTAGCCTTTTCGGGGTCACCTCCTGTAGCACTTCCTCTTCCATGGGATCCAGAAATGTGGTCATCAGCTTTACCTGAGGGAGACCCCTGGGCTGAGCCTGGCCCCCTCCCTCCTCCCACCTGCCCCCAGAAAGTCATAGTCATTAATAAAACACACAATTAGCTGTCAGCGGAGAACATGTCTGGAATTTTTTACCTGTTTGGTGAGCTCGGTTAAGGCAACAAACCCCTGGACCCCCTGGGGAAGCAGCCACCACACACCTTTCAGGGGCTCCTTCACCAGGCCCAGGGCAGGAGGGGGCCTGGGAAGTTTCTCAGTGTGGGCTCTACAGGCCTGGGCCTGTGCAGGGCAGTTTTTTCCAGGCCAGTGGAGAAAGTGACAGAGCAATAGAGATTTCCTGGCAGAAGTGGTTTTTTTTCAACCCAACAGGCAGTACAGTTCAACACAGTTTCCCCCTTCTTGTGCAGACTGAGTCTTCTAGAACCAGAAGGTTTTTAGAGAAAAGTTAGTTCAACTCTCCATCACCCCATTTTACAGCTAGGGAAACTGAAGCTCAGGAAGGGGAAGTGACCTTATTGGTAACAGATGGAAATAAATAAGCTTCTCTTTTTTGTTCTGTATGGATCCACCACCCATCTGTCAGCTTGTCCTGTTGTGGTGGCTTGCATGTTGCTATGATGCTAGAAGCTATGCAACTGGTATTTAAATGCAGCAGGGTCGCCCATGGTAGACGAGTTTCAGCAAAGTTTCCAGACTAAGACAGACTAGGAAGAAAGGCCTAGCAATCTACTTTCAAAAATTAGCCAGTGAAAACCCTGTGGATCACAAGAGAATACTATCTGATACAGCACTGGAAGATAAGCCCTCTAGATTGGCAGGCACTCAAAACACAGTGGCCGCAACGATGGACTTGAGCCTATCAATGATCGGGAAGGTGACACAGAACCAGGCAATGTTTCGTTCCGTTGTACAAGGGGTTGCCGTGAGCTGCAGCCAACTTGACGACAACTAACAACAACAATGAATCCCCTAGCTTGCTGAACACAATTAGAATTTGTTGCCAAAGTCTGAACGAATGTTTCCAAAGTCCGTGACAGTCATTCTACACATACTGCCGAGTCCTGTGTGCTGCGTGCCAGGACGCAGCAGAGAACAAGGCAGATGTCGTCCCTGTCCTCGTGCAGTGGACTGTCTGTCTAGTGAGAGAGATGAACGGAAGGGAGCAACGGACAAAAAAAAATATGCATAATTTGTGATGGGCCACGGAGACAGACAGAGGCCAAGGCAGGGCCACAGAAGTGTGGTCAGGAAAGGTCTTTCTGAAAAGGTGACATTTCCGCTGAGCAGGAATAATATTTATGAAGGTGGTAAAATCTCAGAGCTGCGGTTCCTTCATCGGTGTGACAGAAATCAGAGCAGGACATTACCGGGCACTCGAGACCCATTTGCTCCTAGCCCAACCATTTATGACCCCGGAGAGAGGGCCTACTACACCCTGGAAGGCACTTCCTGCCTGGGCACCTTGGTTCCAACAGTGCCATGAGGCTGGGCTCTGTCGCCTCCATTTATTCAGATGATAAGGAACTGAGGCTCCAAGCAATGCAGGACCCTCCCCAGGGCACATGGACACCAAGCTGGGGAGCCCGTGGCTCCAGTATCTGCCCTTCTCTCTCCCCGTCTTTTCTGGATGCTTTCCAGAACCAATGCTTTCCTCACTAACCTCAAAGGGTCTGGCAGGTTGGTCCACCTGAGTCCTGGTGGCCTGTGACTTGAATGCTAATGAAAACCCCACCTGAGAGGTCCTGGAGTTTGGCACGTCAGGGAGAAGGGATTAGGCTCCCAGATCACCACCTTGGAAACACAAACACGTTGAGGGAAAGCTTGCTCACATTCACAATGAGGCTTCCAATCGGGGGGCCTGGAACTGCTCTTCCTCCTGGGGTACAGAAACCATCCTCCTCCTCCTCTGTTGGCTTCTGGAGATCCAGAGTGGGGCTCAGCTAACCCAAGCCATAAATCAAATGCACAAGATGTGGCTTGGCAGCCATCCCAGTGAAAAAGATCTGGGGGTTTGAGTTGACCACAAGCCAAAAGCTGCTGAAAAAGCCAATGTAGTCTTAGGCTGTAAGAGCAGAAGTAGAGTGACAGCCCAGCATCCTCCCTGCTGGTCAGGCTACAACTGGGATGGCAGGGTCAGTTTTGAGCATCATGTTTTAAAAGGGATTCATTGAGTGATAGAGGACAAGAAAGACATCTCAGGCCTCCAGCTTGCTTTCCATCTGGGTGGCACTGGAAGGGCTTGGGGCAAGATTCCAGGTATAAACTTTTATACCTTTTATACCCAGGCAGCATTTTATAGGCACACAGCAGAATTCCAGAGCCCCGCTTGCCCTGCAGCATCCTCTTGGCTGGATCCCTGGGAAGTATGAATTCTCTCCTTAGTCTCACTCAGCTTCTGCCTCTATGTAGTAGCCCTCCTGGACAGTGGGGATTTGAGATCATGTCTGTGGTTTCACTAGTGTCCACCCTTGATTTGAAGGCAAACTTAATAAAAAAACCAACACTCCTTTGCTAAGTGATTACTTTGTGCTCGGCCCTGTGTTAGGCAGTAGGCACAGAGCTGGATAAGACAGTCCCTGCTCTTGAGGCTCATAGTCCAGAAGGGGAAACTGCAATATGATCAGCTAGGGGTATCAAGGAAGGCTTTCCAGAGGAGGGGCCATTTGGACTGGGTATTAAAGGATGAATAGGAGTCTGTCAGGGTCAGAAGAAAGGAAGGACATTCTAGGTAGACAGAACAGTGTGTGCAAAGGCATGGAGGGGTGAAGGTCGGGGCTGGGTGGTTGGGGCATGGAGTATGCAAGAGAAGAGATGGGCGACAAGGCAAGAGCAGTCATCTGGGGTTTCCTGCTCTAAGAGCAAGGAAGCCAGTGGCAGCTGTGTGCCACATAACCGCATAGCCCTGGTGCCCTTAGCCCTCTGCTCCCAGTGGCTTGCTTGTACCCTTGCCTCCTTGCACTCCAGCCCTCTGTTCCGGTCTTAGCTGGCCCACCCCCAGGCACAAGTCTTTCCCTGTCTCCTCTCTTTGTTTTCCCCACTTCTCTCCCTTGCCCAGTTCCGCAAGCCCCTCCTCCTCTGTCGTGACCAGTCCTACCTCTTCTGTTATTGAAAATGAACTGAGCATCTATTAACAACAGCTTGTTGTTGTTGTTAGCTACCATTGAGTCGGCCCCTGATTCACGGTGACCCCATGCACAATGGAACAAAAGGCTGCCCGGTCCTGCATCACCCCTACGATTGGTTATGGATCAGACCGTTGTGATCCACAGGGTTTTCATTGGTTGATTTTCAAAAGTAGTTCACCAGGCCCTTCTTCCTAGTCTGCCTTAGTCTGGAAGCTCTGCTAAAACCTGTTCAGCATCATAGCAAAACGCAAGCCTCCACTGACAGGTGGTAGCTGCACATGAGATGTACTGGACAGAATCAAACCCAGGTTTCCCTCATGGAAGGCAAGAATCCTACCATTGAACCACCAATGTCCTCATATTAACAACAGCAGCTGCCATTTTAGTAAGCACCTACTATGCTGGGCTGAGGGCTTTACATAAGTTATGAGGGAGGGGTGGGGGTGTGCATCACAGTGGTTAGGGGCACAGGCTCTGGAGTCAGAGTCCACCTGGCCTTGAACCCTGGCTCTGCCACTGACCTCAGGTAAGTTACTTAACCTCTCTTTGTGCCTCAGTTTCCTCATCTGGAAGATGGGTGTATTCATTGGACTTGCCCTGGTGAAAATTCAGAGTTAATACTATAGAGTACGTTAGTTTCTTCATCATTCTCACAGCAACCTTATGAAGAACATACTGCAGATATACTGATATTCCCACTTAGAGAGGAGACAACTGAGGGTTTGTGAGGATAAGTAACACTCCCGCAGCCAGTGTCCGAGCTGGGATCTGAGCGATGGAGCACCACATCGTCCGAGACCAAAGCCGGGGCTTAACCACTGTGGAACACGGCCTCACCAATCTGGGGCTGGGCCTGGAAACCCAAAGCTCAGCGAGCTCCCAGCCTAGTAGGGAAGATGCTCAAGTCAATCGGCAGTTTCAAAACAATGCGATCAGTGCCCGGAGATGGGGGGAGGGGTGCTGGGCATGGCAGCCCAGAGGAGGGGCCCTAACCTGTTGTGTCCTGGAGGTGTTAACACCTCAGCTGTCTTGAAAGGCAGAGGATGACCAAACACAAGAATGAAAGGAGGGGCATGCTAGGCAGAGGGAAGAGCCTGGGCAAAGGTATGGAGATGGGACACTGTGTGGCGAGGTTGAAGGGCTGCAGCGGATGAGCTGGAAGCCCAAGTCTGTGAGTGCAGGGATGGCAGGACATGACGCTGGACAGGCAGGCAGCAGTGGACAGCGGAGGGCCTCCCACCCATCACAGGACAATGTGTTGATGTCTCGGTGCCCAATGCCTGCAGATAGGTGGCTCCACCTCTGGCACGAGAAGACACCTGCCCAGCCCCTGGTCTCTGTGGGACATTGTTGGATCATGAAGTAACCCCGGGGATCCTAGGAGCCTCTGCAGTGTTCCTTCAGGTCTAATTGATCCCAATTTTTTTCTCAGACATAAATAACTTTTGAAAAAGTGACTTTAAAAACATCTCCATCCCCAAAGCTTACAAAGATCCCACACCGTCTCAGTTTTAAAGGTTCAAAAGTTGAAAATTATGAGCCAACAGCAAGATTTGCAGAACAAGTGATCTTTGGCAAACAGCCGGGGGACTTTATGACAAATTGCCCAGACACGGTCATTTTAGAGCCATCACCTTTAACTGGTGCTTCAACCTTCCCCTAAATGTCTCTTTTATTTGAACAGTGTGTTTACGGGGCCTGGGGCTGCTGTTCCCAGCCTGTGCTTTAGTTCTGTAAAAGAGAAAGAAGCTGAGGGAGAGAGAGACAGACATCAAAGCAGAGGATGATGGCAAACCACTAATCTCATAAACCCTTCTCTTATCTCAGCCTTTAGAAAAATGGGGAGGCCTGGTTGTCCCTAAAAGCGTCTCTGAAAGCTCATAAACTTGACAAGCACTTAACTCTAGCACCCACAGAGAAGGACTCTAATCCTTGAGAAAACTCACTGGACATGAAGAATGGGGAGGCAACTTCTGGTGAACGGCAGTCTGCAGAGGCAGTTCATGCTGTCACCAAGTGAGGGCTTTCTACTTTACTTTCTTTGACCGCATGGGAACCCTGTTTGGGAGGGTTTCCTTGGTTACAATAAAAAAATCAAACCCATTGCCATTGAGCTGATTCCAACTCATAGCGATCCTATAGAGGCCAGAATTAATATCTTAACATTTGTCATCTTTCGATAAGCTAACAGCTCACGCTTGGTGCTTACTCTGGCTGTTTTAAGTTCCTTATGTGGATGAACTCATATACTCCTCAAATTATACTATCATCACTATACACAGAAAACCCTAAAGACGCCACGAGAAATCTAATGGAACTAATAGATTCAGCAGAGTAGCAAGATACAAGATAAACATACAAAAATCAGTTGGATTCCTATACACCAATAAGGAGAA
>NW_004443984.1:6866020-7013933 GCF_000243295.1 Trichechus manatus latirostris
GAAGTTAGAGTGTTGATATGTTGTGGGGTTGTTAACCAATGTCATAAAACAACATGTGTACTACTGTTTCATGAGAAACTATTTGTTCTGTAAGCCTTCATCTGAAGTACAATTAAAAAAAATTAAACTTAAAAAAAAAAAAGGTTGAGAAGGGAAAGTGTTGACATGTTGTGGGGTTGTTAACCAATGTCATAAAACAATATGCGCACTACTGTTTCATGAGAAACTATTCGTTCTGTAAACCTTCACCTGAAATACAATAAAAAAAAAGGGGGGGGGGAACAAAAATATTATATTATCATCATGTCCATTTTACAGATAAGAACACTGAGGCACAGAGAGGCAAGTCACTTGCCCAAGGTCACCGATTCAGTGAGTGGCATAGCTGGGATTTAAACGAAGATGGATGTCAAAGCTTTCCCTCACCCACTGCTCACTCACTATTCCAGGGGTGGGGCTCCAGTCTGGGTACTGCACACAGAGCTGTCATTTCCCCTCCTCTAATCACAGACCCATTTTACAGCTGAGGAAACTGAGGCTCAGGGTGTCAAGTGGCTTGACTGAGAGCACAAAGTAGGGACATGGCAGAGCTGGGATTCTCCCCAGCCTGCCTCCAGAGCCTGGCTTCTTGCAAGGCACTGAGCCACTGAGGGCCTTCAGCCGCCAGCAGGACAAAGGCCGTCCAGGCCTGACCAGACCAAGGGCCCCCAGGGGCTGGAATCATTCAGAGTCCAAAGCTCAGAATCTCCAAGGCTCAAATCTGAGCTGCGGGCTTCGTGTACTCTGCTGGGCTTGGAGTCCAGCCCTGAACCTGGAGGTCTGGTGCCCTGCCGGCCTTTGTCTCCTCAGAGGCAGTATGGTGCAGGGGTTAGCAGTATGTGCTCTGGGGACAGGCTGCCTGCCTGGGCTTAACCCAGCTTCCTAGCTAGTGACCTTGGGAAGTCACAAAACTTCCCTGTACCTCAGTCGTGCCATCTGCAAAACGGGGATAATAACACTATCTCCCCTCCTAAGATTGTTGAGATTAAACGAGTTAATACACATGAAGCACTCTGAACACGGCCAAGTGTGCAGTAAGTGCTCAATAAACGTTAGATATTGTTACTGTTTTCTCCCCTCCCAAGGAGTGTGGCCCCAAGCCCTGGACTGTGCTGCCAAACTGAACAGCCTCCTGCCCACCCTAAACTCCTTTCATTAATGACAGCTGCCTGGAACTCCTGCCAGCCCCTGTCCCTGAATAGAAAGCAGCAGTACTCTGGGTTCAAATCCCAGCCCCAGCTCTTCCTGGCACATGAGCACATCTTTCTGAGTCTCAGTTCCCTCACCTGTAAAACAGGGCTAGTAACACCTGTTTAAATAACACAGAGACAAGAGCAGGCACCTAGAATCAGGCTGAACTGGTCTCTGCTTCCTGCTTTCTGCATGACCTTGGGGAAATCGGTGGAACTCCCAGAGCCTCAGTTTCCTCGGCTGTAAAATGGGAACACTCACACCTCCCACGTAGGGTTTTATACTGTGAGGACAAAGTGCGTTTACAGCCGGACAGTGCCATGTGCCTACAGGAGCTCATTAAACAGCTTAGTATCACTGATTTCCCTCGTAGGGATCATTTCTTCAACAGATATAAAGCCCTATTATACACCAGAGGGAGCCCTGGTGGCACATTGGTTAAGTGCTCGGCTGCTAACCCAAAGGTCACACCTACCCAGCAGCCCTGCAGCAGAAAGAGCTGGTGATCTGTTTCTGTAAAGACTACAGCCTAGAAAACCCTATCCGGTAGTTCTACTCTGTCACACAGGGTCACTATGAGTCTAAATTGACTTGACGGCACTCAACAACAACACCATATGCCAGGCACTGTGCTAGGAGCTAGAGACACAGCAGTGAACAAGACGAGCTGGCTCCCTATGTGTAGAGCTTATAATTGAATGAGGAAGATGGATAGTAAACACATACAATAGAACCTGCAAAAGCCAGAACCTGTGTAAGGTGGGAACCTGTCAGAGAAGGAAAATTCAAATATTTTCCACTAATAAAGAGTGATTGAAAAGCGGTAAGCTGCACCCTGTCAAAGGCGGGAAACTTGTGAGACCCAGAAAAACAAGACCGTTCCACTGACTTCTGGCTCTCACAGGTTTCACTGTATCAGATAAATACAGAGTGATGTGCTAGAGGGTGCTAGTGGGGGGTACTCTACATGGGGGAGTCAGGGGGGGCTTCTCGGAGGAGGTGACACCTGAGTTGAGACCTGAAGGACAAGAAGGAACGAGTTGCGGGGATGTCACAGGGAAGAGAGGTCCAGGCAGAGGGAACAGCATGTGCTAAGGCCCTTCCTCAGGAGGGAATATGCCCAGCGAGTTTGAGGAGCTGCAAAGAGGCCTGTGTAGCCAGAGAAGGGTGAACACAAGGGAGCAGAGTAGGAGATGAGGGTAGAGTGGAAGGAAGGAGCCAAGCTGTAGGCCTTGCGGTCACAGAAAGGAGATTGAGTTTGACTCTAAGTGTGGTGGGAAACCTTTGGAGGCTTTTAAGTGGGGAGCCCTGATGGCTCAGTGATTAAGAGCTCAGGCTGCTAACCAAAAAGTTGGCAGATCAGATCTACCAGCCGCTCCCTGGAAACCCTACGGGAGAGTTCTACTCTGTCCTGTAGGGTTGCTAGGAGTCAGAATCGACTCGATGGCAATGGGTTTTGGTTTTCGTGAAGTGACTATGGAGTTTAAGTGCTTGGCTATGAACAGAAAGGCTGGCAGTTTGAACCCATCCAGAGGTGCCACGGCGGAAGGCCCTGGTGATCTGCTTCCAAAAGGTCACAGCCATGAAAACACTGTGGAACACAGTTCTAGTTTGCACACGAGGGGTTGCCATGAGTCTGCATCCACTCAATGGCAACTGGTTTTGGTGAAGTGACTTGAGTTTTGCAAAGGTCCCTCTGTCTGCTGAGGGGAGAATGGACTGTGGGAGGGAAGAGAAGGGGCAAGACAGGGGGCAGGGAGGCCATGAGGAGTCTGCTACAGTGGTCTGGGCAGCATGAAGGTGGGTGGACAGGGTGGTGATAGTGAGGGTGACAAGAGTGGTTGGGTTTAATAAGGACGCGAGTTCTTCTGTCCATGGTAACACCCCACACGAATATGAGGGCTAAGAGGTGAGACACCATGTTCTGCTCTGTGAAGGAGTAAAAGTGTTTCCTTTGTAATATTTCACTATTTCAGCAGTGCCTTCTCCCCGTGGACCTGCAATCAGAGCCGACTGCCCATTGAGAGCTGGTAATTAGGCTTTTGGGACAGGTGCCCGCGGGGCTGGCAGAGCCTCCTCTCTGGGCTGTATGGGGCCTGTGGCCATGCTGCTCCTTGGCAAAAAGTTGAAAGGGAGAAAAGCTGCTCCTGGCAGTTTTCCTGCTGCATTTTTAGGGTCTTCCTGTTGCCCCTCACACAACCCCAGGCATGTGGCCCCCCCAAGTGGCCCTGAGGCTCCCTAAGGCCTTCGCTCAAATTCTCAGATCTTCCTGGACTTCTGGCACCTGTCTTTGTCCCCAGCCGTGTCACATTCCTTCTGACCTGAGCTCATGCTGAGTGAGGCCAGGGACGCATTTCTGCCAGGGAATCAAAACGTGACACTGTTCACACTCTGCGTGCATTAAACCAGGATCCCTCCTGAGACACCAGCCCTCATCTCTGGGAGTTAATCAGACAGTGGAGATTTCAGGCATTGTTGCAGGTCGGGGAGGAGGGACTTTGGGGCTGACAGGGCACGGGGCTGCTATTCACCTCTCACTATGGTCTCCCACCACTCCCACCTTCACAAGCGACCCACCTGCTCCTGAATCCAACCTGTAAATGGTAACTCTCTAGAACAACCACATCCCCTATATGTCCAATGCGTGGCCATCTGTGCACCTTCCACCCTCACAACCTTGTGGGGGGTACCATTATCATCCCCCCTGTACCAATGAGGAAAGCGAGGCTCAGAGAGGGAAGTCACTGCCCAAGGACACGTGGGAGTTGGTGGCAGAAGTGGGACAAGATGCCCACCTCCTGGCTTTGAGTTGAGCATGGTTTTCTTGGCACCAGGACCTTTCTGCCACCCAGCTTCCCTCCTGCTCTATGGGACTTTAAATGATAGCAGGAGGCTCTGGCTAAGATCAGAGGAAGAATCGACAAGGCCATTTACAGGCAGTGGCAGGAAGGAATGGACCACAAAGCACATGTCCTAAGAGAGCTTTAAAAACTGACCACGACAACCACTTAGATATGACAGTCACCTTAGATGGTTTGGGCACTAACCCACTGCCCTTTGTTTAATAATACCACTAGAGCTTGTCACACTGCTAGAAGGGTTGGTGGTTACAGACTCATTCATTCATTCATTCATTCATTCATTCTTTCCACAGACACTTATTGAGAACCTGCTACGTGGTAGGCACTTTGCTGGGGATGGAAAGATGTCGGATTCATCTCTGCCCTTAGCAACTACTACCTAGTAGCACAGCTCTGTCTACTCCATCAGACCATGAACTCCTGAAGTAGTTAAGAGAGTGACCTTGGAACTTTGGTGAAGGGTAAGAGTGTTGACATGTCCTGGGGTTGGCAACCAATGTCACAAAACAATATGTGTATTAATCGTTTAATGAGAAACTAATTTGCTCTGTAATCCTTCATCTAAAGCACAATAAAAAAAGAATAATTTGCTAATTATATATTAATTTAATCTGTATCAAAATCAAATAAAACTCTGCTAGGTTTTCTATTAAAAAAAAGAGAGAGAGAGAGAGTGACCTTGGGAATCAGACTACTTTCTAGCTATGTGACCTTGGGCAACTTACTTCACCTCTCTGTGCCTCAGTGTCCCCATCTGAGAAACGCGAATAATAGCAGTGTCCACCACATAGAGTTGTTGTAAGGATTAAGTGAATTCTTATGTGTAAAGTGCTTCGGACAGAGTGGCTGTGCAGACTAAGTGGTTAGCGCCGTTCTTCCGTGTTCTCAAGGACTTGTGGGATTTTCCAACCAAAGTTTTTCCCCGCCTGATGGTCTCTGCTGGATTTTGTTTCTAACAACTATGTGCCAGGCTCCCTCAGCTTTTAAGCATCCAAACAGAGAAAATCCAAAATTCATTTGTCAGGAGCTATCTATTGAATGTGTTTTTTTACTTGTGTTTAAATAGTCAACATTATTTCTTCAATAAATAATTTTAAATGCCAGGCACTGTGCTAGGAGCTTTAGTCACATCAGCTAATTTAATCCTTACAACACCCCTATGAAGTTGGCACTATTTCTTCATTTTGCAGAGGAACAAACAGGCTTAGAGAGGCTACTTGATACTAATCCATCCAAAGTTTATTGAGAACCTGTTATGAGTCAGCCAGGTATTCTGCCAGTACTAGGTTCAAGTCCCAGCTAGTAACAAATGAGGCCCAGACCCTGCCCTGTCAGGGCTTCTAGTCTGGCAGGGAAGTCCTACATTAAATAATCAGCAGTATGGACCAGTTCAATAGGGGCCTGGCCTCTTCTGGGACAGTTGGAGACAGTCTGCTATTTCAGATATGTAGTTGGGCTTCAGCCCAGCTAGGAAAGCCACACTAGAAACTACCCCTCCCATCCACTAAGTGACTCTTCCCATATCCCATCTTTGCCTTCTCAACACTGCAAATGCCAATTCACCCTCCTGGGCTCAGGGTCAGTGGCCCCTCTTGTGATGTCTTCTCCCCGTCTCAAAGGCCACAGCTGTCATTCATCCCCAGAGAAGCCCATTGCAAATTCACCCTACACTGGATCTCATGAACCTCATTGTATTGTCATCTGTCCCTCCTTTGGGAAGTCTTCCTTAATCATTACCCACCCCAACCTGTCCCTGACAGTCTGGTTGCTTTCTTCTCCAAGTTCCCACAGCAACTTGTGTATATCTCCAACTATTTCCCCATGTTATAATGATTTGCCCTTTGACTGTGAGCCTCTTGCTGGTAGTAATTAGGCCTTATTCATCTTTGAATGTAGTACAGAGCTGGGCACATGGGGGGCACTCAATAAAATTTGGTCGAATGAATGGTGCAGGAGAACGGGTGAGAAAACATAGGTTTGGGTCCAGCATTAATAATTCTGCCTGAATGATCTTGGGCAAGTCCAGGACTAAGATTTAGGTTGGCAGGCAAATAGTTTCATCTTTCCCTCCAATTCCAACCAGGTGCTTAGAGTTCTGTGTTGAGAAGGATCCTGAAGTAGCATCTGGGTTTGGTGGGAAGAGTACTGTGATTGACTTGTAATGTCTGCCTTAGATTCAGGAGAGGAATGGAAACATATGTTCCTCATTTCTGACAGCTTGGCAGCCCTGGTGGCACAATGGTTAAGTGCTCAGCTGCTAACAAAAAGGTTGGCAGTTCGAACCCACCAGCAGCTCCACGGGAGAAAAGACCTGGCAATCTGCTCCCATAAAGATTATAGCCTAGGAAACCTATGCGGCAGTTCAACTCTGTCATATAGGGTTGCTAAGAGTTGGAATCGACTTGATGGCACACAACAACAGGAGACTCTATTATGCCTGACACTCTAGAATTCCACATCTTCATGATTTTTCTTTGGGGACAGGAGCCACATGCCAGGCTAGCCCAGGACCCAGGCACTCAGTAAATCCTGGTTGAGTGAATGCTCTTACTTGGTCATCTTGAGACTCTACATGGAGAACAGGGCTTATTATCCCATTTTACAGAGGAGAAAATGGGGCCAAGAGAGAAGTGAAATGAAGATACTTGCCCAGAGCCGCACGGTAAAGCCTACCTACACTATTCCCTGGGCCTTCTGACTCCCAGCCCAGGGGTCCTTCCCTCTGGTTAGTTGCATTTAGCTCTCTGAACAGTATAGCCCCTTATGTCAATCAGATAATAGTCCTGACCACCAACAGTGTTACATTTTGACTTCACAAAGCATTTTCACATTCACTTGAGCTTCATAAGGACCCTACGATAGAGGCGTGGCCATCACCCCAGTGGGCAGATTGGGACACCAATGCTCAGAGAGGGCATGTGATTTGCCTAAAGTCACACCAAGCTGGGACTCGAACCCAGGCCTTCTGATTTCAAATACCATGTGCCAGCCACCTGCCCCCACTAACCAGCCCCTCTGACTCCACGTCTTCTTTCCCCACGGCCACCTCTGCTTTCTTAGGAAAGATGAAACAGCAGAGACATAAAGGAATGTAACAGAAGCCAAGCTCCCCTCTCCCATGAGCCCACACCCCACCTTGGATCACCTCTTTGAGGGGGGCCAGAAGGGGAGAGAAGGGGTCATAAGAGCTGAGCAGTGGGGTGCCAGCTGGATGACAGGACTCCTACGACATACCCGTGACCCTGGCCCAGGCTCACGCCAGCTGGGTAAACAGGAACCAGCCCTTCCAAGGGTGGGGGGCATTCCTGCCCCTCTCAGACTGCCTGTCTGTTGCTAAGGATTCTGGGAAGGTGGCAGGGAGGCCTAAGGTGAGAAGCTAACTAAAAAAGCAGTCAGACAGAAGGACCGGTCTGATACTGTCCTTAGGAAGATTAGGATGACTCCAAAACAGATGGGAAAATGGCTGAGACCTGGTATGATATTCATTCTCTTCACTCTCTCCCCTGTTCCTGCTCCATACGAGTCTGGTTTAATCTTATTTTAAACATTGTGTAACTCTGACTATGTTACTTGGCCTCCTGTGACTCAACTTTTCCACCTATAAAATGGGCCCAGGGAAAAATATTTCAGTACTGTTGTTGTTGTGTGCCGTCAAGGTGATTCCGACTCATAGCGACCCTATAGGACAGAAGAGAACTGCCTCATAGGGTTTCCTAGGCTGTAATCTTTATGGGAGCAGATTGCCAGGTCTTTCTCCCGCAGAGCTGCTGGGTTGGTTTGAACTGCCAGCCTTCCAATTAGCAGCTGAACGCTTAACCACTATACCACAAGGGCTCCTGACTTCAGTACTAGAGAAACTCTTTTTTCCTCCACTCAGGTCTTCTTTTTATTTTTATTTTTTAAATTGTTTTATTGTACTTCAGATGAAGGTTTATAGAACAAATAGTTTCTCATTAAACAGTACGCATATTGTTTTATGACATTGGTTAACAACCCCACAACATGTCAACACTCTCCCTTCTCGACCTTGGGTTCCCCATTACCAGCTTTCCTGTACCTTCCTGCCTTCTAGTCCTTGTCCCTGGGCTGTTGTGCCCCATTAGTCTCATTTTGTTTTATGGGCCTGTCTAATCTTTGGCTGAAGGGTAAACCTCGGGAGTGACTTCATTACTGAGCTAAAAAGGTACCTGGGGGCCATACTCTCGAGGTTTCTCCAGTCTCTGTCAGGCCAGTAAGTCTGGTCTTTTTTTGTGAGTTAGAATTTTGTTCTACATTTTTCTCCAGCTCTGTCCGGGACCCTCTGTTGTGATCCCTGTCAGAACAGTCAGTGTTGGTAGCCCGGCACCATCTAGTTGTACTGGACTCAGTCTGGTGGAGGCCTTGGTAGCTGTGGTCCATTAGTCGTTTGGACTAATCTTTCCCTTGTATTGTTTTCTTCATTCTCCCTTGCTCCTGAAGGGGTGAGACCAGTGGAGTATCTTAGAGGGCTGCTCCCAGGCTTTTAAGACCACAGACACTACTCACCAAGGTAGAATGTAGAACATTTTCTTTATAAACTATGTTATTCAGGCCCTCTTTTTAGGTGTGACAAAAAGGGACAGGTAGGGAAGAATTCCCATAAACTTGTAACTCTGTAAACATCACATCCTCTCCACTCCACAAGGCAGTGCCTGTACCAGGAAAAGCAAGTGTCTGTGTATGGGTAGGAGTCCCTCTGTGGTGCAAACAGTTACTAAGCTTGGCTGCTAACCTAAAAGTTGGAGGTTCGAGTCCAACCAGAGGTGCCTTGGAAGAAGGGCCTGGCAAGCTTCTTCTGAAAAATCAGCCATTGAAAACCCTGTGGAGCACAGTTCTACTCTGACACACATGGGGTCTCCATGAGTCAGAAATGACTTGATGGTGACAGGTGGTGGTTGTGGATAGTAGTAGAAGGAGTCCCTGGTGGTGCAAAAGGTTAACACACTCAGCTGCTAACCAAAAGGTTGGAGGTTTGAGTCCACCCAGAGGTGAAAGAAAGGCCTGGCAATTTACTTTGAAAAATCAGCCATTGAAAACCCTATGGAGCACAGTTCTACTCTGACACACATGAGGTCGCCATGAGTTTTGGTCAACTAGATGGCCAACTCTAAGTCTCTTGCCTCTGACTGTGGAAATGCCTAGATGGGGACTTGGGAGGCTCAGAGGCCCCTATGACTGTGGGAAAACCACTTCCTCCTTGCTGGATCTCAGTTGCTTTCTTCACGACACCTGGGAGTTGAGGATAGCTAGGCCCCTTCTGGTTGGGACATCTTTTGAATTACTCTGTGCTTTCTCACCTTCGTGCCTTTCCTCTGCCTGGTTTGCCAACTCTCCCATGTCTGCATGGTCTACACGGCTCAGAGACCCCTCCTGTGTAATGCCCTCCTGGTCCAGCTCCAGTCCCCCGGAGCCACAGGGCTCTCTCCCCACCCCCGTGCCCCCGCAGAACTTTGTCTGCATCTCTGAGGACATGAAAACTCTCTGCCTTTCTTATTAGTGTCCTGGGCTGTCCACCTCCTGAGACTGCTGGCTCTCACAGGCAGGGTCCTGTCTTAGTCCTCTCTGTCTCCGCAGCACCCTGCACAGGGCCCAGAGCATAGCAGGTACTCCATGTGTGTTTGTCTACAGGATGGAAGAAATGAGCGAGAGGGCAGGTCTCGCCCCTTCCTGGTTCCAGGGTGCACTCTACAGAAGGCCAAGGGGACACTACAGCTCTGGAATTTACCCATTTTTCTTCAAACATACAGAAAAGGTGAGGCAAAATGCAAGAGCCAAACAGAGAAGGCTAGGTTTTCAACCATCTGGCAGGGATCCAAAGCTGCAGGCCACAAGAGGCCCCCCAGAAGGTCAAATTCAATTAATAGTTGGCCGTAAAACCTTACCTGGTTGATCCTTGATCCAGCAGTACACACTCCCTTCTGCCTGAGGGATAAGAACTTCCAATGCATAATATTCTATGGATCAACATAGCAGAATACACTGCCTACAAGAGCAAGTCAAACTAAAACCAAACCCGTTGCTGTCAAGTTGATTCTGACTCATGGCAACCCCATGCGTTACAGAGTACAACTGTGCTCCTTAGGGTTTTCTTGGCTGTAATCTTTATGGAAAGGAGCCTTAGTGGTGCAATGGTTAAAGTGCTGTGCTGCTAACCAAAAGGTCGGCAGTTCAAACTCATCAGCGGCTCCACAGGAGTAAAGACCTGGCGTTCTGCTCCTGTATAGATTACAGCCTAGGAAATCCTATGGGGCAGTTCTACTCTGTCGTATAGGGTTGCTATGAGTTGGAATAGACTGGATGTCACACAACAACAGTCTTTATGGAAGTAGATCACCAGGCCTTTCTTGGTGCCGCTGGGTGGGTCTGAACCGTTAACCTTTAGGTTAGTAGTTCTGTGTAAACTGTGCACGACTCAGGGACCGCAACAGTCTACAAGGGCAAAACCACAAATAACTGCCTTCCTCCATGGGCTTTCAAATAACAGAAAATGAGAATGAGCAAGGGGACTCCTGATTTGGTTCATCTTTGCATCCTGAGTGTCTGGTGCAGAGCAGGCCTTAGCAGAGCCTGGGGAACGAGCGGTGACCCTCACTCCGGCACACGAGCGGAGCTCTCAGCACGCCTCCCCTTGGGCACATGCTCAGCCGGTGGAGTGCAGCCGATCAGAAGGCTGCAGGGAAATCAAAAGCAGCTACTCAGGAAAGGCCGGGGCCCCGCTGGGGAGGCTGGTGATTCATGTCTTCTCGCTTGGGGTGGGAGCGCAGGCCGAGTATGAGCTGAATTCATAAGACTTTCTCTGTTTTATCTCACAGATGTTTCTGGGATGGATGTGTCAAGGAAAAAAGAAAAAAAGAGGCTGAAGTTGAAAAATTCCAACTCAGCACATGTCCTGCAGCCCTGGGAGACGTGACAAGGGATTAAAATGCCTTTCTCCTCACTCGCCCTGCATCTCCAGGGAAAGCTAAGTCGTGTCCCTGTCAGGGGTGTTCTGGGCATCCACTGGCTATGAAGACAACCTCATCATCAGCCTGGCTTGCCTTTGGAAACAAGCTTGCAAAAATCGCATTATGGGTATGATACAAGCATGTGAGGTATCATGTGCTCCTTGGTGTGTTCACGTGTACAGTAAAACCTGTGAAAGCCAGAACCTGTGTAAGGCAGAAACCTGTCAGACAAGGAAAACTCAAATATTTTCCACTAAAACGAGCAATAGAAAAGTGGTAAGATTGCACCCCGTCAAAGATAGAAAACTTTCAAGACCCAGAAAAACAAGGCAGTCTCGTTGAGTTCCGGCTCTCACAGGTTTCACTGTGTGATAAAAGAGAACTTCTGAGTGCTTACTATGTGCTGATCACCATCTTATTTTATCCTTACAAACCAATGAGGTCAGTGCTCTTATTAGCTCAGTGTCTAGATGATTTGCTACATGTAGGAATACATGTCCATATATATATGCATGTCTACTTGTGATACACCATCCCAGAAACGTCTGTGAGATAAAACAGAGAAGAATTGATGCCTTTGAATTGTGGCGTTGGCGAAGAATGTTGAATATGCCATGGACTGCCAGAAGAATGAACAAATCTGTCTTGGAAGAAGTACAACCAGAATGCTCCTTAGAAGCAAGAATGGTGAGACTATGTCTCACATACTTTGGACATGTTATCAGGAGGGATCAGTCACTGGAGAAGGACATCATGCTTGGTTAAAGTAGAGGGTCAGTGAAAAAGAGGAAGACCCTTAACGAGATGGATTGACACAGTGGCTGCAACAATGGGCTCAAGCATAACAACGACTGTGAGGATGTGCAGAACTGGGCAGTGTTTTTTCTGTTTTACACAGTGTTGCTATGAGTTGGAACGATTTGACAGCACCTAACAACAAAAACAACACTTGCACGCATAAAACGTGCTCATGTATACATCTCAGTCTTTCTGTATATATCTATCTGCAAACATACCTACATCTGTGTCTTTGCGCATGATGTGTATATATATATATATATATGTGTACACACCTCATGTTATATACTTGTCCACAACAACAATCATTTATTGAGCTCCTTCTGTGTAAGAAGAATTACTTCTATTAGTATCCTTTATGTCATAACTAATCCTAGCAAGGTAGATGGTATCGACATCCAAAACCTATTGCCGTCGAGTTGATTCTGATTCATAGTGACCCTATAGGACAGAGTAGAAATGCCCCATAGGGTTTCCAAGGCTGTAATCTTTTGCAGAAGCAGACTGCCATATCTTTCTCCCCCAGAGTGGCTGGTGAGTTTGAACCACCAACCTTTCTGTCAGCAGCCGGGTGCTTAACCACTGTGCAACCAGGTAGGTCTCTTTGTATCAACATCAGGGGTTAACAAATGAGTGCTGGTCCGCAGGCCAAATTAAGGGCAACACCTGTTTTTGTAAATAAAGTTTTATTGGAACACAACACAAATTTGTTTATATATTGTCCCTGGGTGGTGCAAACAATTAACACATTTGGCTGCTAACCAAAAGGTTGGAGGTTCAACTTCACCAGAGGTGCCTCAGAAGGCCTGCTGGGGATCTACTTCCAAAAATCAGCCATTGAAAACTCTATGGAGTACAGTTCTAGTCTGCCACACATGGGGTCACCATGAGTCAGGGGCCGACTCAACAGCAGCTAACAACAATCTACATTTGGGGATATAGGAAATTTCCCATGAGGAATCCGAGACTCAGGCAGGGTATTTAATCCTTTGAGGTCATGCATCAGGTAAGTGAAGATGTTTAGCTAAACCTCTAGCTACCACACCAGACCCCTCCCACATCGGGGTGTCTGTGGGTGTTAGCTACTGTTGTGCCTACATACCTGTCATTCTCTGATCCTATGTGCTTATGCACCTGGGGGAAGGTTTATGGATTTATATAAGCCTCTCTGGGTGTGTGCATCTGAAGAAAAATATGCATTTTTATTTGTCAGGAGCAGGATCCTTAGTAATGAGGTCATTCGATTCTTTAATGACTTATGTCTACTCAATCAGTCAATTCTTAGAAAGCTGTGCTAAAATATCCCACTAAGAATGTAGATTGGGCCATTTCTTCTTGCAAGTATATCAGTTTTTGCTTTAAGGGTTTTGAGACTATGTTGTAAATGCATGCAGGTTCAGGATTATTCTATCTTCCTGGTGAAAAGTTCATTTCATTAAGTAATGACTCTCTTTGTATCTAATAATGCTTTTTGTCTTAAAGTCCTTTTATCCCTTCATATTCATCTTGCTGCCAGTTTTCTTCTAGAGAATATTTGCTGACATATCATTTTCCATCCATTTATTTTCAGCATTTGCATCATTATCTTTAGGTGTTGTCTCTTATAAACAGAGCTGGATTTTTTTTTTTTCTCCATCCAAATAAGAATCTCTTTTTTAACAGTTGAGTTGAATCCATTTTCATTTATTGTGATTATTGATATATTGACCTGATTTCTAGAATCTTATATTATGTGTTTTATTTTTCGTCTATTACAATTTTTTTTTCCTGCTCCTTTCTTGTCTTCTATGGAATCGACTGAGTTTTCTTTATGCCTTTTTTTCTCCCTCTACTGCTTAGGAGTTACACATTCTATTTCTAGTCTTTCGTGGCTTCCTTTACATTTTTAACCTGCATATTTGACTCGACCGAGTCAAAAGTTAATTGATAACTTTGGTGAAGGGTAAGACAGTACACAATGCAGAAAATAAAGAAAAAAAAGTTAATTGACATTCCCATCTACCTCCCAAACAATCTTGTTATTAGCTGCCGTTGGGTCAGCCCCTGACTCATGGCGACCAGATGTGTGACAAAGTAGAACTGCTCCATAAGGTTTTCTTGGTTGTAATCTGTACAGAAGCAGTGTGCCAGGACTTTTCTCTGAGGAGCTGCTGGGTGGGTTCGAACTACCAACCTTTAGACTAGTAACACGAATCACAAACTGCTTGCGGCACCCAGGCTCCTTCTCAAACAATCTTAGCATGCTTTAATTCCAATCTCATTTCTCCCACCTTCCATTTTTGGCTGTATTTTCATTCCATCTATTATCGAAAAAAAAAAAAAAAAAAAAAGCCCCACAACTAAAAAAATAAGTTACGTGAGGATTTTTTTTTCTTCCAAGTTTTCTATTTATTTATCTTTTTGTATTAATATACTGTATCTCATTTTTTTTTTTTTTTTGGTTTGTATGGGGGTGGGAGCAATGGGGACATCCATATCAGCTCCGTCCACTATGTTCCAGAAAGTTCTCCCTCTATTTGCACACATATGTACTCTTTAACCTGTGTAACTATGTCTATGCATGACTGTGTACTTACACGTGTGGGTCTATGCACACCTGTATATCCCTCTATGTGGGTGCAGCTGCAGTCATTAACAAAATACTTATGGTGTCCCCTTCTGCCTATAGAGTACACCAGCTGGGTGCTCAGAACACAGCCACGAAAGCATGTTATCCAAGGCCCTCAGAGTCTTAGGTGGGAGTACCTAATGAGCGTGCCAATATCTGACAAGTGCTCTGACAGAAGTTCAGAAGGCTGTGGGAGCACAGAGGAGTACTTAACCCAGGCTGTGTGGTCAAGGAAGGCTTCCTGGAGGAAGAGGTACCTGACCTGAATCCTGATGGATGAATAGGAACCAGCCAGGCTAAAGAGTCAGAGGTAAGGGGTTTAAAATTCACCTGGAGGTTTTAGAGCTGGGGAGTGACATGGCAGTTGGGCTTTTGAAGGGTTACTGGGGACTGATTATAAGGGAGGCAGAGTGGAGGTGGGAGGACCAGCGAAGATGCTGTTTCTGTCACCTGGTGAGCAATGATGGAAGGGAGGTGGCAGTGACATAAAAAGAGAGAGAGAGAGAATGAAGTCCATGTGCTGCCTATCCCGGGACTGTTGGTTGTCATGGTGATAGGGTGTCTGTGGGTAAGGGCTGGCAGGGAGGCTCAAACCCAGTGCTGACTTTTCACTGATGCTCTCACCTGTCCTGGGCTTCCATTTTCCTCTGATGCTGACGGGACCCCACTGATGCAAAATTAAAGCCAGGTAGGTCAGGCTCGGAAAAGTCAGGCCTGCTGTTTGTTGGCAGAGTTTGGGAGGTGGTTTTCTGTTCCCTGTCAGCCCAGCTCAGGGTAAGGCTGACATCCACAGAACTAAAACCACCATAGAAGCTGGCCCTGTGGTCAGGGGACAGATGTACTCAGTTTCCCTGGGCTTGCAACCCAGGTCCTGCAGGGCCACTGTGCTCCAGGGGATGAGGAACTGACTTTCAATGCGTCCGCTCATCCTTGGATGGCTCCTTGGCCTGGCTGCTGTGGCCCAATCTGTGACAATCCCTGGGATCGCATCCCAGCCCAAGGGTTAGAAGATGTGTGATTCTAGGCAAGTCACCTAACCTCTCTGATACGAATCCTTGCACACCTTTCAGGAGTACTGTGAGGCTCCAAGAAGAAAATGGATATGAATATGCCCAGCAAACTGAGAAGGGCTAAATGGTATCAAGATTTTAAATCATAGCAATGCTCAAAAGGAGCCCTGGTGGTGCAGTGGCTGAGAACTTGGCTGCTAACCAAAAGGATGGCAGTTCAAATCCACCAGCTGCTCCTTGGAAACCATATGGGACACTTCTACTCTGTCCTATAGGGTTTCTATGAGTTGCAATCGACTCGACAGCAATGGGGTTTTTTGTTTGTTTGTTTGTTTGTTTGTTTACTATGTGCCAGGCACATATCCTTAATCTGTCCAGCAACATGAAGAGGTGGCACTGGTTTGCCCTTACTACTGAGGATGAACTGAAGATCAGAGAGGTGCTGTGACTTTTCCAAGATCACACAGCCAGGCAGAGGCTGGGCAGGCACTGGGGCTCAGGGATCAGGGCTCTGACGGTGTGTACCCAGCTCCTACTGCTGCCCCCTAGCCTGGGTTCTCTTGTCCTTACTTTTGGCTCTCCTTCCTGCTTCCCTCTTCCTATTTAAAGAGCCAGGGGCCCTGATGGTCCTCCCAGACTAAAAGAGAGAAAGCTAACGCCATTGGCTGCTCTATTTGGGGCCTGGGGAAGCCCAATCCTTCCCCTCCCCAATACCCCTCCCTCCCGGGCCTCCCTCTGCAGGTTTATGTGGGGCAGAGAATCAGGTTAATGGAATCCTGGCTGCCTCTGGCTAGGGGGGAGGGTAGCCCCCTCTAAAGTCCATTGTGGTCAGCCGTCTGCCTCCATCCCAGCATAACACAGCCCCTTGTGAGCCCTCAAAGAACCCTGAGGGTCAACATTTCACACCTTCCTGAGGGAGCCTGGATCAGCACCTCCCACCAGTTGTCACAGTAGGGGATTTCAATGTTCATTTTGGACCTTCCCTTATAATCATCTCACTCAGCAGCTCCTGAGATCTATGCCAGAGCCGTATGGCGTGGTGTTAAGGCTATGGATTTGGAAAGCCCTGGGTTCCTGCCCTGTTCCATCTGATCTTCGACAAATCACTTGGGCGGCCTGAGCCTCAGTTTCTTCATCTGTAAGTAATAGTGGATTCATTCATAAGGGTTGTTGGGATTAAATGAGATGATTCATGCAAAGGGCTGAGCAGATTGTCTGGCACATGGTAGGAATTCAATGAATATTTGTTGGATAGATGAGTGTTATTATTCTAAAGAGAGTGTACATACCATGCCTATAGCTGAGTTTTTGGGCAAAATGCTTCCACTTTGGGGGGGGTGCATGGTCAGCAGGAGGCAGCCACTCCCATCCCACTTTTGGATTTGTAACCAATGCTCTTCTTACCCTGGTGATAATCCCTCCCAGAGCCTGAAGACCTACTATGTGCAAGGCACTCTTCAAGGTGCTTTGTAGAAGCGTCTCATTTAATGCCCCTCAGCAGCACTGCATCTTCTCCCCAGTAGCCTCCCCTCCCCCTCAGTGGAGGGCTGCTCTGCCCCCCAAAGGAGTGGAAAGGTCACCCAAGAAGATCTGCAAAGAAGGGGCCAGAGGGGTCAAACATGCCCAACAGGGAACATCTGGGGAGTCCCTGGGTTTACTGCCTGCCTTGTCACCTCGGGTTCAGATGTTCACATTTTGGGATTCTCATTTTGGAGTCATTGTTGTGCTCTACCCCTTCTTCCCCTTCTAGCTCTCAGTTCCAGGAAACCAAATGATTCGCCATTCTACCTCTGAGGTGTCTGCTGTAGGTCTCAAAGCCTCTGTTTTCCTAACTATAAAATGGGGTTGTTGGGCTAAATGCTTCCTATTGATCCTAGGATTGCAAGCCTATTAGGGGCCAGGCATCATTCTTTCCTGGTAGCCCTGTGAGGTAGGTTCTATTACTAGCCCCATTTTATAGATGAGGAAACTGAAGCTTGGGGAAGTAATGTCACTTGCTCAACTCACTCAGCAATAGGAGGCAGTCCAGGATTTGAGTGCAAGTCTGTCTGGCCCTTTCCCTGGTGGGCATGGCCTCCCCCCAGATCAGAGACCGCAAAGAACTGGAAAGAGTCATGTGGTCCCTACATGAGTCCCATTTAGTGCCTGAGCATCCCCCCTACCCCAAGATCGTGGTGTCTGCTGCCAGCCTCCATGGACAAAGGCTACACAGCACAGCCCTGGAATTCCTGCTGAAGCCCTTTCTTTCTGTTTTTGGAGCCCAGCCCAGGTTGGCCCACCAGCCCTGGGAAGGAATTTGCAGTTTCTCATTTCTAAAGGAAGGAAAAGCAAATCAGAAAGAAGCCCTAGTCCTCCCTTCCCAGCAAACTCAAGCATCACCATGAACATGCATAGCCATTTACAGTTTACAAATCACAACCTCCTTAGCCTGGCGATCAAAGCCTCCACCTACCTTTCATGCTGCCCAAGCAAAAGTTCTCCAATGATTCTTGAACATATTCTACATGTGGCTGCCTCAGGGCCTTCGCTCCTGCTGTTCCTTTTGCCTATAATGCCCTTACCACTACCCCCTTATATCCAAATTCTGTCTAAATTTAAGACTCAGCTTAAACAACCCCTCCTCCAGGAAGGCCTCAGTGATGCCTTGGCCATTTCTCCCTCCTCTGACTGTATCCCCAAACGGCTCCACCTTTCTTGTCCTTGTACGCACGCCTCCTCTCTTAGAGGGCAGGGGCCCTCTTGATTCACATCTGTCTCTCCAGTGCCCAGAACACGGCCTGGCCCTCAGAAGGTAATCTGAAAATGGCAACCGACTGAACAGATGAATGGCTGATGGAGGACGGGTGTTTGGTGAAAATCAGTGTGACTGTCTCTGTGCACTGAACAGGCAGGTTGCAGGGAAGGTAAGAAGAGGCAGGCCTTTGGGGATCTCTCACCCACAGCCCCTCACACCCTGGCTAGGAATCCGAGTAGGGCCTGCAGGCTGACCCCATCTGGCTGCAGGTTTCCTGCCCACTCACTGGAAGCTGATACAGACACAAGTCAACAGGAGGAGAAAGGCTGACCTGAGCTTCTCCCATATGGGGTGTGTTGGGGGTGGGGAGGGGCTGAATACAGGCCCAGGCAACTGCTCCCACCTTCCCTGCCAAGGCTCCAGGGCCTGCAGGACTTGCTTGTGACTCCTGCCTCCTAGCCCTCTCTGTGCCAGTCCTAGGGTCTGCCCACCTTACACGGCTGTGTGGAGTCATGAGCTGGCTAATATCACGTGCTTTGCACAGGACCTGGCACAATACATGTAAGATGTTCTTTCAGCTCTCACAGTCCTTAATTCTTGAGTGTGACACTATGACAGCCAAAGAGTGAAATCTTCTACAATTCTTGACTTTGACATTCTACTAATATACCACTTGCTGTCAAGTTGACTCTGACTCCCGGCGACCCCACGTGTGTCAGGGTAGAACTGTGCTCCACAGGTTTTCAGTGGCTGACTTTTTGAGAAGTAGATCGCCAGGTCTTTCTTCCTTTCACCTCTGGGTGGACTCAAACTTCCAACCTTTTGGTTAGCAGCCAAGTGTGTTAACCATTTGCACCACCCAGGGAATCCGCCCACTCCTATCCACAACCACCACCGGTTGCCGTCGAGTCTGTTCAGACTCATGGAGACCCATGTGTGTCAGAGTAGAACCAGGCTCCACAGAGTTTTCAACGGCTGATTTTCTAGAGCTAGATCACCAGGCCTTTCTTTCAAGGCATCTTAGGAGGCCTCGAACCACCAACCGTTTGGTTGTAGCATTCAATAACTCTTGCCTTTAAGTCTACAAGTGAATATTCTCTGTGTATTTACTGTAACAGTTCACAGTTCTATGAGTGTAACACTCTGCAACTGTAACATTCTAAAATTCATGTTTGTAAGGCTACAATTGTAATATTCCATGGTTGTAAAATTCTTTAATTCTATGATTATAACCTTTTAATGCCTGCAACATTCGAAAATTCTTGCTACGCCTGTAGCAGCCTATGATTGCATGGTTGTAACAGTCTCTAATTCTATGATTATAACCTTTCTAGGACTAACATTCTAAACTTCTTGCTTGACTGTGATTTTAACGCTGTAGAATTCTGTGGCTATAACAGGCGGTGGCTGTAACTTCCTCTGAGCCTGTGATCCTGGGCCGTGTGACCTCAGTGACATTCCCTGACTGCTAGCCCCTAGTTACTGGCAGTTCTAGTAGGGCTTGCTGTTCCGTCTTAGAAAGATCTCCTGCTTTCTTCCAGTCTGGATCCTCAGGCCTCTCCCTGCCAGAACAAGATTGGGTCAACTAAATGTTCATCAGTGTGATATAGAAGAGGCCCCAGGAACTCCCAGGTGGGCCTGGGCAGGCCTTAGGTGGAGTGGGAGGGCTCAGGGGGGCTCTCCTTTGGTGGGGGGTCCTGGGCGTGGCCCAGCCCTGCTGCTGCTGCTTCCCACCAGGGTCCATGGAGAGGCCTGTGCAGCCCCTCGTGGGCCCCAAATCAGAAACAGCTGAGCTGCCATTCACTCCCCCAAGTCCCCCCTGAGCTCAGATTTTGGTGGTGTCCCTGCCCCAGGCACTGACACAAGACCCGAAACAGCCATGATCCTTGGAAACTGTCTTGACCTAGATAGGATTGGGCGGGCATGGTGGAACCCTCCCAGGGACCCAGGACTGGGGGGAAGACTCCACTGCTTTTAAACTTTTGGCTTTGCCTGGAAGTCATCAAAACTGGCCTCTTTCTGCTTATTCTGTGTGTATGTGTACACACACATGTGTATGGTAACAGATCTACAGATCTCTGACTGGGCATCTGGGCCTGTAGCTCTGGTTCTGCCTCTATGGGCATTTCTGTGCAGTTTCCTAGGTGGGTAAGAGGGCAAAAAGGAGGGTGAGTAGTTCTCACACAGGGTCAGCCCCAAACTGAGAACCAGGCTTCTTTTAATTCCACGCTGGGCCTGCATGGGACACTCTGCCCCCGGGTCTGGGTGTGTTAGGACTCTGGTTTGGGGGCTCTTGCATTCATCACCATTATCACTGTCACCCAGCTGGCTTTATTGAGCACTCACCACATCCTAGGCACTTTACATGGATTCTTTCAAGTTAAGTCCTCACTGTAACCCTGTGAGAGTTAAGTGCCCATTTTCCAGATGAGAAAGTTGAAATTTTGAGAGATGTAGCCCCAAGTTGCCCAGCCAGTGGTCAAGCTGCAGCTCATGGACAGCAGAGCTACTGCTGGAACCAACACACTATAGGCCAGGCTAGCGGCCACCGGCCCATCAGCTGAGAATGTGGCTCAGGGTGCATGTCCACCCACCCACCTCGGGGTGAGGGGTAAGTCCCTTCCATCTGTGGGCCCCTTCTGTGATCTGGGCACAGTGTGGGGTGAGGGTGAAATGGGTGGTACAGAGGTATGAATGACCTTGGCCACGAATATTGACAACACAAGGCAAGAGGGGACCTGAGTCAGGAAGTGGCCCACACTCCAGGGGCCTTAGGATGGACTGATGACGCATTTGTCTGGGGAAACCAGGAAGGGCTCCCTGGAAGGGTCCTGGTCTGAACTGGATCTTGGGAAATGTGCAGGATTTCCATGAGGTAGGGGAGAGGGGCAGAGAAAGGTGAAGGTTTCTTCTCTGTTCGTGTGCACCAGTTGGGGGCAGGCGCTCTGAATTCCATACTAATGTACTGAGAATTTCAGGAAAAACTGGTTTGCCTCGGCTGGACTTAAAGCAAAGATCATCTGGAGGTCAAGGCTGACAGGGGCCTGCAGGGTGTCCAGAGAGACAAGTCACCTCAATTCATAAACCCTTTGTGAGTTCAGACCTGTGTGAAGCTGTAGGGTCAGCAAGATGAGCCAGAAATGGATCGAGCGTTGGAAGAGCTGGTGGTCTGGAGGGCAAGCGGACATGACAGCATTTCTCAGACAGGGCATAGTCCTTTGGAAAGGGAACCACTTTCAGGGACCTTGGAGACTCTATCTCCAGACTGCAGATGCCAGGCTAGGCAACAAGGAAGGCTTCCCATTGTGAGAGGTCACTGTGAAAGAAGTTTTGCTTTATAACTGGATCAGCATCAGAGTCTAAAGACAGAAAATTTAAATTCTCTTAGAATTCCTGGACCCCTGAGAATATGTCTGGAGTCCCCCATACCAGGATTTGCAAACCCCACTTGAGGAAATGTGAGATACAGCCTCGGAGCTGGAGCCACAAAGAAACTCCAGACTTATTCATTAATCCCAAGGCCCGGGGAGAGGGAGGTGTGCCCTGCCTTTTTTTGGTATGCAGTTTACATACATTAGTTCACTGCTTCTAGAAGTCTTACCGAGCCTGCTCTGACTTCTGCAGATTGCATTGCCTTAAAGAAGGCAGCAGCCTCAGCACAGGCCTTCCTGCTTCCTTGCTCCAATCCACGCACCCCCTACCAGCAGCCAATCATCTGATCATGCCACTCTCCAGCTCGAACCCCTGCCAAGGCTCCCCAGTGCCCTCAGGATTGCAGCTAAACTCCTTAGCTGGCATACAAGGCCTCAGAGGGGCCTCCTCACTCCTCCAGGCTCAGCCCTCACACCCTGCTCTGCACTTGTAGTTCCCAGCCACTCTGGGACAGAGGTTCTGATTTAGCTTCTGGGCTCTCCTCTCCTGTACCCTGCCACCAGCCTGCTACCCCTTAGACGCTCCTCCTCTCTTGGCAGATGCTTCTTTGGCTCCTGCCACAGGGCAGGCATGTTGATTTGGTTTCCCACCTGCAGTGGGGGCCCTGGTAACAGAAGCAACTACACCTCCCAGAGTGGCTCCTGCTTTGCTTTACAAAATGCAGGTGGCCCCAGCCCCAGTTCCCACCTGGTCCTCAGACCTGGGGCAAGGCTTGAGCAGAGTCATGGCAGGCACCCTGGGAGTTGGTCCAGGATTGGACCTGGAGGCTGGCGCATACTCTGTTCCAGATGTGGCATTCTCTGAGCCAGCTGCACATCCATCTTCCAACCCCAGTCAGAACATGAGCGGCTAGAGTGTACCTTACTCCTTCCTTCCCTGCCTCTTCCGTCTTATGGATGGGAGCGAGGCAGCGGCTCAGAGAGGTTGACAGTGGCAGAGCAGGAACTGGGACCTGAGTATCCTGACTCCTGGCCCAGTGCTCTTCTCCCACCTGATACAGGCTCCCTCCCAGGCCTATTCACTCCTGTCAGAGGGGTGGCTGCCACAGTGTTTGTTCTGCCTGGACCATGAAGGGAGTTAGCATACAGATCCCATGCTGGCCAAGTCACCCTTGAAAAACTGCATCCTGGGCAGGAGCAAGTTACTAACACCCAAGTTATCAGCCCCATTTCACAGGGTCTCAGAGAGGTTAAGCACTTCTCCTAAGATCACACAGCTAGAAAGTGGCAGAGTTTTGACATGAATCCAGGTCTTTCTGCACCCAGAGCCCATGCCCAGGAAGCATGGTCAGTTTATGGAGCCTGCTCAAGACCGAGACCAAGGTATGGTCACAGACTGTGCTCCTGACTTATGAGTATTCTGGGAGTTCCTGGTGACCTGAGGACAGTCACCTGAGGAGGGGAGGAAAGTGTCCCATCCCCAAGTTCTCTGCCTCCAGGGTCAGGGGGAAGTCAGGCTGTCTGCCCACCAGCTCTGCCCACCTGGGGCTGTCTGGTAATGCCCCTGGGAGACTGGCTCTGGCCAGCCCACCCTGCCCAGGCCACAGGCGCCCTGGGGCGAATGCTCACAGGGCTGCCATCCCAGGCTGGAGCTGAAAATTAAATTAAAACCGCGACAGGGACAGTTAATTAAAGCAGATTAGCACGAGACTAATTAGGGACACTGACACTGGAACCATCGCACTCCAAGATGTTAATTAGCTGTTCATTAATGTCAGCTCCCTGTTCAAAAGAGAAATATGAACAGCCCTTCTCTGGGGCTTCATTCCAGAACTGAGTAAACAGGGGCGGCTGCCCAATGGCAGCCCCAGCCCCCACCCGTTGTTCCTCCCTCTCTCTGGCCCCGGCATCTGCCCACTCCCTTTGTCTCCCTCCTGCATCAGTTTCTGAGTACTAGCACTGCCCGAGAGACCTTGGATTCATGGAAAGGAAGAGTTCAGCTGGGGCTCAACACAAACTGGAAATGGTGACTTGTCTGTTCTGCAAGCCAGCCTCGTGACCAGGGAACCCTCTGTCCCTACCTCACCACTTCCTGGCCTGGGTTAGATGGAGGCTACTCATCCTTCCCTTCTTCCTCCTCTTCCGTTTGTCCATCTATCCACCCAAACATTCCATACCTCCCATATGGAAATATGCATACACAAAACATTTCATGTACAATTTCTATCCATCCATCCATTTAGTTCATCTAACCTTCAGTTCACCCATCCAACTGTCCATTGACCAATCCAACCATTCATTCTTTAGTCCATCTATGCAAACATCCCATAATCCCCTATATGCACACATGCTCACAAAACATTTTATGTATAATTTCCACCCATCTACTCATCCATTCATCTGTTTATTCAACCTTCAGTTCATCTATCCACTGTCCATTGATCAGTTTATCCATCCAACCATCTATCTGTCCATCTATTCTTCCATCCATCCATCCCCCATCCATCTATCCATCTATCCTTCTTCAGACCATCCATCCAATCATCTATCAGCCCATTCACAAATCCACCTATGATCCATCTAGTCATCATTTTTATCCATCCACAGATACTTTTATTGAAAACCCACCTACTCATTTATATTCTCCCAAATATCTATCCTTCCCTTTGGTGATCTATTAATCTACCCATTCATCTAGACATTCATTCACCCATCCACTCTATTCTCCTATCCATCAACCAATCTTTCTATCCACTATTTCAACCATCCACCCAACAAACCTTCCAATATATCTGTTGAATCTTCTATCCACATACAGCAGCCACTCACCCATTTACTCACCCTCTGTCATTTACCCATTTAAACACTGATTCTTCCATCTTCCCACCCATCAGCCATCCATCCATTCCTCTCATACACATATACTGAACATCTACTGAAGCACTATGCTAGGTACTGGGGGTAGAGAGGAATACAGGGATAATGAAAAGCTTAAACAGGGGAATCTCTCCTCTCACCCCCTACCCTACAGATGAGAAAGTCAAGATTGAAAGAGGTGAAGTTATTTGCCTAAGGTCACTCATCAAATTATTCATCAAACATTCATTCAATGAATATTTATTGTATTGCTTGCCTATTATAGGATAGTGAAACTTTGTCTTGCTTACTTTGGACCCATCATCAGGAAAGACCAATGGCTAAAAAGGGACATTATGTTTGGTAAAATACGGGGTCAACAAAAACGAGGGAAACCCTCACTGAGATGGTTTGACACAATAATCTCAACAATGGGCTCAGACACATCAAAGATCATGAAGATGGCACATAACTGGGCAACGTTTCATTCTGTTGTACATGGGGTCACCATGAGTCAGAGGAGATTCAGTGGCAACTAACAACTGCCGATTATATATCACTTGTGGATATAGTGACAGACACAGGTCCTAACTACAAGAGCATCACAGTCTAGAGCAGTGATTCTCAAGAGAATCTCATGAAAGTTATTACACCCCTCCATGCACATATATACACACACAAAACATTTTGTGAACAATTTCAGTGAGTTCACAAACTTCTTAAAGCCCAGCCACGTACCTCGGGATAAGATCATTGGTGCTGGTTGGGAGACACACAAGTAAATAGAATGCCAAACTCAATGTTCCATGCACTGTGATACAGACTAAGTGAGGAGGGGTCAGTGAAGGCTTCCTGGAGGAGATGATACCTGAGATGACTTGTGAAGGATGGGCAAGGTTAGTTAAACTCTGCACATTCTGTTGCATGTACAGAGCTTAGAGAAGTGAGGCAGCCAAGGGCGTCTTCTGGGAACTGTGGTGGGTCTGTGTGACTGGGGCCTGCTGTGCACACGCGATGTGGCAGAGCTAAGACTTGGACCTGGTCCTCTGCCCAGCTCTTTCTAAGAAACAACGAGGACCTGTCTCTGGCCTCACTTTTGCCCTTGCTCTGCGGCTGGCTGGCGTACTTGCAGGCCTCAGAGGCTCTCAGCTTGGGGCTAGGCTCTGACTGCTGTCAGGCTGTCTTCCACCAGGCAGAGGAAACTCCATTCCAGGCACGAATCTCAGCCACGTGGCTCTGTGGGACTGGCCCTCCCTCATCCCAGCCTCTGTTTGAGGGTGGGAATAGGGAAGCATGGCGTGGCGCCCTCTGCAGGCACTGGGTCTGGAGTTGTGTTGTAACCACCTAGAAAGTGGGCTGGAGCAGTGCCATGGCAGGAACTCGGAGAAGTGGTTCAGGCTCGGGCCTGGAGGCTGGTCCACACCCTGCCTCAGGTCTGGTCCCTATGAGCCAACACGGCCTTCCCTTCACTCTTGCCTGCTTCAGTCTTGCTCTGTGATGGTGAGCACATGGCTCCAGATTAGTGTCCCATCAGGCCAAGGTTGTGACACTGGTCGACTTCACTGGAGACATCTAGACATTCCCAGGAGTCCCTGGGTGCCACAAATGGTTAAGCACTCAACTACTAGCTGAAAGGTTGGTGGTTTGAACCCACCTAGAGTCACCTCAGAAGACAGGCCAGGCAATCTGTTTGAGAGGTCACAACCTTGAAAATCTCATGGAGCAGTTCTTTTCTGCACACATGGGGCCGTCACGCATTGGAGTCGACCCAACAGCAACTAGCAACTACAACAACAACAACAAAGACACTCACAAAAGAGCAGGAATTTAGGAAAAGACATGGATTTGAAGTCACCTCTGACATTTAGGGGCTGCATGACCTCAGGTGAGTTATTTCACCATTCTGAGCGTCTCATGTGAAATTAGGATAATAATAATATTACCACTGCTACTTTCTTTCCTTGTCTTTGTTTATTTATTGTATTTTAGATGAGGGTTTACTGGACAAATTAGTTTCTCATTAAAGAATTAATACATTGTTTTGTGACATTGGTTGCCACCCCCATGACATGTCAACACTCTCCCCTTCTTGACCTTGGGTTTCCCATTACCAGGTTTCCTGTCCCCTCCTGCCTTCTCATGCTTGCCCCTGGGCTGGTGCACACCTTTAGTCTCATTTTGTTTTATGGGCCTGTCTAATCTTTGGCTAAAGGGTGAACCTCAGGAGTGACTTCGGTATTGAGCTATAAGGGTGTCCAAGGGCCATACTCTCAAGGTTTCTCCAGTCTTTGTCAGACCAGTAAGTCTGGTCTTTTTTTTTTGAGTTAGAATTTTATTCTACATTTTTCTCCAGCTCTGTCCAGGACCCTCTATTGTGATCCCTGTCAGAGCAGTGGGTGGTCATAGCTGGGCACCATCCAGTTGTGCTGGACTCAGTCTGGTAGAGGCTGTGGTACTTGTGGTTCATTAGTCCTTTGGACTAATCTTTCCCTTGTGTCTTTGGTTTTCTTCATTTTCTCTTGCTCCCGACGAACTGAGACCAGTGGAGTATCTTGGATGGCTGCTTGCAAGCTTTTAAGAGCCCAGATGCTACTCACCAAAGTAGAATGTGGAACATTTTCTTTATAAACTATGTTATGCCAGTTGAGGTAGGTGTTCCCCGAGACCATGGTCCCCAGCCCCCTCAGCCCAGTAATCTGGTCCCTCAGGAAGTTTGGATGTGACCTTGTCTTTATTTTTTTATTTATTTTTAGAATGGCTTGGTAGGCCTTTTTCCGTCCCTTTACTTTTGACCCTACAGCATTTTGCTTCGGATATTTTTTTTAAGAGTATGTAGCTAGATTTATTTTATTTTTTAACCCTACTAAGTCATTGTCTATTGATAAGGGGATATAACCTATGCACATTTATTGTAGTCTTGTAATTAGAACATAGTATCTGCCCAACAAAGATTATTTTTTCCTTCTAGCATCATCCAAGGATCTTAGTTTTTTGCTCTCCCTTATCCATTGCCCAGGAGCCCTGGTGGCACAGTTGTTAAGCACTTAACTATTAACCAAAAGGCTGGTGGTTTGAACCCACCAGCCGCTCTTGGGGAGAAAGATGTGGCCGGCTGCCTCCATAAAGATTATGGCCTTGGAAAACTCATCGGGCAGTTTCCTCTGTCCTATAGGGCCACTATGACTTGGAATCAACTTGATGGCAACAGTTTTTAGGTTTGATCCGTTGTCCCAGCTTGCCCTCCCCTTCCACATGTACCACCTCTGGAACCCCATAGGCTGAGGAACATACACTTCTGTTGGCACTGGGGTTACATTTGCCAAGCAAAAGCTAAGGGTCTTCCAGAGTATCTCATAAACTGACTGTCAGAGCAGGGAGGACGTTAAAGATCACCCATCCTCAGACCAGAATACCAAGGTTAAAGGTCAGACACTTTTAATATAGATCTTGGGAATAGAATCAGGCCCTCTGCTGCTGATGTTAAAGAAAGTCCCCAGAGTGCCACTAACCTGTTCAGGCAAGAGAAAAGGGAAAATGGGGGAAATGAGAGGAACAACCCAAGAACCAGAAGAAAGGTTCCAGAATGTTGAAGGGACAGAAGGGGTTGTGCTTAGAGATTGAATTTTGTGTTTCTGAGCCTGGCTCTGCTCAGCCTGCTGTTTGACCCTGGGCAAGTCACTTCTCCTCTCTGGGCCTCAGGTTCCTCTTCTGGGATAGCAAAAAGTTGGGTTTGATGTCTTACCAGACTGCATTGTAAAATTCTGCCGATACATTACAGGGACAGTTTAGACTGATGCTGATGAAAATCACGAGGGCAGTGGTAGTTCAGTGGTAGAATTCTCACCTTCTATGCAGGAGATGTGGGTTCAATTCCTGGCCAATGCACCTCACGTGCAGTCACCACCTGTCTGTCAGTGGAGACTTTTGTGTTGCTATGATGCTGAACAGCTTTCAACAAAGCTACCAGACTAAGATGGACTAGGAAAAAAGTCCTGGTCATCTACTCCAGAAAAATCAGCCAATGAAAACCCTATGGATCACAACAGTCTGATCCCTTTGTGCACGGGGTCACCATGAGTCAAGGGCCTACTTGACTGCAGCTAACAACAATGGAAATGAGTTTTAGTGGGAACATGGCCTTCCAGAACAAAGCCTACATTTCTTGCCTGTCTTACAGCTGGGTTTGGTCATGTGATTACATTCTGGCCAATGAGATGTTAGTAGAAATGGTAGGTACAGTTTCTGGGAAATGTCCTTAAAGGAACATGCATATCTGTTTACCCTTCCTCATTCTTGCTGGTGGGAAGTGGACGTGATGGCTGGAGCTCAAGCAGCTAACTCAGACCATAGGACTAAGATAGAAGAAGCCCGGGTCCTTTGTGATCATGGAGACATGGAGACACCATATTAGCCTTGGACTACTTACCTCTGGACTTCTTTTACTCGATAGAAGAATAAACGTCTATCTTGTTATTGTTAACTGCTGTCAAGTCGGCCCCAGACGTATGATGACCTCATGCACAACAGAACAAAATGCCACCCAGTCCTGTGCCATCCCCATGATTAGATGCAAATCAGACTGTTGTGATCCATAGGGTTTTCATTTGCTGATTTTTGAAAGTAGATTGCCAGGTCTTTCTTCCTAGTCCGGTTTAGTCTGGTAGCTCTACTGAAATCTGTTTAGCCATACAGTGACATGCAAGCCTCCACTAACAGACAGTGGGTGGCTGTGCATGAGGTGCATTGACTGGGAATTGAACCCAGGTCTCCTGCATGGAAGGCAAGAATTCTACCATTGAACCACCAATCCCTCCCCTTATATTGTGTAGCCACTGTAAGTTTGGTTTTTCTGTCACTCACAATCCAAACTGATACAAGTGGCTAAATGTGGATGCTTTGGATTCAAACATACCTAGATTTGAATCCTAGTTCTACCATCAATAATTTGAGTGATCTGATGCTAGTCAGTCACTTAAACTCTCTTGAGTCTCAGTTTCCTGATCTGTGAAATGGTGATAATAATTCATACTTCTCAGAGTAGTTCCAAGGAAGAAATGAAATACAGATATAAAACCACTGGCACCGTCCCTGTCACATAGTTAAGTACTCAATAAATAGTGGCTGCTCTTGTTATTGCTATTATCGTCACCAGCTAGTCTCTTCCCCAGGGACGGATTACCTAATGATGTGGTGAAAAACATGTGAAATTGTGCACTACAGATTAGAAAGTAAGCACAAGTAAGCCCGTGGGTACCTTGCTTACTGGTTAATCAGCCCCTGCTCTTCCCTAGGAGCTCCATGAAAGCTATAATTGCTATTTTGTAGCTCTAGCTTTTAGAGGAATCTTCATCATAGTACACATGGCACTCTGGGGAGACACATGTAAGAACAGAAAGATGAAGACTTTGATGCCAGAAAAGAGCTGGGTTCAAACCTCAACTTCACCATTCATGAGCTGTGTGATCTGAAGCAAGTCTCTTCACCTCTCTGAGCCTGCATTTTGTCATATTTTCTTGAAGATAATGATGCAAATCTCATTAGGGTTGCTGTAGATTCAACATGGGCCTGGGGTAGAGCTAACTGCAGGAGAAATGGGAGTTATAGCTGTGGCTTAAGGAAATGTCTGTTGAATGGCAGGAAGTGTGAGTGGTGTAGGTATGACCAGACCTGGTCTCGGCTCTTCGAGAATAAAGCCATGAGGCCATCACTCATCTTTTGGCTTAAATGGCCCTGGGGGGTGGTTAGGATGCAGTGAGAAAAACCAAAGCTCCAGTTTTTAAAAAAAAAAAACAATCAATTTGCAGCAATCCAAATAAAACCCATTAGATGTGGTTTCCCCATTGGAGACACCCAGGGGCCTCTTCCCCACCAGACTCCCAGGAAATTGATTGGCAATTACTGACACTAATGGGGGCTGGAGAGGCCTGGTGATTTCCCCATCACTCTCTGGAGACAGTGATTACATGTCAAGATCTGTCAGGCTGAGTCCATCCTGAGGCAGCCGAGACCCCAGATCTGACCAGAGACAGGGCAGCCAGCTGGGGTTGAGTTCCTCCTGGGACCCTCACCCCTTTACTTATTTATAGCTTGGTTGGACTCCTGGTGAGTTAATGATCTGACTGGGGCTGTGCAGATGGTGGGTCCTAGAAAGGGAAGATGGGTGGGGGGACTGGGGAGGCTTCCAGGCCTGCCCTTCGACCTAGATCTAGAGTTGCATAAAGCAGGCCTCAGTCCTCACAGGAAGTCTGAGGAAAGGAAGGGTCACCAGAGAGGCCAAAACAAAGGTCGTGAGAGGCAATGGCTAGAGACAGATTTCAAGACAGAATGAAAAGGCACAAAGATGATCAGAGACAGAAGTGTCTACTGGAGACCAAGCCATAGCATTGTAGGGCTGGCAGGACCCGAGAAGTCATCTGCTTCAGCCTTTTCTCTCTATAGAGCCTTGGAAGCTAAGGCACAGAGAGGGGAAAGCTGGCTAGCCCGGTTATGAGGTCTTCTAGACCAGGTCAGGTGGAGCTGGGACTAGAACTCAAATAGCTGTGCAGTGAGCTGGGAGTGAGAAGCACGCTGGACAGGAGGGCCTGGGGCAAGGTTCACTCCAACTTACTGGGGCCATCTATGAGCCTGGGAATGGGGACCCTGTCTAAGTGGGGTGGGAGACACCTAAACAGTCAATGACAATTCAGAGTGAGAGCTGCTATGATGGAGGAAGCATCCGGGGGTGAGGGGGTGCGTGTGGTTTGGGAGCTCAGAGAAATGGGGTGGGGGAGAGGGCTAAGGAAGGATTCCTGGTGGAGGTGATGTCAAAACTGAGACTGGAAAGATGAATGGGTGTTAGGCAAATGGTGGTGGGAATGGGTGGGGTGAAGAAAGAAGGGACTTCTAGACCAAGAGAACAGCATGTGGAAAGGCTCAGAGATAGGACCAAGCAGATCTTAGCTGTACAGTATGATTGGAAAGCAGAGAAGAGGCCGGTGAAGGGCCTGGGGCCAGATGGTGAGGAGCCTTCCTTGCAGGATGGGAAGGAGTTTGAGCTTTACCCCGTGTGAAATGTGCATGTGTTTTAGGTAGACCCGTAATATGGCCAGATTTCCATTTTAGAAATATGGGCCTGGGGCTGCCAGAGGGGAATGGGTTGATGGGGAAGGGGAAGGCAGGGAGTACAGTTTGGAGGCGGCTGCCCAAATCCAAGAGAGAGAGGAGGAAACCTGGCACAGGGCAGAGTGAGAATGAGGCTTGGAGGGAAGGCAGCTGACTCAGAGATATTTAGGGGGGAAAATAGGCAGGATTTTGTGTCTGACTGCATGGCAGGCATGGGGGTGAGAAAGGGAGGGAGGCAGGGACTGAGGGAGGGGGCAGAGGGAGGTTGGCCATGTGACATGCACAACGACCCTGAACGTGGATGGACCACATGATTTGGGGGAGGGTAAAAGGACCAGCTGTAGTAAAGGAGGTAATAGGCTGAGGCTCAGAGAGGTTAAGTGTCTTGCCCACACAGCCAGGTCACACAGCCAGGAGGGGCCCAGCTAGGTTCCACCCTGTCTTAGTTTCCTAGGGCTGCCATAACAAAGTGTCACAAACTGGGTGGCTTTAAACAACAGCACAGTTCTGGGCTAGAAGTCTAAATTCAGGGTGTCAGCAGGGCCATGCTCTCTCTAAAAAAGGCTCTAGAGGAAGATCCTTCCTTGTGTCTTCCAGCTTCTGATGGTCTCACATGTTCCTGGGCTTGTGGTAGCATAGTTCCAGTCTCTGCCTCCGTCTTCCCATGGTCGTCTTCCCTCAATGTCTCTGTCTCCTCTCCTGCTCCAGTATGGCCTCATGTGAACTAATTACATCTGCAAAGATCCTAGTTCCGAATGAGGTCACTCACAGGTACTGGGGGTTAGGACTTTGACATAGCTTTTTGAGGGACACAATTCAACCCATAACAGATCCCAAGGCCCACACATCTCCTACCACTCGTGCTGCCCTTTAAGGAGAAGATTAAAGGGCTGGGTCCTTCCCACTTAGCGGTTCCACATCTTGTGCCCTCACCTCTCAGCCTCATCCCAGGAAGCTCCAGGCTACGGTTTCTCCTGCTCCACCTGTCAGGTGAGGAGTTGGCAAATTCTCAGACTGGCTTATCCTTGGATACAGGCATGCGGTCCTTTGGCAGATGGACAGTGAAGGCTGTGCCCACCCCAGCCCAAGGGTTCAGGCTCCTGAGAACTCATGTCAGCAGGGGGTCTCCCATGTCCAGAGTGACTGAATGTCAGGCCCACCTTTAACCTGTCTGTCTGAGCTCTGAACAGAGTGAGGCTGAGCATGGGCACCTGCTGGGTAGGTGCCTCCCTCGACCTGTCAAAGCCCCAACCTGTCCAAGCCCAAAAAACACAGCTCAGAAGCTAAAGCCTCAATGCCCAGAGCACAGAAAGGGCTGAAGACGAGGCCCCTGGGTGGACATTCTGAGTGGGAAGGGGTTTGTGGGTGTGTGTGGCCATGGAGTGGTCTGTACAACTAAGAGGGCAACAGATATCCTAGAAACTACATGGGCTCTGAGCCAGGCAGGTTTGAGTTCTGATCCTGGCTGGGATACTTTCTAGCTGTGTGACCTTCAGTGAGTCACTAAACCTCTCTCTGCCATGTTTCCTCATCTGTGAAATGGGAATAATACCAGCATCTTCCTCATAGGGTGGTTGAGAGGATTCAATGAGTTAACACCTGCTATAAACAAACAAAACAAACTTAGAACAGTGCCTGGCCCAATAATGCTGGCTGGTGTGATGATGGTGAGGAAGTCACAGGTGGCCACATCAAACCCACATTGTTCTGCCCTGGCCTGGCCTGAACCTGTGGAGGGAACAGGCCTGGTTATATTTATTCTTGGCCCGTTCTCACCCTTGGGGGCTGGCTGTGGCATCGAGCGATGATGCCCATCCACCGCGGTATTGATCTTCCTGTCTTCTAGGCAGGAACGATACGTTCAGCGCATCCGTCAGCTGCCGGCGGGTCATCCCAGCTGGGAGCCAGCCTGCCCGCTTGCAGGTCTGCAAGTGGGTCAGGAAGTTGGAGAAAAGTAAAACTTCTCAGAGGGGCCCCCAGGGTGGTCTGGGGCTCCGGTGGAGAGAAAAGCTCCTCCAATCGGGAGCCTTGGACTAAAGTCCTGGCTTGGCCCCCAACTCCCCAGGATGGCCTTAGGCAAACCGCTCAGCCACCAGTAACCACATCAGTTTAGAGTTTATAAGTCATGTTCCTATCCATCATCTCATCTGAGCCGCACAATATCGCTGAGAGTGGGGCAGAGCAAGAGTTATCATTCCCATTTATAGAAGAGGAAACCGAAGTATGGGAGGACTCAGATACTAGCCTTGTTTTTCACCAATGCCTTCAGTGCAGTTTAGACGACTTCTTTCAGTACCAGCAGTTCTTGTTCATATGCTACCTCCTGAAGTGGCTGAACGTCAACCAATCCTTTTTGGTACAGTGACTCTGTGTATTCCTTTCATCTTCTTTTGATGCTTCCCGCGTCGTTCAGTACTTTGTCCATAGGTTCCTTCACTATGGCAACTCAAAGCTTGAATTTTTTCTTCAGTTCTTTCAGCTTGAGAAATGCCAAGCGTGTTCTTCCCTTTTGGTTGTCTATCTCCAGGTCTTTGCACATGTCACTATAATATTTTACTTTGTCTTCTCGAGCCACCCTTTGAAATCTTGTATTCAGCTCTTTTACTTCACCATTTCTTCCATTTGCTTTAGCTACTCCACATTCAAGAGCAAATTTCAGAGTCTCTTCTGACATCTATTTTGGTCTTTTCTTTCTTTCCTGTCTTTTTAATGACGTTTTGCTTTCTTCATGTATGATGTCCTTGATGTCATTCCACAACTCGTCTGGTCTTCAGTCATTAGTGTTCAGTGGGCCAAATCTATTCTTGAGATGGCCTCTAAATTCAGGTGGGATATACTCAAGGTCGTAATTTGGCTCTCATGGACTTGTTCTAATTTTCTTCAGCTTCAACTTGAAATCCATCCTGGATAGAGCCCCCAAATCCATACCCAGGGGCAGTCGGGAAAATGTGAATTAGCCTGGCCCTTACCCTTACTCAGGGAGGGTGGTACTTTCTTAATAACACCACAAATACCTGGGATGAGAAAGGAGGGGGACAGTCAGGCCTACAGAACAAGTGGTATTACCCCCATTTTACAAGTGGGGTAAAAGGAGGCCCAGAGAGGTTAAGTAATTGGCTTCAGGTCACACAGCATGTGCGTGGCAAAGCTAGATTCTAAACCCTGTCCCTCTGCTGCCAACACCCACATGCCTTCTGCACCTCAGAACAGCAGATGCCCTGATGATTCGGTGGCTTAACAGACTGACTCCTTGGAGAGAGAGCTGGTAGCTCACACTGCCCAAAGCTCTACCACCAGCGCTACATGGACAATCAGCCATGCTTCCGGCCCCAGACCCCCACACTGCCTCAGGGACCTTCGCCTAGAACCTGCAAACCACGCTAGAAAACTATGAATAGCTTTGCAAACGCTACACAGGAACAGATTTTGGAACCTTTAAACAGCTTTCGGAGTCTCCAAACAGCTTCCAGGACTGACAAATTGCTTCCAAAATGTTCAAATGCCTTTGGAATCTCTGAACAGCCCCTGAGACTTGGACGAAAATTAAGAGCCAAGGAGGGCCCGGGGCCAACACAGGGCTTAGGCGTCCTCCCAGCCGGCAAAACCGCCTCCCAACGTGGGCTGGCTGCACCCCGGCCTTAGCCTAACTGGGGCACAGCCTCACCTCGAGTCCAACCGAGAAGCTCTGTGGTGGCCTGGAATGAGGACTGAACGCAGAGTCAGGGTCCATCAAGTCTTCATCGGGCTTTGACCTTGATGGATGACCTTGGACAAATTGCTTCTTTCCTCTGGGTCTCAGTTTTCCCCTTTACAAAAAGGCATTTCTCTATGTTTTGTGGTGTGTAGGTGTAAACAGCTGAAGGGGTGGATTCACTCAATCTCCCCATCTTTCAGAAAAGCGAGGCCCAGAGAAGCTAAGCAACTTGCCCAGCGTCATGCAGCCAAGCAGCAGGACTCAAACTCAGGTGCCCCTTGGCTGTAGCCTGTCTGATTCAAGGGTGCTGGGCTGGGGAAGGCCACTGCTGTACTCGGGGAGAGCAGGCACGTGGGGGCCAAGAGAGGAGCCCCCAGCCCTCAGGACTCTGCTGCCAATGAAGTGAACTCGATCTTTTCACAGGAACTGGATTTAACTACACCCACCCCGCCCCGACCCTGTCCCCTTGCCCTCAACAAGTGCCTCTCAGGTAAGGCCTTGCTGGGTTCCCCCCCCCCCCAGTGTGGTGCTGGCCTGAGCTCCTGGCAGCCTTCACGCGTGGCCACAGAGGGCGGCCGGTTTCAGCCACCCAGAGCCGTCTCCATGGTGACGGGCAGGGAGCCGAGCTGGGCTTTTGAAGAACACTCATAAAGGCGCAAACTTACCCCAGATGAGCCGGCAAGCATTTGTGAAGCAAAACAGCTTGGGCCAGCTCTGCGCCTCGTAAACCATGGATGCCAGTGGCCTTGGCTGGCCTGGTGAGGACACACCTTCTGGGCTGCCACTGGGGGCTGCAGTGCCTGCTTCCTCCCAGCTTCCCTGGCCCCTACCCCAGGCCCACCCAACCCACCTAGTGGCTTCAGAGGTAGATGGGCCTCAACTGGAGTCTGCTTCCTGGTTGCGTGACCTTGAGCAAGTGCATTCACCTCTCTGAGCCTCAGGGTCCTCATCTGTAAAGCGGGCATGAGGTTACAATAATGCATGACTAGGAGATTAACAGAGATGGATAGAAAGGGCATAGCGTGGTACAAAAGAGGTGCTTGATGGGTGCTAGTTTCCCTCAATTCATCTCACCTTCTTCCAGCATCACCCCTGTACAGGGCCACCTCCCTCATGCAATGTCATGGTCCCCTTCCTCTTTTTCCTACAGTATGTCTACCTACATTAAAGACCTCATTGTAATGAACTGCAATAGTCTATTTACTTGTTTCCCGAATAAGCTTGAGCAAGTGACCCTGTCCTCACTGAGCCAAAGTCCAAGTTAGTACTCAGCTGCTGCTAGCTGCTGGAGAGTCATCCCCGACTCATGCAGACTCCATGCACAACGGAACGGTCCTGCACCATCCCCACAATCAGATGCAGATCTGACAATGCTCTGTTGTGATCTATAGGGTTTTCACTGGCTGATTTTGGAAATAGATTGCCAGGCCTCTCTTCCTAGTCCATCTTACCCTGGAAGCTCCACTGAAACCTGTTCAGCATCATAGCAACACATAAGGCTCCACTGACAGAAGGATGGTGGCTGTGCATAAGGCACACTGGCCGGGAATTGAACCAAGGTCTCCCACATAGAAGGGGAGAATTCTACCACTGAACCACCAATGCAGCTCAGTAGGTCCTCAGTAAACGAATAAACGTGAGGTGGCATAGTGGTTAAGAGCTACGGCTCCTAACCAAAAGGTTCGCAGTTCGAATCCACCAGGTGCCCCTTGGAAACACTATGGGGCAGTTCTGCTCTGTCGGATAGGGTCACTATGAGCTGGAATCGACTTAACGGCAACGGGTATAGTTTCTGAACCTCAGATCCAAGAGTGTGGTCTGCAGAGTGCCAAGGAACATTCTAGGGGAGGAGAAAGGAGGGTAAAGATGTTACAGGTGGAATAGAATCTTGGTAACCAACAGGAAGAGCAGCCAAGGTGCTCTGGGTGCTCTATGCAAAGGGCTCTATGTACACACGGGCTCCCCTTGCAGCCCTCGTTTTGCAGAGGAGGAAACCAAGGTTCAGAGAGGTGAAGTCACTTGCTATGGTCACACAACTGGTGGACAGTGACACCAGAACCTGTGCACTTAATCCGGAAAATCTGGGCATGCCCACCCATGTCCTGAGGCTTTGCAGTGCTATCCTGTCTCCCAGCTGCTGAGCCTGCCTCCCAGCTGGCCCCTCCTGTAGCTCCCTCTCTTCTTCCCTCCACCAGCACCCAACTCAGAGGCTAGTCTCGAGGTCAACCTCTGTGGCACCAGCCCCTCATGTCCCCACAAAGAGCCAGGCCTTGCCCTGGAACAGATATCAAGCTGTCCTCACTCTTCACCCCATTCTTCTTTGTCCCACCCTCCACTGCCTCCCTCTCACCTCCTTCACACCCAAACCATTTCTCTCTGCCACTTCACATCAAGCTCCAGGCTGCCTGAAACACCCCATCGAGAGTGACCCACCTTGGCAGGCAGTACCCCATGAAGACAAAAGACCAACCCCTCTGCATCACACAGCCAGGGCTTGAATTCTAGTCCTGCCACTTATGGGCGGTGTGACTTTTGACAAGTTAATGAACCTCTCTGGACCTGAATTTCCTCACCTGGAAAACTGGAGAAGAAGAGAACCTGCCTGATAGGTTGTTGTGAGGATGACATGGGCTGATGGGTATGGATGTGCTTCGTAAACAAAAAAGTACTAGGTAGGTGCTGGACATTAATTAAAGAAATATAGTGGATTATAATATTAAACCATAACATATAAGTACATAATATACTTAATTACAAAAAATCACAAATAATTAGCCGAAAGGGTACAAGTGTTGGCTGATGGCTAGGGGATTGTAGGTGATAGGTTTTAAGCTCCTATTCCCAACAACTGTGATCCTTAGTCATTCATTCATCCCACTGTCTGTCCATCAGTCTGTCCATCCACCAATGCATCAATCAGGCCATTCTACCAATACTCCTCAAACTCCTGTTAGGCGCAACATGCTTGCAAAGTCTCAGATGGGGTGGAAACAGCAACACTTCATTCCTACCCATGATTAAGATCAATACCAGCTACTGTTTATGGAAGCCCGACTCTGCCAGGCTTGTTCTAAGTCCTTATTTACTCTCTACAGCTGTTGCTAAGCCCATCTTACAGATGAGGATGCTGAGGCTCAGAGGGGCTAAGGCTAGGATCCTGGGACCTGGAGGGTCTTTGTCCTTGCCTCCATGCACATCACTCTCCCTGGCACTGCCTGATCGCCCTGCAGCCCTGGCTGGCCCCAACATCTTCTCTGGCCTTCGCTGTCAGCCTCATCGTGTTTTATGAGCACCTCACTCTCCACTGCTCCCGCCCCTCCACTTGCTTGGTTCTCAAAGTCCCCCTGAACCCGATCGGGTGGGTCTAGCACGTCTGAGTACCTGCCCCCCCTCCTCCGTGGTTTCCAAGGGCTCATAATTTCCATCTCCATGCATCCATGCGTTCCTTATTAATTTTCTTACTAAATGTGTTCCATGATTTCACCGACATCATAGCTGCCCACTCGGAGTGGAAGGCTTGCGGAAAATTCCCAGGTGGGCCGAGGCGTGCCCCACCCCCCAGCCCCAGCCCCCACCCCTCAGGCAGCAGACAGACACGGGCGGGGCTGTAGCTCCACTACCCCCTCTCCTAGCCAGGCAAGCGGGCAAGTGGGGACTGACTGGTGGTGCCGAAATTCCCTATTATTTTATACTCCTCCACTACCTAGAGAGGGAGGTTTGGAGCTGCATTTCATGAGTGTCCAGAGGCTCAGAGAAGTGAATTGACTGGCCCCGGGCCACACAGCTAAGCCATGCTGGGGCTGGGATTGAAGTCTGGGCCTGACTTGGCATGCTCATGACACTCTGCCTCCTCTTCACATTTTTTGCCCCCACCCCTACCCCCAGCACCCTGACAAGGTTATTTAAAGTCCTTTATCTCACCCAGGCCACCCATGAGGGCAGACGGGCTCAGAGACAGCCATGCTGAGAGTGAAAGTGGGGGGAAAAGATGACTTTCTGCCTGGATCTGGGCTGGACATCTTAAGTATGATGGGGCTGATGCTGACTCATTCTGTGGTCCTGGTCATCGGGGCATGTGGTGTCAAATGGAAAAGCGCACAGGGAATTTGGATCCTGTGTCAGACCTGAACTTGGCCCTCAAGGAGCTCCTAGACCAGCAGTGCCCAGAGCATAGGAGGCCCAGGCCCTTCCTCAGGCGAGCAGCATCAGAAATGGAATGGGGGGCCCAGGTGATTCTTATATACCTCTCAGAGCTAGGAATCATTCATCTATTCAGCCTCCTCATTTTACAAATAAGAAAACAGAGCCCAGATAGGGCAAGGGACTCACCCAGGGTCACACAGCAAATGGGTGGACAAGCTGAGACCAGAACATGTTTCTCCTGACTCTCCAGTTCATACCCTTGCCATTTCAACCAAGGGCAGAGGATAGGGCATTTTAAAATTTTAATATGAGGCCAGTTGGAGCTGAGCTTATAATTTATTAAGTGTATGGCGGGTGGTGCCAACGGGCTGGGTGGGGCTGGGAGGGGGACTACTGTGGGCTTCTGCCCAAATATATACTCTTTGGTGTGTCAAGGTGTCTGAAAGTCCTCCATTTAAGCTGCACTGCATTCTTGGCCTTGGAGTGGGATGACAGACACTGACACCTCAGCGGAGATTTGTTATTGTGTGCCCTCGAGTCGATTCTGACTCATAGTGACCCTATATGACAGAGCAGAACTGTGCCGTAGGGTTTCCTAGGTTGTAATCTTTATGGGAGCAGATTGCCAGGTCTTCTCTCCTGTGGAGCCACCAGTGGGTTCGAAGTACCAACCTTTCGGTTAGCAGCGGAGCACTTAACCATTGTGCCATCAAGGCTCCTTTTGGGGAGATTAGGTGACAAAAAATAAGATGGGGCCTGAATGGGGTTGGGATGGGGGAGGGTGGGCAGAGAGGTTGGAAGATAGACTTCCTGCCTTGGCAGCTCTGCTGGGGTGGGTTGCATCCTTGCATGCGCCTGGTGACTGATCATGGGCCATCCCTGCTCCCCCTCTCCCGTCCACTAGAAAACTCCCAAGAGGCAGAGCTTTTTTTCTCACTCTCAGAGAACTCTGGGGTGCAGAGGTATAAGGGCTCCTGGAGACTGTGGTGTAGTTCCTTCTTTGACTTGTGGGGAGGCTGAGGCTCAGAGAGAAGTGACTTGTCCCAGGTCACAGAGTGAGTTAGTATTGGCCTGATTTGGCAGGAGAGGGGGGATCCAGGTGGATTTGTAGGTCCTGGAGGACAGCTAGGAGGAGGTGGGTCAATGGTATAGCAACCAGCCTGCCCCCAGCTCACCATGAAGACAAGGGAAAAGGAGAAATGGCCTGAGGACTGGGGAAGCCATGGCCCAGCTCAGTGCCCCTGCAGTATGGTACTGAGCAGCCCCTTCCTGCCATAGGAGCACGTTAGCAGCAACTGGGCTTCCACTCCCATCTCCTACACTTCTTCTCCATGGCTAATACCCATGTCTCCAGCACAACACGCTTAGCTGGGCATTTAAGGTCCTTTACTATCTGGTCTCAACTGTCCTCTCTGCCCACTCTGCCCTTCCCCCTCCCCCAACTATCTCACCAAGCATTCTGGACCATTTCTCTAACACAAAAGCACTGTGGTGTCCATGCTGAATTTTCTGCCTAGAATGCCCTTTGACCTATCTTCACTTGGCAGACTCCTATTCAGCCTTCAAAGCCCAGCACAAGGTTTGTTTCCTAAGTGAAGACCTCTCCCACCTTAAGGACTGATTTGAGCTGACCAGACCTTCTTGGGCTCACATACTGTGCAGCACATTCCTCTGACACACGCTTCCCTGGGTGTGGAGAGGGTCTCATATTCTTAATCTTCTCTGTGCCTGGCACAGAGTAAGTACACAGCACATACTGGGTCTTCTCTTGCTACTGGATCATTCTTGATTTCTAACACAGTGCTACATACACTCAAGGAATGGGAAGAAGGCCTTTTCAATGGAAGAAGCAGAAGCTTGGAGTCAGACAGACCTGGGTTCAAATCCTGGCTCCCCTGTATGATCTAGGCGATGTTTCTTACCCTTGTGGGGCCTCAGTTTTCTCATCTGTAATATGGAAATAACTATGTCTACCTTGAAGAGAAATGGTGAGGATTCAATGAAGTAACCCAGGTAAAGAGCCCGACACATCATTGATGCTAAATGAATGAATGAATATGTCTATACATACATATGTTATATATATTAATACATAACATATTAATAAGAATGAAGAAAGACCCTGGTTCCCTGGAAACTTGTTCTCAGGCACTGATCCCTCAGAAAAACATCTTAGAAGGGTTTCCGTCTGATCTGTAGACGTCTCTGCACCCCAGCCTAAGCTCCACTTAATTGTCTCACTCGGAGGGTGCCGAGTAAATACTCCAGGCCAGCTGGTGCCTGGAAACCGCCAATTGCCAGGGAGCAGCTCGTTAATTTTCCCGTCTCTGCACACAGACCCCGCGGCTTCTGCAACTCATCTTGGGAAATTGAGTGGAGCGGGTCAGTCCGGGGCCAGGGGTCGCAGGAAGTGGGGCTGGGGGTGCCAGGGGACTTGAAAGGGCCTGCAGAGGCACCGCTGGGAAGCCGTCCAGGCTGGAGGAAACGGCCCGGAGCTGCCGAAAGGTGGGTGGATCCCAGGCCCAGCCCAGCCCGACGGCTCTGACTCAGCTTTCTCTCCTTTCTGGTCTCCACCGAAGTGGGAGGAAGCCAGGCTGGACACACACCAGCCTCAGGATGGGCGGCTCTGGGGGCCATGATGCCCCATGCTAACGGCAGCACAGTGTAGAATAGCACAGTGCAGTGAGGAAAGGTGGCCTGGTAAGAGGTTAAGAACCTGACCCTAGAGTCAGGCTCCTTGGGTTTGAATCTTGGCCCTGCAACTTACTGGTGAGTGTTCTTAAGTAAGTTATTTAACTTCTTTGTGCCTCAGCTTCTGCTTCTATAAAATAAGGAGAATAATAATAATATCTATTTTATAGAGAGATTATGAGAATTAAATATACATAAAGAACTTAGAACTGTGCCTGGTGTGCAGTGATTGCTCAGCAAATGTTAAGCTATTATTACAATCTTTTCCTCCCCATTTGGTTTCCATCTACAAAACATAGGTGCTGGACTTGACTGTAGTGATAGATAAGTTTCACCTCACACACCAGCTCCAAGGAGTCCGTGCCCTCTGGACTTGGTGGAAGAGTGCAGTGATTGATTTGTGATGTCTGCCCTGGGCCCAGCAATGGAGAGAGACAGCCTGTGGGCCCCTCACATGCTATCACTGGGAGATTTCATGGACTCAGCAGGTATTTATGAAGCTGCTGTTCTGTCCCAGGTACTGGACTAGGCCTTGGTATACAAAGGTGACCAAAAATAGACACAGTTCCCCACTTGGAGTCTAGAGTCCAGTGGGGAAGACCCTCATCAACTGATCATAAATGTACTTGTCAAATTAGAACTGCAAAAGTGTTGAGAAGGGGAGGTGGGTGCAGGACTGCATTCAGAGGGAGGCCAGCCTCTGGCTCCCCTTCTTGCACTAGTTTGCTGTGTGACCTTAGACTAGTCACTCAGCCTGTCTGGGCATCTATCCCCTCATCCACAAGGGGCACAGTGACACCTTTCCTGCCTAAGCTGCTCACCTTTTTTGGAATTTCCTTTTTTTTTTTTTGCCCTTAGCCTTTGTTCAGAATGTTCCTGCCCCACTGTCCTCTTTTTTTGACAGCAACTACTCACCCCTGAGAACCAGCTCCAATGTTCCTACCTCTCCCTGCAAACAGTCACTCTCACTCCCTCCTCTGTGCTGCCAGAGAATTCTGTAAAACCTTCCACTCTCTCTGGGCACTGCCATTGTTTAAGAGTCTATGTGTGGCATCCTCCCCATGACTTGGAGCTCTTGGAGGGTATGGGCTGTGTCTGTGTCCTCTTCAACACCCTGAGGGCCAGAGATTGCCTGGCACATGGCACAGGCTCAGGCCATAGGGGGCTGAAGCAGACAGGGACCTGGACCAGATGACCTTTTGACCTCTAGGAGGTTAGCTCCATGGCCAGTTAGTATACTCAGGGGGCAGGGCCTGGCCTTGAATGCTGCTTCTGCCACCTCCTAGTCGTGGCCTTGGCCAAGCTACCGAGCCATTCTGAGCCTTGGTGTCTCCATCTATAAAATGCGGATAGCCTCAGGATTATTTTGTGCAAAGTCAGAGTCTAGCAAGGACCCTAGCATACAGCAGGTGTTCAGTAAAAGCCACGTCTTGTTCTTTCCCTGCTGCTGCCGAGTTGTGTGGAGGCAGAGGCTCGGGTGCGTTCAAGATGTGGCCCCACCTGTAACCTACCGCCACTGAATGGCAGAAGGCACTACTGCTGGAGGTGTAATGGACATTAAGACTGCTTTCCAAGAGGCGCTGAAGACCTCCCTCTCCATGATGGACTCGCACTTGGAATTTGCAAAGCCTTCAACAAGTGCCAAGTGTCAAGATGGAGGAAGCCCTTTGTGCTGAACACCACATCAACCCGATTAAGGTCGATGACAACAAGAAACTAGTGGAATGGTTCAGCCTCTGAAAAAATGATGGAGAGGGGAAACCTGTGAAGTGATTGGTTGCAGTTGTGTGGTTGGTAAAGCCTGGCAAAGAATCTCAGGCCAAGGATGTCACTGAAGAATATCTGAAGTGTAAGAAATGAACAAATAAAAAACTTGGCTGTCATCAAAAAAAAGGCCACTTCTCCATTTTCCGTCATTCCTAAGGTGGCACACAGGGCTAGTACCTGTGCCCTATAGTGCCCAGCTCAGACAGGAGGCCCTGGGAGAAAACCCACTTGCTAGGAATCCACTAGGCTGGGCAGCCCCCATTCCAGGAAGGAGGGCCCAGAGGAGCCAAGGAGATAGAGGTGGCAGGTTCCTCGAAGGTGCCCCAGCTGGACTTGGCACCCACTGGCCGTTCCGCGAAAAGTGGGACCCATGCCCAACATGTGTCAGGCCACCCTGGGGTCCTCGGCTCTTCCTGCTCTCCCACCATCCTTCCCAGAGCCGCAGCGCCTGCCTCTTGGTGCTGCAGCCGGAGCGCTGATGATAAAGGCACCTCTGTGTGTCTCTGGGGAAGCGGGGCTGGGGGCGGCAGCACGGGGGCGGTGGGGGGGGCACGAAGCGCCCGCAGCTGTGTGTTTGCAAACAGGGGAGCTGAGCTGTGCAGAGGGGCTGAAAGCACTAATTGTCTTTAATTAAAGGAGGTTGGAGGCAGTGAGAGCTTTGACAAAAGAGATTTCCAGCCTGTTAACAGCTTCAGCCTCCGCTGGGGCTGGGCTGCCCAGGCGCCCCCCACCCCCACCCCGCTTTGTCCCTGTGGGGCCTGGCCCTGTGGAGGGCACAGCCAACACCTGCTGGGTGGAGGTGGGGGAGGGGGTGGGGGTGGCGGGGCCAAGCACATGCAGTAGGTCTGTGCTGAGAGAGTGGGGCTCCTGGGGCCTGGGAAGAAGTCTTCGTGGTGAAGCCCCTCTCTCATTCATTTGTTCACCCTGAACCCTCCTCAGTTCACTCACTCATCAAGCATCCTTGAGCCCTTGCTATGTGCCAGGCCAGTGATCAGAACAGGGGCACTGTGTGTGGCAGTCCCTGCACTTCAAGGACTTCACATTCTAAGAGGCTCCATGGGACAGGCCCTGGAATCAGCTGGCCTGGGTTTGAGCCCTGGCTCTGCCACTTTCTAGCTGTGTGATCTTGAGTAAGTTACTTCACCTCTCTGTGCCTCAGTTTTGCCATCTGCAGCACTTAAGTGATAAAAACGGCACATACTTTATAGGTTGTGTGAGGATGACAGTTATTATAGTGTCTGCACAGTGCCCTTTACAAATATCAGTGATCATTATTCATTCCTCCATTAATCCAACTTTGCACCTGGGTGGTGTCCCCAGAGGCACTCAATTGTTAGGAAGAACTGTGGTCTGAGGGGAGAGAGAGGTGCCTGGGTTCCAGTCCCAGCTCTGCCAGTCACTTGCTGTGTGGCTTCCCAGCCTCAGTTTCCCTGCCTGTACAATTAGGATGGTATGTGTGGAAGGGCTCAGTGGTTTGGATGGTCTCAGTCCTAGCTCGCTTCCCAAACCCTCCTTCCAGTGCCCTGGGAATCAAGGCTCCTCTTAAGAGAGGCCTTGCTGGGCTCCTGCTCCCTGCTGCATACAAATGGGCTCAGCCTCCCACCCTAGGCAGCTTCCTCGGCTTACTCCATTCTTTTGTCTTCTCTCTCACCAGGCTCACCCTCCCGGTCCTCAGACACATCTGCAGCCCCCCAGCAGGCATATGCGCTGGTGCACACTACTGGCTAATGCTCTCTCTCTCTTTCTCTCTCTCTAACACACACACACACACACACACACACACACACACACACACACACACACACACACCTGCCTGATTCTCACCCTCACCCCACCCCCACCCGATAGAATCACAGCCGCCTCCATCCCCATCCCCCACCTACTCGAAGGCTTGATGACCCCTGGGATCCAGGGTGGTGGGAGGAGGGGGCTGCTCACAACCTCTGATTCCCTCCAGCCCCCGCTGGCTGGACTGGGTGGTCGCAGGGAGGTGGCGGGAGGGGGCAGGGGGCGGGAGCGTCTTGGGGCAACTTCTCAGGCAGTGGAAGGGGAGGTCAGCTCCTGAAAGGGAGGGCCCACGCCAGGCCAGTAGAGAGGGGCAGGTCTGGCATATCCACTGTGGAGCGCCCTATAGGAGCTCAGGACACATTTACCCAGTGCCCACCAGGACAACAGCCCCTTGTTTAATCTATTCAGTGGCTCTGAAGAGGAAACTAAGGCTCAGAGGAGGACGCAGAAATGGGGTCACACCAAAACAAGGTGCCGCTCCATCCTTTCAGAACCCATGTTCTTAGGGCCCCGTGTGGCCAGCATGGGACACAGAGATGACAGGCGGGTGTAGACCTAGAGGCTGGGTGGCTTGTCCTATACCTGCAGGCTTCTAATCTGATGTGGGGAGAGGGAAGTGGGGGGAGCTAGCAGAGCTGGGACTGGAATCCAGGCCCCCCAGACCCTGAGGGTGGGAAGAAGAGTCCTCAAGACCCCCTAGACTGATAGACAAACTCTCAGTCAGGCTTTAGGCTGAATCTCTGGCAATGGCTCCCCCTGAGGCCCCGGGCCTGGCATCACTCAGGACTGAGGTCCTCCAATGCCTCCCTGTGACCCCAGCCCCTCAGCCCCTCAGTGTGCCCTCACATACTGACCTCAGAACCCAGGGGCAAATGGGCTCTGGTCAGGCTCTACCAGCATGTGGCTCAGAGCCCAAGTGGGTGAATTCTCCCGGTTACCTGCCCTCCACTGGGCTGTGAGTCCTCCAAGGGCAGAGCCCACATCTTCTACCCAACTTCCCGAGCACCTACTGTGTGCCGGGCAGAATACTGGGTTCTTTACCCGCTTTAGCTCATCTGACCTCACACAGCCCTTCCAGGCAGACTCTCCTGTCTCCATTTTACAGAAGAGAAAACCGAGACTCAGAGAGGTGGAGGCACCTGCTTGGGCATGGAGGGGAATCTGACCTGGGGCTGTGTGAGCCCAAAGCCTGTGCTCACTGCTTCCTTCCAGGCCTGACACAGGGCTGGGCACAGGGATAGGATGCTCAGGAAATGTCAAGAGCCAGCACTTCTCAAGCACGCAGGAAGCCCCTTAAATACGCTTTGCCAATAAGGAGAGCACGCTCAGCCCAGTTTGCAGGAGAGGAGACTGAGGCGGCCGCCCCTGGTGTCTGTGCAGCATAAGAGCCCTTCCTAAAGGGAAGGTTGGGGGCTGCTTTTTGGTCCCAGTTTGACACCTGAGGGTCTGAGTTGAGGAGAGAAGATTCACTCTCCAGCCCACAACGCACCCAGAGTCTCCTGCATGTCCAGGTACGGACAGGAAAGTGGTCCCCTCAGGGCCTGAGAGAAGAAAATGGAAGAGGCTGGGGTAAGGGGGCAAGACAGACACAGAGAGCCGGAGACATACTGGGGAGAGAGAAAGACACACACAGAGGAAGCAAGACAGACTGAGAGACAGTGAGACAGTGCGGCATGAACAGGAGTCAGAGGGAGAGAGAACAGAAGCCTGAAAAGAGACACCAAGAGAAGGAAGAAGAGGAGACTGCTGAAGGAGAAGGGGAGGGAGAGACAAAAGAAGGGAGGAGGGAAGGAGGAGGTGGGGAGGGAGGAGGAGTCAAGTTCAGAGGGGTAGAGGGGCCTGGAAGTGGTGTGTGAGGTGGGGAAGAGCTGGCCAGGCAGGGCTGAGCTCAAAGGTCCCTGGAGGGGCTGTCAAGTGAGCTGCAGCCCCAGCCTGAAATGCCAGCATGAGGCAGGGTGTGTGAGTGTGTGCGATTGTGAGTGGGTGTGTATATGAGAATGTTTGGGTGTGAGTGGGCGTGAGCGAGAATGTGTGAGAGCGAGTGTGTGTGACTGTGAGTGGGTGTGAACATGTGAGAGTGGGTATGAGTGGGTAAGTGGGTGTTTCCTGGCCCAAGCAGTTGTGGGAAGCAGACAGGAGTGTCTATTCTTGCGCTCTTGGGTCTCCACACCCTCCCCATTTTGTATTCAGCAGCTGAGCTGAAAGATTAATTCATATTTAATATGGCCTTCACTCCTGCTGGTGAGGTAGGGGGTGGTTTAGATGCATTATTTAAAAAATAATAATAATAAGGCACCTGGTAAGAAAGAATTGGATGGGCTGACTGATTTATTCTTTCCATCCATCTGCCACCCACCCACTGAGCACCTACTATGTGCCAGGCACTGTGCTGGGGCGGGAGTACCAAAGGAACAAACCCAATAAATTCACATCCATAGTGGGCTGCAGCAGCTTGGGGGTAGTGGAAAGGTCTATGGGATCCCGATTTAAATGCTGGGTCCATCAATTACCAGGCACTGTGAGTGTGGTCAAGCTCCTTATCTCTCTGAATGGTTTTCTCACTTGTAAAAGGGGGTGAGATCCCTGCTTACCCATTTCAACGAGAAAGTGTATCTAAGGGGCTCCGTGCCTGCATGAGAAGTGCTGGCTCTCTGCTTATAGGCTCTCAGGCACTGTGGCCTCCTAACCACTGTCACTGGCCAGAGGCTACATGGGGACCCCCTTGGCCTCCAATCCCACCCTGTGGTGATTCTTATTGAAGATCCTGAGCATCCAAAATCTGCCAGCTCTGCCAGGCCCCACCCTGGCCACAGCTGTGCAGCCCGGCTGGGGCCTTGGGGTGGGAGGAGGGTGGCCCTGCCCAACCCAGGCAGCTGTGGAATGAGGCAGAGGACAGGGTGTGTGGGATGGGGTAGGCAGGTGCTCTGCCCCTTGCAGCCCCACACCTCCCCTGTCTCTTAGGCCCAGAACACCTCCAGGTCTCAGCTCAAGTGCCACTTCCTCCAGGAAGTCTTCCAGAATCCCAGGTCCCATCACCACCTCCCAGTCCCCCTTGTGGGTCTCCACAATCCTCAGTTCTCCACTTCACAGACTCTGTCCTTTGTGTTATCATGGTCTCAGGGCCCAGCACAAGGTCTAGCACAATGCAGGCTCCAGCCACGTCCAGAGAGGCTGTCCGTTGCTGGTCCATTGGAGCTGAGAGTTAGACCACATTGTGTCTGGTGCTGTTGGTGCTGGAGATGGGGCTGCTGCTTTCCCTGAGGCCAAAAAGCCATTTTCCTGAACACCATACCCCTCCCTCACTTAGAAGGTCCAGGAATTTGAGGGCAAGGAGGTCAGCATGACATCAGAGGTGGGCAGGGGAATGAGAAAAGATCTAATCCCAGCTCTGCCACTAACTGACCTTGTGTCCTTGAGCTGAGCCTGTTTCCTCAGCTGTAAAACGGGGAAAATCTTCGCGGTGGGGGGGAGGGAGAGCATGTTCTTTGGTCTTAGACCCGTGGCCATGCCAAGGGGTGGCTGGAGGTGGGGGGTTCTTTAGACATCGTCTCTCACTGGCTGCCCCCTCCCCATTCCTTGAGTTTTTTTCCCCCTCAATCGTTTGCAAAGTGCTTTGCAAATGAAGTTTCAAGACAATTTCCCTATCCCACCCAGCAATCAAATCAACCCCCAAGGTCTTAAAAGCCTGTGAGCAGCCATCTAAGATACTCCACTGGTCTCACCTCTTCCGGAGCAAGGGCGAATGAAGAGAACAGGATACCAGGAAAAGATTAGTCCAAAGGATTATGGGCAACAGTTACCACGGCCTCCACCAGACTGAGTCCAGTACAGCTAGATGGTGCCTGGCTACCACCACTGACTGCTCTGACTGGGATCACAACAGAGGGTCCTGGAAAGAGCCAGAGAAGGATGTAGAACAAAATTCTAACTCACAAAAAAAAGACCAGATTTACTGGCCTGACAGACACTGGAGAAACCCAGAGAGTATGGCCCCCGGACACCCTTTTAGCACAGTGGTGAAATCAGTCCCGAGGTTCACCGTTCAGTCTGGGATTGGACAGCCCCATAAAACAAAAACGGGACTAATGAAGCACAGCAGTCCAGAGACAAGGACTAGAAGGCAGGAGGGGACAAGAAAGCTGGTGATAGGGAACTCAAGTTTGACAAGGGACAGTGTTGACATGTCGTGGGGTTGTTAACCATTGTCATAGGGCAATATGTGTACTAACTGTTTAATGAGAAACTATTTGTTCTGTAAATCTTCATCTAAGGTACGGAAAAAAAAAGAATTATCTATGTGAGATCAAATTGATAACAGTAGCTCAAAAGTTTTGATGGGAAGCCTGGGGGCAGTGAGTTGAAGATAATGGTGATGGAATAATTTGGAAAAGGATAACGTTTGAAACGGTGTAACTTTGGCTATGTATATTTTCACCAAAAAAAAAAAAAAAAGTCCTCCAATGTCGAGAAGGGAGAGTGTTGACATGTTGACATGTCGTGGGGTTGTTAACCAATGTCATAAATATGTGTACTGACTGTTTAATGAGAAACTATTTGTTCTGTAAACCTTCATCTAAAGCACAGTAAAAAAAAAATTAAAAAAAAAACCCCAAACCCCCTCTTACATGAGAATTCTGGTCCCTCACACAGTAGGCTGACCTGGGCTTGGCTTCCAGCCCTACTGCAGTCTCGCTTTGGGCCTTGGCGGTCTGAGCCACAAGCTGGGGAACCAAATAACCCAACTCATTTCCCCAAGCGCCCCCTATAGGCCAGGGTGGCCCACCCTATGCTAGGGCCGGCCTGCCCCGGCCCCTTCTCCCCTCTGCCCCAAGCTGGATTCCGCACTGAGCGGCCCCCTCCTCCGCTCTCCGCCGGGACGTGACATTCACCAGCATCACTTCTGGTCCCATCTGCGGAGCGCCCCACCCCCCGGCAGCTAATCCCCACAAAGCCCTGCGCAGGGCCCAGCATGACAAGCGGGCCCTGATGCTTGCAGCTCGGCGGAGCGTGCTCCAAGGGGCCGAGGCGGGATTCGGCGCGGCTGTCACTCTCTCCCGTCCGCGCCTCTAATTGGATTCCCAACACGCAGAGGTCAGCAGAAACGCTGGGGAGAGGAGAATCAAAGGGAAGGGGGCGTCAGGGAGATAAAGGGAGGCATTCTTCCCTGGGCCACAAAGACTGCAACGTGAGGGGGCGGGAGGGGACCCCCGTGAGGGGTTGCCCATCTGGAGGGGGGTGGGGAAGGGGGGCGAACAGGCGGGAGATCAGGACCTGGTTTCCTCTCGGTTGGTGCTTTCCCGCCTCTGCACCTTGGCACTCAGGTGCCCTGCACCTGTATGCCCTCCCTGCCTGTGGGGTCTGGACATTCTTCAAATCCTAGTCTCCTACTCCTGCTCTAGGAAGCGTTCGTGGAATGTGGCAGGAAGGCTCAGCAGCCATCCAGACCTGGGTCCCAATCCTGGCTTGCCACCTGCTCCCTGTGAGGCTCAGGTGAGTGTTTGCAGTTCTCCGAGCCTCAGTTTCCTCCTCTGTGGAATGGGGATAACAGCAGCCACCACATAGGGTGGAGGCCAGGATGAAATGAAGTGACATAAGACGACTGTTTGGAGCCCAGGGTTGGTGCACAGAAGGGGAAAAGTTAATGTGTGCCCCTTTCCTTCCTCCCAGAAGCACCACAGCCTCTCTTCTGGCCTGTCCACACCTGCCTTGCTCCAGGGTATTGTGTAGACACGAACGTCTCTCCTTGGGAAGAAGGCCAAAGTGCTGTGTAAACATAAACCCCCAGACAGGTTTGAGGGGAATGACAATCCCAGATCTTGGGGTGGGGGGGGGGGGTCTCACTATTAACATCTTCACTGCCACTCTATGCCTATTTGGCAGACAAGGAAACTGAGGCTCAGGGAAGTGAAGCCCAAGGCCAACAGCAGAGCCTGGATAAGAAGCCTGACTCCCAGCCCAGTGCTCTCACTACCTCTCCTTCAGGCTTTCCTGTGAATGATAGGCAGATTCCCTGGGTATGTATTTGGGGCACACAACCAGCTGGGGAGGCGGCAGGCCAGGGACGGAGCCTCGATGCAAAATGGGACCTATTGTTTTAAGAACATTGGAACCACCGATTTTGGTTCAGGAAAGACATGAAGAGGACCTCAAAGGGAATTTCTAAGAGACAGAATATCAATGGCCCTGACATCCTGGCCCCTAGAAAGTGTGCACACACATGCATACAGGATGCTCCACTTGCTGATCCAGCACACACATATGCTCACAAATACCCTTCTTCAGGTGCATGTATATCTGGCTTGATACAACGCGCACACACACGTATCCAGTTGATCTAGCGCAAATACATACATTCTGATCTCCTTATGCGTATGTGTGTGCATGCACACACACATATACCTATATGACCCAGCGAGTATGCTTGCACAGTGGGGGCACACACGCACAAGGACACAGGCAGGGACCCACACATGCAAGGATAGATGCACACACTTGTTTGGCCCAGCACACACAGTCTCATACATGTATTTGTCCTAATGATCCAGCACATATGTGAGTACGCTCCCACCTGCACACAGAGGCACTGGGGTAGGTCAGGCAGATGCAACCACACACAAATACAGGTGGAGTAACGACTCACAGTGGCTCCAGGGTGACCTGGCACAGGCAAGTGCACGTACACACCCACTTGTACACACCCCACTCCAGAAATGTACGTCCAGGACCATATGTCCAAGGATGTTCCAACCAAACACTCAGGTGCTGGGTCAGTGGTGCACTTGTGCACATACAGGCACACATGCACACTCCCAGCAGGCCCATCACACAAACAGTCACATTTGCACAGGCCTGATGGGGGTCAGCGCACATGCATGCGTACCAGGGCTGCTCCGCGCTGACCTAGCACACTTGTGCACATCCCTCTCAGGCCTCCAGGGAGCCCCCGCAGACAGCTGGCTCTGACAGCAGGGTGTAGGGGGAGGGCAGCGCAAGGCTGGGGTTGCCAGGGATACAGATGTGGGCCCCCGAAGATGCACTGCCGCCTAGGCAGTGCAAAAAGGCCGGCGACCATTCTTAGGTCTTTAAAATGTTGCTGCTCAGATGGCGATGCCTTTAAAAAAGGAAACTAGAAACTCGAGTCTTGAGTTTTGTTTCCCTGGAAGGAACCAACGCAACCCTGACAGGGAACTCCAGGTCAGAATATTTTCTCTCTAAGGCTGACATGAGGCACCGGTGGTTCAGTGGCAAAATTCTCTCCTTCCATGAAAGAGACCTGGGTTCGATTATCGGCCAATGCACATCTGTCGGTGTTGCTATGATGATGAACTAGTTGATCCAGCTTCACTAGTTGATCCAGCGTGCACGCACACACATACACACGTGCTCACAAATACCTATTTTCAGATGCATGTACGTCTGGCTGGATACAACATGCACACACGTATATCCAGTTGATTTTGCACAAATACATACATTCTGGTCGATCTCCTTATGTGTGTGTGTGTGTTCACCCATGCACATATACCTACTTGGCCAGCAAGTGTACTTGCACAGTCGGGGCATACACACACTTGTAGGTTTTAGTGGAATGTCCAGACTAAGATGGACTAGGAAGAAAGGCCTGGCAATCTACTTCTGAAAATCAGTCAATGGAAATCTATGGATCACAATTGTCCAATCCACAACCAATCATGGGCAATTTGCAGGACTGGGTAGCATTTTGTTTCATTGTGCATGGGGTTGCCATGAGTCAGGGGCTGACTCGATGGCAGTTAACAACAACAACAAAGGTTGAGATGAAAAATAGCTCTGCATGGCCCCAACCCCACTCAGGCCCCTGCCCAGACCACACCCCATGCTCCACCAGACAATAGGATTTAAGGGACCTTGGTCAGTGACAGATACTTTCTTCCTGTGTGGACTAGAGCAAGTCACTTGCTCTCTCTGAACTCCTGTTTCCTCATTGGCAAAAGTGGGACGGGAAAAGCCCTGAGCATTTCCACAGCAAGCTCTAGGCTCTGATCACTGCAGCTAACATTTACTGACCACACACAATGTGCCAGGCTCTGTACTAAACGTTTCACTTTCATTTTCTCATTGAATCCTCCCAACTGCCTGGAACATTCCATTTATTACTACACTCATTTTATAGTTGGGGAAACCAAGGCTTTGGGAGGCAAGTCATTGGTCCAGTGTCACACGGGCTGTAAATGTTGGAGCCAGGATCTGAACCCAGGCGGCTGGCTCTAGAGCGCAAGCTCTTACCCACTTCATTAAACTTTCTGTTCGTGTGCATTTGGGGTGTGGAGGCAATGTGAGGCCATGATTCCCATGCCGAAGATGGTCACAGGCTCCCTGTTTGCCTCGCCAGGGGCACCGTGAGGACCAGGCAGAACAGAATCAGAGGCAGTTAGTTCACAAAAGTCCTTTTACAGATGGTGACACTGAGCTCTGGGGGCCAGGGAAGAGGTGTTCTGCCAGGGTCCCTGGGCAAGGAGGGACAGGGCCCAAATTTGGACTCAGGCCCCCTGACTCTGCAAGCTACTCTTTTGTTGCTCAATACAAGCATAGGCTGTTTTAAACAATGCCATCCCACAGGCACCTATTAGATGCCTGCTGTGTGCCCAGGCTCCTTTGCTACTGAGGGGTGATTACCATCTGTCCCCTAACTTAGACATGGACACACTGCCCTGCTCCCCAGGAGTTCTGGTGCGTGGCCCTGAGAAGGAGAACCCCTTCCCCTCCCCATTTGTCTCCCGTCCTCTGAGCTCTTTAACTCCTTTGAGCCTTCCCAAACCCTGTGAGGCTGAGACTGCCAGTCCCATTTAACAATGAGGAAACTGAGGCCCAAGGAAAAGACCTAACCAAGTTTCACCAGTGTGTGTGTGTTTGTGAGCACCCACAAGTGGTAGCACTGGGATCTGAACTTGAGACCAGTAGACTCCACGTCCTCTGCACCTCCCTCTACACCAGGCTCTACCTCCTCTTTGTCCTCCTCCAGCTCTGTGTCTGGACAGACCCCGGAACATGTGGGCTCTCAAAAGCTCCTGATGAGAGAAATGGGTCCCACAGCAGCTCTGGTCTAGGACCACTTTGCAGGGATTTATGGTGCAGGGACAGTGCGGGTGCTAAGAGTCCACTTGCTAATGTAAAGAAATGAGGAACTGAGAGATGTTCTCTAGCCTTCTGGCTCCAAGAGGATTTGAGATCTTATGGGAAGTGCTGAGTGCCAAGGACTTTCCATCATGCCTCGGGAGTCCCTGGGGGCACAAACAGTTAAGCACTTGGCTATTAACCGAAAGATTGTCAGAGGTGCCTTAGAAGAAGGTTCTAGCAATCTATTTCTGAAAGATCACAGCCATTGAAAACCCTATGGAGCAGTTCTACTCTGACACAGATGGGATCACCACGAGTCGGAATTGACGCAATGGGCAACTGGATGTTTGTTTTTTTTTAAAATCATGCCTAGAAATATCTTCCTCAACCCCGGACAGACCTGCTGGCAATGCCAGGGACTCCAGAGCCTACCAGAGGTGGTAGGAGGAGCTGCCAGCCTCTCCAAAGGCCTTTGTTAGTAGTGTTACTCACATTAGGGTTGGAGGGTACGATGTCTGAGACTGGGATGAGTGATGTTCTCTGTGCTAAGCACTATCTAGAAACTGGGAACACAGTGGAACAAAACAAAGACATCTGCCTCTTGGGGCCTACATTGGGGCTGAGGGAGACAGGCAGCAAGGAACAAGGAAATACATAGTGTGTCAAATGGTGATGAGGGCAATGGAGAGAAACAAAGCGTGAAAGGGAGCACATGTCCACGTACGTGCATGCATGCACACTTTTAAAAAATAGAGCCATGGGGGACCTCATTGAGAAGGTGACATCTGATAGAGATCTGAAGGAGGTGAGAGAGCAAGCCATGAGGACACCTGCTAAAAGAACATTCCAGGCAGAAGAAATTGGCTGGAGTGGAGGAGGCAAGGAGGAAAGTGAAGGAGATGAGGTCAGAGAGGTGGAAGGGGGCACTGTGGGCCATTGTCAAGACTTTGGCTTCTGCTCTGTGTGATATGAAGAGCCTCAGGGGATTCTGAGCAGATGAGGGATGTGATCTGACATGGTTTTAGAAGGGTCCCTCTGGCTGCCGGGTGGAGAACAGATGGCAGGGAGCAGGGTGGAGATGAATTGGGGAGCTCTGCGGTAACCCAGACCAATATGGCGGGGGCTTGGAAATAGGTAGCCACACCGAGGTGGTAGAGGATGTCCTAGATATGGCTTGAAGGTAAAGCTGATTGGATTTGCTGGTGGATTGGATGTAGGGATGAAAAAAAGAAAGAGGTTAAGGATGACTCAAGGTTTTTGGCCTAAGCAACTAACTGGAAAGATAGAGTTCCATTGCCTAAGATGGTGAAGACTGTGGAAGAAGACTGGGGGGAAAGAAGAGAAGTTATTATAAGACATGTTAAATTTGAGTCGCCTCTTGGATGTCCAGGTGAAAGTGTCTAGTAGACAGTGGGATATGTGAGTGGGGCTTAAGAGAAGAGGTCCAGGCTGGAGACAAGCCCAGAGAGGCATTTAAAGCCATGGGGCTGGATGGAATCCGTCAGGGAGAGCAGGAAGAGGAGGAAGCCTGCGGGGGCCCTCCAAGGTGGAGAGGTCCGGGAAATGAGCAGGAACCAGCCATGAAGCTGGAGAGGTAGGAGGAACACCAAGAGAGAGTGCTGTCCCAGCAGAGGGAGTGGTCACTGTACCAAATGCTGCTGGCAGGTCAAGGAAGCCAAGGCCCAGGAGCTGACCACTGGACTGGTGACGTGGAGGTCACTGGTGCCCTTGGTTATGAGCAGTTTTAGTGGGATGATGGGGGCAGGTGCCTGATGAATGGGTTTGAGAGAGGTCAAGGACCGGAAATCAGCAGCAAGGCGGGCTGTGAGTGTCAGAGCCTGGGCCTCGGAATCAAACCGATTCAATTCTATTCCCAGCTTTGACCTCTGTGAGCAGTGACTTTCGGGCAGGTCACATCACCTTGCTGAGCCTGAATTTCTTCATCTGAAGAATGGGGATAATACCCCTTTTACTTCCTAGGGTTGATGAGAAACAAATGAGATGATGATTGTGAAAAAAATTTTACTAATAACACTGTACAAATATTTCAGTAACAAGAGTACAGAATTTGGATTTCATTTCTGGCTCCATCATCTGTGTGATCTTGGGCTGATTCTTTAAACTCTCTGAGCCTCCACTTCCTCCTCTGTAAAATGGGAATAATAATAGTATCCAACTCCTGGAGATTGTAGTAAGGATTCTGCAAAGCATTATACACCAAGCGTAGGGCATAAGGCCTGGTATACAGTGGGCACTCAATAAATACACGTTCCTTTCCTCTTGGATTCTTATTTCTGCTCTTTAGAGTCCAGTGGTAGGTACAGGGAGTTGGGAGTAAGACCTTGAGTTGAGTGCTGAGTCCTTGGACAAATCATTTCATTTAACTTCTTTGGGCCTCAATTTTCATAACCATGAAGCTGGCTATTGGTCCCCTTGGTACCCTTTATTTGAGGGGGACGGGGGACAGGAGACCAAGCACATGTACTGTGTTCAGGTGGAAGTGAAGAGTGAGTGACTATGGTTTGTGTGTCCCTCTCCTCGGCCTCTTGGTTGACTGGGCAGACAGGTTACCGTGCCCAGAAAGCAAATTCCCATGATTAAAACAACAGCAAAATAACCTTCATGAGGCTCCATGGTAAAAGACTGGGAAGGCCAGTGAGGATTGGCATGCTGGGGCTGGCCTACCCCTCAGAGTGGCCCCTGAGTCCCCAGCCCATGGGCCGATTAATCTGTGTGGTTGTCATGGGCCTGCTCATATCCTGCCAAGCCTACCCACCCACTCCTCTGGGCCACAAGGCACTCGCATCTGAAGCAGGCCCACCTCTGCCCACCTGGGATGGAGACTGAGGTCTCTTGTGGAATTTCAGGGGGACGCTAGGGTCCCATCCCTGCAAAGGTGAAGGCAATGTCGGGGATGGGGTGGGGTGGGTAGTGGTGGGGTGGGCCGGGCAATCTGACTGGATGATGAGAAGTTACAAGAAGTGCCCGGGCCCAGGAAGCTGAAGCACTGGGTTCTAGTCCTGGCTTTGCCCCAGAAGTGTTGTGTGACCCTGGCAAAGTCATGTCCCCTCTTGGCTTCAAGATTTCTTGTCTATTAAATGGTGCTAATAACCCTCGCTTGCTTCTCTCATATGGGTATCATTCAGATCAAAGTATTTCATAGGGTAAATGCTACACAAAAGCAGCCTCTAATCTTTTCTGGAACGAGGCAGGGTGTAAGTAAATAAATACTGTACATATGCAAGACATTATAATTACAAATGGCATTTCCCCCCAAGCTATGGGAAAAAAGAAAAAAAAAAAAGTTTGGTACAGTGTGAAGAATTCTGATTAGGACTTCAGGAGGCCAGAGTTTTGATTCCAGTTCTGTATGTGACAAGATGGGTGACCTTGGGCCATTCATTCGCCCTCCCAGCCCCAAAGCCTTGATAGGGATCAAACAGATGATAGTTTCAAAGGCGGTTTGTAAGCTCTGCCAATGAGGAATTGATAATACAATGTCTCCCTTGCACAAGGGAGGCTGTCTAGGGTTGGGGGAAGGACTCCAGCTTCGGAAGCCAGGCAGGCCTCAGTTCAAGCTGTTACCTGCAATGTGGCTTGGGCAACTAACTCCTTTCCCCTTGCTGGGCCTCAGTTCCTTGTCTAAGGTCAAAGTTCATACCTGGAGGTTTGGGGTGGGGGAAACAGGGAGAAGCTGCAGATGGGGGCTGAGGACAAAGGGCCCCTGAGAGGGGGAGTCCCAGCAGGGTGGGGCCAAGGCCACAGCGGGGCCTGAGCCAGCTGCCGCAGAGCAATGAAAATCTCTTAACCACACAGAATTGTTAACGGCTCCCAAATCCTGTTGTACCACAGGCTTAGAAAGGCTTAAACTGTTAAATGCATAAACTTCCTCAATAAACGGGCCTCCCTTGCCAGATCCCTAGGCCTAGCCAGATGAAAAGGCAGCGGCTGGAGAGGGCGGGGGTGGTTCCCAGCTGTTTAAGGTCCTGCTGGAGTGTTCTGTAGGCAGCCTTTGACCAAACTGGACCAAACTCATCCGCCTGGTGTCTTCAGAGTTGGGAGCCAGGCATGGGAAGGACAGCACAGGGGCTCCAGTGCCAGATGGCCTTGGTTCAAAGCCCACCCTTTATAACTGTGTCACCTTGGACAAGCTGGTGACCTCTCTGAGCCTCTTCTATAAAACAGGGATGATTGTACCTTCCACTGCAGGGTGACTGAGACCCTGATTGTGGAGCTGCCTGGTCCACAGGAGGCTCCTAGTAAGTGTTAACACCATGTTCCTCCTATGAAGCCCTTGCTGACACCTCTAAGAAGCAGAAGAAATCATAAGTGGGGAGTACAAGGGTGCAGACGTGCCTCAAGTCCTGTCTCTGCCACCTACAAGGGGTATGACTTCACTAAGTGACCCTTGGCCCAATCTCACTTTCCTAATCTGAAAAATAAGGCTGATGTCACCTGCCTGGAAGGCTTGTTGAGGGGCTTCAACAAGGTAGCATGTGGAAGGGGCCAGTGTGAGATGTCCTTAGTTGCTGTGGAGATGATTCCGACTCATGGTGACCCCATGTGTGTCAGAGTAGGACTGTGCTCCATAGGTTTGATATTTTGCAAGTAGATCGTCAGGATTTTTTTTTTCCAAAGTGCCTCTGGGTGGACTCTAACCACCAACCTTTCTGTTAGCAATGGAGCATGTTAAATGTTGCACCACCAGGGACTCTAGCATGTGGTGAGCATTCCTTAAATGCTGTATGAGTGGAGGAAGGATGACTGTTCCCTCTGGCCACAGATTAGCCAGAGGTGGGCCTCCTTCCCTGAGGTCTTGTGTCCCCTCTGCACAAAGAACGGAGACTCATGGGACTTCCCCACCTCTGAGCCATTGCCCTGGGACCTAGTTCCATCCTGCCCCACATCTCTTGATACGAAAGCCCATTTGTCCTTCAAGGCCCAGCCCACAGGCCTTCCTCCTCCAGGAAGCCCTTCTGTTTATCCAGTAGTGTGGGCTCCCTCCTTTTCTTTAAAGTTCCACAGTACTGGAGCATATTCTGACCTAACATGAGCCCCTCAGTCAGTTACTTGTCCAATTCTTTTCACTTCCATCATCTAAGGGGCTCCTTGGTAACCTGGGAGGTGGGCTGGGTGGGGTTCAATGTCCTCATTTCCCACGTGAGGAAATTAAGATTCTTCTCATCACACCCTGCTGGTTGTTCTCCATAGATCCTGAGGGATGGGGGACACAATGGCTAGGCAGACAAGACTTGGGCCTCAGGTAGAAAAGGAGAGCATGTTCAGGCATTGGACCACTCCAGGTCAGTAAGTTGTCCCAGCAAGTTGGAAAAAGCTGGGTTCAGATTCTGGCTCGGCTACTCTCTCTGTGTGTCCTTGGCCAACTTGCTGAACCTCTCTGTGCCTCAGCTCCATCATTTGTAAAATGAAGCTGATAATATCAAGAGAAGATTTGATGTGATATTGGAAGCACAGCATATAGCAGTGCTGGGCACACAGAGGTACCTTTCATCCTCCAGCCCTGGCCTCTCTCCTTCAGCCTCAGCCTCACTTGGCCCTTTGACCACAAAGGAACTGAAGCCCTAGCATCCTCTCCTGTCCTCCTGCCAAGAACACCTCTCCTCCACTTCCTTCTGGAAGTCTGTACCTTGCCTGGGGGTCAGGGAGAGGGTAGGTTAAAAAAAAAAAACAGTATCACTTTGGACCATCTTTTTTCTGGGCTAATTCCCCTTCTTGCCCTCAGCTCCTCCTGTCTTCTAAAGCCCTGAGAAAACAGCTCTGGCTCCAGGAAGCCTCCCCAGCTCTCCCGACTGGAAGGCACAGCTCCCTCCTAAGTGCTCCAAGGCTGCAGTTATGGGCGGAGCCATCGCCCCAGCCTAGACCGGAAGCTCCCGGAGGGCAAGAACTGGGCTTCACCATCTCTGTGGCCTCCACACCTGGCCCAGGAAATGTTTGTTAACCAAAAAATGAATGAGCTGTTTTGAGGATCTGGAACCCTGGTGTCACAGTGGTTAAGAGCTGGGCTGCTAACCAAAAGGTCTGCAGTTTGAATTCACCAGCTGCTCCTTGGAAACCCTATGGGCCAGTTCTACTCTGTCCTATGGATCTCTCTGAGCCGTAATCGACTCGAAGGCAACGGATTTGGGTTTTGTTTTGTTTTTTGTCTTGTAGCCAATGTTATCTAGTATTTCTTGCCCAGACCACTGAGGGGGTATGAAAAGCAGAGAAGGAAGAATACTCTCATGCCCTGATATTCAGAATCCTTCCACGTGGCTGACTCAGAGAGGGAAGAAGATGCAGGGAGCCTCCTGCCCTTCCTAGGAGCACCCACCCCCACTGCCTCTGGGCCTTTGCACCTGCCTCCTCACCTGGCTAACTCCTCACTCAGCCTCTGCTTGAGCAGCTCCTCTTCCCTGAAGCCTTTCTCTGGCCACCAGACCCCTGCCCTTGTCTGCTCCCACAGCCCCTACTACCCATGAACCTTCACTGCCTACCATCTAACACCCACTCTAGGCTGGGCAGTCCTTGAGGGTGAGGCCCATGACTCCCCAGTGCCTGACACAGTGCCTGGCATGTAATAGGTATTCAACACATGGTACCTTCCTGGTACTCTATGAAGACAACATTAACCCCTCCAAGAAGCAGAAAAATTGGAAGCTGGTGTTCAGTGAATGTCTGATGGGTGGAAAGATGGATGGATGGATGAACAGATGACTGTGGAACAAGAATAGATGCTTTGAGAACATATAGGGAGGGAGCAAGGCGAGGGGATTTTATAATTTTTATGGGCAAGAACCTGAATAGTCTGAGTACACTGGCCAGCATCCCCCTCCAGTACCGTTCTTGAAAGGCCAGCTGTGTGGTCTCAGCCCTGGCCTGGGCCTGGGGGTCTGTCCACCACCTCACCACCTCACCCCCTCCCCCAGCTGGTGTCTCCACCTTGCCCTTGAAGAGAAGGAGCAAAGTTTCTGGGTGGGGGTCTGGGCCTTCCCTCTCACCCTGCATTCCGACCCTCACACCCTTTCCCCAGCCAGCACTGGCTCTGCCAGCTGGCGCCTCCTTCCACCTTACCCCTAGACTGACCACCCCTCCCACCCCCCCACATCTGGGCTGCTGGTCCAGCCTCTGTGGGAAGGGCTCGAGCTGAAAACAGGGTGGGAAGGAGGCCCAGGATCCAACTCTTTGGGTCCAGAGAGGACCCCTAGCCTCTAACCCCCTCCCTTTCTTGGCTGGGGGAGCACAGGATTCTGGGAGGAAAACAGAAAATAAAGCCACAGGCATAATATCCCATGCTGGTGAGCATGCGGGGAAACGGGCACTCTCCGTGGCTGCTGGCAGGAGGGTAACTAGGCACAGCCTTCGTGGAGGGTAATTTGGCAATGCCTGTCAAAAGCTCTACAAAAAGTATATGCCCTTTGACTCCGCAACTCCATGCCTGGAAACGTATCCTACCCAAATACCAGCAGCAGTGCAAAAGGACAGATGAACAATGGAGTTTACTCTAGCATTTGTTTAACATAGTGAAAAACTGCAAGCAATCTACACGTCGATCAGTAGAGGATAAGTAAATAAATTGTGGTTCATCCATATTACAGAATGTTAAAAGCTTCCAAAAACGATGTTGTAGCTCTAATGTGACATGGAAAGATATCCACAAAATATAATTAAGTCAAAAATCCTCATGTGTTTTTAGCACAAGTCCATTTTTTCCTTAAAAAAAAAAAAAAAAAACAGTATGTGTAAACACTCATAAGTACACCTAGAAGGATCTACTTTGGTTAACAGCAGTTATCTCTGCGTGATGGGATTATGGCTGATTTTAATTCTCTCTTTTTGCTTATCAGTACTTTCTAAAGATTCTACAAATAACATGCATTGCTTTGGTGATAAAGAAAAGTTATTTCTCTGTAAAAAAGGCTCATCAGGCAAAAAACCAAACAAAACTCATTGGTCAAAGACAGTGTTAGTTAGAGTCCTTATTCTTATAATGCCTTTTAAGGTATTTTCTCAATTATTCTGCACAACAGGGCTTCTGTTACCCTGTTTTGCAGATGAGAAAACAAAGGCTCAGAGAGGGTCCGTTCCTTGCCCAAGGTCACACAGCTAGTGAGAGGCAGAGCTAGGGTTTAAAACTGGGTCTCCAAGGTCAAGGAGAGGCCCTGTGTTGGGGAGGGGGGAGAGGGCTGGGCTGGGGCAAGGCAGGGCTGAACAAGAGGGAGAGGCTGGGAGCAGCTGGGAATTGGGAAGTCTGAGCCGGAGCCAGCGAATCTACATGTGCGTGCAACCAGCGCGCGCTGGCTCACGAAGCCCCTCTCCTTGTCCAAGCTAAATATTAAAAATCCCATTACGCCCCGATAGCATCACAGCAATCATGCTCACTGTGGAACGGCCTCAGATCCATTATAGATGCGGGTCGGTGATGGAGAGAGGAGGGCAGGGCCCCCCACAGCGGCAAGGCTAGGGGCTCCCGCTGGGCTGAAGGAGAGACCAAGGGAAAAAGGGAGACAGACAGGCTGGGAGAAAGCAAGGCAGGGCACATTCACAATAAAACCCATAAAGATCTGGAAAGAGTCAGAGAAACAGACTCAGGGTCTTGGGTGAGAGCAGCTGAGAAGGAATTTCAAGACACTCCCCGCCGCCCCCAGCAGAGCTGTGGGTGAGAAGCCCCAGTGGAAACTCTGACCCTGAGGATGTTAGGGACTGGAGTAGGGAAGGGGGCACGGTTCTCCTTCTTCTTCTTTTTTTTAAATATGTTAAACAGGAGCTAATTTTTTAAAAATATTATTTTATTGTGTTTTAGGTGAAGTTTACACGACAAATTAGCTTCCCCTTTAACAATTTTTATGCACGTTGTTCCGTGCCATTGGTTACAAGTTTTACAATGAGTCAGTATTCTCATTATTCACATTCTGTTAGTTTTCCATTGATCGAGCTTCCCTTCCCCTCCTTGCCTTCTCATCTTTGCTTTTGGGTAACTGTTGACTGTTTGGTCTCATATAGTTGATTGTTTAAGGGAGCAAATTACTCACGGGTGTTATTGCTTATTTTATAAGCCAATCTATTATTTGGCTGAAAGGTGATGAGCAGAAATAGCTTCAATTCCAAGTTCAAAGGGTATCTTAGGTCAATAGTCTCAGGAGTTCCTCTAGTCTCTATATTATATTTCCTTTATTCATGTAGTTCTCTAAAACCTACAATTCCCTTTCTCCCCTGATCCTTCCAAATTCTACTCATACTCCAAGGCCAAATTCAAATGCCACCTCTTCTGTGAAGCCCTGGTCTGAAAAGACGCCTTGGACGGACCTTCGTGTCTCTGCCTCGTTCCCCGTGTATGTGAATCCCTGCTTGTCCAGGGCCACTTGAGACCAAACCCTGAGTCTCAAGGACCTTCTATCTGAAACACTCTCCTCTAGCCTTCCCAGGGCAGCCCCCATTAACTTAAATGTCACCTCCTCCAAGAAGCCTTCCTGGACCACCTGGTTAAAGGAGGTCTCTTCCTGAGCTCTATTGCCATATCCTATTTTTCCCTTCACTCATCACAGTCTGTAACTATTTATTGGTTCATTAATGTCTCCCCTCCATCTTCCCCCATCCACTCACCCAGAGTAAAAACTCTGGGAGGACGTGAATGTGTCTATCTCCTTCATTTCTGTATTCCCCAGCATCTGGTACTTGTCTGGCTCATACTAGGTTCTCAATAAATAGGTGGTAAAGGGCTAAATGGTACACAGTAGGCACTCAATTCATAGTTTTTAAATTATTGGCTTCTCCAGGCCCCTCCCCTTCCCCACTGTGTCAGCAGGTACCAGGATGTTTACTGTAGCTTGGTGAACCTCTCACTGCACCAGGGACTCCCAACTCTTTGCTAGCCACCACCAGCCACCCCTGGGACAGCAGCCACTCCCCAGGAGGTCTCACTTATTCCCCACCTGCTGAGCAAACTTTGTGTACACATTTTCTCTGCTGTGTATTAACAAAGCAATGGATTCCTCCCCCACTCCGCCCACCCCCATCAAATTATGTTTCATTCTAAATGGGTCTTTTCAAACCACACCCTCCGGGAGATTCTGCTAACATCCCCTCCGTAGGGTGGGTGCTCCCTGGGGTGCTGTAGGCGCCAGGCTTGAGGTCACCCTTTGGCTTGGAGTTCCAGTTCCATCTACCCAGGGATATGTTATCACATCATATCTCTGAGCTAATGATCCTATTCCAGAATTATTAGGGCTGCCTGTTTAAAAATGCCGATTCCTGGTCCCACCTCAGAGCCACAGAACCAGAGCCAGGGGAGAGGTCGGAGTCAGGCCCAGGAATCCGCATTTGAACACACTTCCCAGGTGGTACTGAGGTATGGTAAAGGTTGGGGATCCCTGAGCTAGAGGATGGGAAAGCATTTTGCAAACCACTCAGATGTGAGCTGTAATCACCATTTCCACAAGTCCTGGGGCCGGCAGGGGCAGGGCCTGTGGGACTGGGACTGAGCAGCCCTACATCTGGGTGGCTGCAGCCCAGGCCAAAGCAGCAGCTGGTGTCCCACTGGGTTCCCTGAACTCATTAATCATGCCCCTGCTCACACCTGGCAACTGGCTAGGCTGGGCCTGGGCTCCCTGCAGGCTGTCAGGTCTGGGGGAGACCCTGCCCCAACATCATCTCCCACCCCCACTACTTGCAAGGATAGGCTCTGAATTTGAGAGCTTCTTGTGACAGGCAACCTTGAAGATGGTCCCAATGATCCCGCCTCCTGGCATTCACACCCTGTGTAATGTTCTCCCCTGGTGTGTGGGCTGACTTGATGAGTGGCTTTTAGTGAATAGAATATGACAGAAGTGATGAGATGACACTTCTGAGATCTGGTGATAAAAAGACTGTGGCTTCCATCTTGGGTGCTCTCTCACACCCTCTCTGGGATCACTCACTCTGGGGGAAGCCACTGCAAATGTGAGAGGCCCAAGTGGTGAGGGACTGAGGCCTGTCCACAAGCTTAGAAGTGGATCCTTCCCAGTTGAGCCTTCAGATGAAACCGCAGCCCCCAGCCACCAGCTTGAGCCAGAGACCCCACCCAAGCCACACTAGGATCCCTGACCCTCAGAAGTTGTGAGATAATAAGTGTTAGTTGTTCTAAGCTGCTAAGTTTTGGAGTAATTTATTAAGCAGCAATAGATAACTAATATGCCTCTTCATCTGGGTGACAGTTCTTGCTACACCCCCTCATGAGGCCTCAGCTGTGGCCATAGCAAACAGTTTAGTGGTCCCCTGAACGGGCCAAGCTGATTCATATCCCCAGGCCTTTATTCATGTAAATCCATCCTCTAGAAAGCCTTCTCCTGGGCCATCTAGCTAACACACCCCTCTCTCAAGACAGCCTGGCTGTTAACGTGCTCTGTGAAGCCTTCCCTCATTTTCTGTGCCCACTGCAGCCCAAGCAGTTCCTAGTAAAACATGTCTGCTGCACTACCACCTTGTTCATTTACACGTCTGTCTCCCCTACTAGACTGTGAACTCCTAGAGGGCAGGGCCACAGTTTGAGTCTCCTCTGTTTTACCTGATGCTCAGCACAAGATTTGACACAGGTTTGATGAATGAATCTGATGAACGAATCTGATGTATTTGATGGATGAGTTTGATGAATGAATAAACAATGAACAATGAACAATGGGTGAATGATATCATGCTCACTCATTCTGTCTCCTCCCCCTTCTCACCACTGCGTCTTCCAAGGCTCTGCATTTTCCCACTCAAGTCTGTGAAACCAAATTTGTTATCTTCCCCAAGAAACCAGCCTTTTCTCCCAACTTCTTCATTTCTTTTCCAGAACCATCACCTCCCCACAAGCTGGAATTCCCTGTTACCTTTGACTCCCCTTCTCCTCTCTTTCCAACCTGTCATCACTGCCCATCTGTTCCATTAGCAAAACAGCCGTTGGTCATACTCCTCCTCTTCCCCAGTGATGTGGATGCCCCAGTCCAGGCTGCCATCACCTCTTGAGATTGCTACAACAGCTTCCTAACAGGCTACTGACTCCTGTTTCTTGAATTCCCCATTCATCCCCCCAGGAATCTTCTTTAAAATGTTGCCTGGCTGGAGAGCTAGAGTGAAGAGCCGTGGATAGCACTTTATAAAGCTGAGGGTCACTGTAACCACTACCTGGCTCAAGAACTACCAGTGGCTTTCTGGTGGCCCTAGAATAAGGTCCAAACTCTTAACCTGGCATTTGAGGCACCCCAGGATTCAGCCCCAGCCCTTGACAGTGGCAAGGGGAAGTAGCACAAGGAGGCGCCAAATCCCCTATACCACCACCATCAGGATCAACATCACCATCAAGATCAACACTACCACTGCAATCAGCACCACCATCACAGCTAACACTGCTCAGTACCAGCTACAGGGTAAGCTTCATGTACGTCATTTCATTTGTTGTTGTTGTTGTTGCCATTGAGTCGATTCCAATTCATGGCAACCCCAAGTGTCCAGAGTAGAACAATACTGCACAGGTTTTCAATCTTTCAGAAGCAGATTTCCAGGCCTTACTTCTGAGGCACCTCTAGATGGATATGAACCATCAACCTTTCAGTTAGTAGTCCAGTGCTTAACAATTTGTGCCACCCAGGGACTATGTATATATCATCTCATTTAGTTAGCATTTATTAAGCACTTACTGTGTATTTGGAAGCATTTAAAGTGCTTTACATGTATTAAATTCTTAAATCTTTACAGCCACCCTGTGAAATGGGTTTTACATGTGGCCAAGGTCATACAGCTAATAATTGACAGGACTGGGATTTGAAATCAGGTCCCTCTGCTTTCACAGCCAAAATTCTTACCACTATGCAGTACCTCTCACAAACTTCTTATGTTTGCAAACCACCTTCATGATCTTTGCCATATTCAAACACCACCTGACTATTATTTAGTTAATATTTTTCCTGAAATTAACTTACATGGCATGGTGGTAAGAAGCCGTGGTGGCACAGTGGTTAAAGAGCTCAGCTGATAACTGAAAGGTTGGCAGTTCAAACCCACCAGCTGCTCCAGAGGAGAAAGATGTGGCAGTCTGCTTCTGTAAAGATTACAGCCTTGGAAACCCTATAGGGCAGTTCTACTCTGTCCTAAAGGGCCGCTATGGGTTGGAGTTGACTCGATGGCAGTGGAGGGGCGTTGGAAGCACACTAGCTTGGTGAGGATCCTGGCTGCTCCCCTGACTTTGTATGAACTCTCTAAGCCTCCATCTCTCCATATAGATGGTACTTTCCCTCACAGGGTTGCTGTGAGCATGAGGTGAGTTAAGACATGTAAAGGTCTCAGCACACAGTGAGGGTGGTAGTCAGTGGGCACTGTGCTTCCCTGTCTCTTTGAGTTAGAAGTAGCCATGTGACTTGCTTTGGCCATTGAAACGCTCACATGAGTGACATGTGGGTCATTCCAGGTGGAAGTTTTCGAGCCAGTGTACAATTCCCACTCTCTCTCCTTCCTTCTGCCTTGATGACAACAACATTCCAAATGATGGCTCCTCCACCCACCTGGATTCCAGAGTGAGGAGTCCCAAGCTCATCTACGGTGGACATGTAGCCTTGAGCGAGAAATGAACCTTTATTGTTTTGTCAGTGCAGCACAGCCTGGCCTATACTGACTGATGCAGTAAATGCTCAATGAATGTTAACTTACTAACATGTTATTTATTATGCCTTATACATGTTGTTTTCTTATTTTTATTTTTTGGTTTTTTTTTGGTGCCAAAACTTGGGATTGAACCTTATACAGTTTCTTAAAGAGCCCCGGTGGCAAAAATGATTAAGCAGTTCGGCTGCTAATCAGAAGGTTGGCGGTTCAAACTCACCCATTGGCTCTGCAGGAAAAAGACCTGGCGATCTTCTTTCATAAAGATTACAGCCTAGAAAACCTCCAGTTTTACTCTGTCACATGGGGTCGCTATGAGTTGAAAATCAACACAATGGCACCCAACAACAACAACAACAACAACAACATACATTTTCTTAAAAAGAGAATTTTATATAACTTTTGTACGCAGAAAAGAAAAAAACCAAAAAACTACAAAAAACCACAAAAAACCAGTACCACTTGCCATGATTAAATACATTATCACATAATAATTAAAATATTTTTCAAAGTTTATCCTCATACCAACTAAAATCATTGTGTGTACCACCTGGAAAATGTACATGTACCACCCTTCAAGAAGTGCTGCTTGAGTGCGCCCCCTTAGGAGTTGAACAACGGCTGGTTTGGAAACTCTGACCACGGAGCACCTCATGGTCTGCTCCAGGGCACTGCCCTTCCCAGCTGGAGCTCCCAGCTGCCAGACCAGTTCTGCAGCTGATACCAATCCACGCCCTTATAGGGGCACCCACCCTGGCTGTGCTGTGTCCCTTACCTCTGCAGACGGTGCCATTCTCCACAGCCTCGAAGCCCGCTTTGCACATGCAGCGCCCAATGGGCACCAGCCACTCGCCATCCCCATTGCAGTAGAGCTTGATGGGCACATCCACCTCCTCAGCATTGGCGATGCAGCTGCCTCTGGCGGCAACCAGCGATGTGCTTTCAGCCCCCGACAGTGTCTCCTGGAAGATGGCACCATTCTGGATGACACGGGGGCACTTGCGGTAGAAGACGTGCACAGCGATGAGGGACATGCAGCCACCGTAGTCCTGGAAGGCCAGGTAGAAGCCATTGCGGGACACGGGCCCAAAGCTCCGCACCTCGGTATTGATCTTCATGACTCTGCCGCCCAGATCTACCTGGGAGAAGCTCTCATCAGCTGCGATGGTGTCCACCTTCACCCATGGGTTCTCCATCCAGCTGGGGAAGGTCTTGGTGGCTGAGTCGTAGTCGGCCTCATAGTAATAGAGATTGAAGGTCTCCTTGCAGGAACCGGGCACGCTGGGGATGCTGCTACAGTCTCGCACGGAGAACTTCATCTCCACGTGAATGCGGTGGGCGCCACGGCGCCGGATGAACTTGGTCCGTAGCCAGTTGTTCTGGCTCGACTCAAACACGTTGCATACCTGGTACGTGCGGATGGTGTTCATGTTCTCATCGTAGCCACTCACCTCTTCCCACTGTGGGTGAAATGCAAGTCAGGTGGGGGAGACACAGACCTTGCCTTAGGGATCTTCCAGTCTGATGGGGTAGACATGACAACTACCATCAGGGTCCTCTTGGTCTAATGGGGGAGACACAGACTCTGCCTTAGGGATCTTCCAGTCTGATGATGGAGACACTATCCCTACCATCAGAGAACTCCCAGTCTGATGGAGGAAACACGGCCTTGGCCCTGGTGAATTCTCCAGTCTGTAAGGGAGACACACCAGTCTGACGGGAAGGGGCACAGACCCTGCTCTTGGTATCCCCTAGTCAACAGGGGAGACACAGCCCTTATTGTTAAGGGTTCACTAATCTGATGAAGGAGACAGTGCCCTGCTCTAGGGAAGCTCCCACCTGGAAGGGAAGACAGGGAGAGCCCTGCCCTTAGGGAGCTCCTCTGCTGAGAGAAGAAATAGCTTTATGCTTGGGGAGCTACTCGTCTGATGGCGAGACAGAACTTCTGCCCTCTGGAAGCTGGAACATAGTCCTTGCCCTTCGGGACTCCCAGCTGATGGGGGAAGACAGTCCCCAGGGTGATGGGGAACACAGGGCCCTTCCCATAGAGCAGCTCTGCTCTGGGGCTTTAACCTGCTAAGGTTTCCTTCAAGAGCTGGCAGGCTCTCTGGTACCTGGAGGGAGACCTCTCGGCCTCCCTGCCTAGGGAGGGTACCCCGCTGAGAGTCCCCAAGCCTCATTGCTGGAGAGAGATGGGCCAGGCTGTGGAAGATTGGGAAGAGGAAGGCACAGAGCCCGTGTTCCCTTCTCGTGCCCTCACGGGTCGAGCTCAGTCCCCGTGCTGAGCCTTTGCCCACACTTTGGCACCCTCCTGGAGCACCCCCTCTCTTCTCAGTCTGTCCTTCTGGAATCTCTTGTAGTGGGCTCTCCCTCAGGCTTCTTGGTATTTGCATTCCGTGACTCTCCGTTGGGCCTTGGGGACTATCTACCAGGTATGTGTCTGGCTCACTCAGCCCACTTGGTCTGGTCTCCCAGTGAGGCTGAAAGCTCGCTGTGAGTACAACCCATCCCCACCTTCTCTGTGTCCTCCTTGAGCTGGCCGCCCCTGGGGTCGACCCAAAGGAGTCCCAACACCAGAGGCCCCTCCCACCAGAGCCAGGCCTGGGGCTGGGTTCTGGAACAGGATCTCATTTCTTTGTCATGATTATTGCACATGGTATATGTGATCATTCCCATTTTATAGATGAGGGAGTAGAGACCAGAGAAGTGATGCCACTTGACCCAGGTCACACAGGCCCAGCCCCGTTCATGTGCTGCCTCGAACAAAAGGACCAAACAGCGCACCAGGATACCTGAGTTCTAGTCCTAGCTCTGCTAACTTGATGCATGGCCTTGGGCACGTCACCATCCCTGTCTGGGCTTCTGTCTCCAAAACTGCCAATGTGAATGTGGTGGGGGGAGGGCAGGTAGTGGGAGAGGTTCACCCTCAAGTGGGTGTTCTTTGTCCTTTTGCCTCTCTGGGCCAGTCTGCTGGGGTGAAGCGGTGGCTGCTAGTGGGGAAGGATGGCTGCTCTGAAGGGTGAGCACGCGTGGGGAAGGGGAAGTGGGGCTGGAGCCTGCTGGCTCGGCCTTTTCTTTAATGGCGGCTCTGGAGCTTCCTACAATGCATTTGATTTTTTATATTTTTTTGGTGGCACCATGTGACAAAGTCAGCCCCTTGTTACAACTGCTGCTCTTCTTCAGAACTTAATTAGAGCACTTAATTAGAGCACTCTGCCTTTCTCCCCTCTCTCTAATTAACATGCGGAGGCCCTGCAGCCTAAACACCCCAAATAATTGCGTCCGGGGGGGCCCTGAAGCCCAGCCTGGCCTCATTACTGGCAGGGTGGGGCTGTGGGCCCAGCCGCCTTCGCAGATGGAAAATTGGTGACAAGAAAGAGCCACAGAAAGAGACCTGACCCCAGGGCCCTGCCTATTGAGAGCACAGGCCGCCTGGCGGGGAGGCGGGGTATGCAGCTCCCAGAAGCAGCAGCTGAGTCCCAGTGGAGAAGCTGGGTGGGGGGAGGGGAGGGATGAGTTGTGGGAGTCCACAGCCCTCCCCAGAGGCCAAGGGCATGAGGAGAGAATGACATTAAAGCTGATGATGATGACGATAGTGACCGTTATAGCTACTCTTGATTGAGGGGTCCACTCTATGCCAGGCACTGTGATAGACACTTTGCAGAAAAACCTCACAACAGCCCTGTGCAGAACACATTATTATCTCCAGTTTATCGATGAGGACACTGAGGCTCAGAGAGGTGTAGGAACTGACCCAAAGTCACACAGCTTGTTAGGACAGAATGTCAGGAGTGTCTGACCCCACAGCCTGTGTGCAGGTACAGGGCTGGGTGTTGTGAGGAGAAAGAGGAATCTCAAATTGTGTCCGATCTTGTCCTCGGGGAGCTCATAGCCCACGCAAAGGTCCAGACAAGCAGACCCAAGGAAGCGTGAGCTGAGCCCTGGGAGGCAGATCCTTGTGTTAGGGGGATACAAAATGGGGACAGAGAGGACTCAGTCACAGCCCTGGATACAAAACTGAGCCCCATCACTAACTAGCTGTAGGGCCTTGGACAGGTGGCTGGCTACACCTCTCTGAGCCTTAGCTTTCACATCTATAAAATGGAGGTAATTCCTCCTCATAGGATTGGAGATGATGTGTCTACAGGTGTTTAATACAGTACCTGACACATAGTGGGTGCTCAGGAAATGGCAGATCACTTTCCTCATCTGTAAAATGGGGGCAGTGCAGGTGCTTACTTCTCAGCTTCACCCTGCGGCTTCCATGGGATAAAGATGGAGAGCAGCCAGTATGTTGTCATGGCAACTGGTGCTCCATCAATGGTAGGGGACCAGGTGGGTGGGGCAGTGAGAGGCCTGGCTCTGGGCCCTGAAGGAGCAAAAGGGGCTAGAATGTGAGGGACATCCAGGGCCCTGCCAGAGTCCCAAGAGTCCTGAGGGACCAAGCAGGACTTGGGGGCTATGGACTCACCCCTGATGGAGGATGCACGATCCAGCCCAGCTCAGCTGTCGCTGTGGTAGAGTCCATCAGCGTTTCTGTGGGGAGAGCAAAGGGTCACTGGCCAGCCCCACCTACTGGTGCTGTCAATCACTCTGCCATGCCCCCAAGACACCACCCTCCATGGTCCTTCTTTACATAGCCCAGCCCACTTCCATGGCCCCAATCCTCTGGCCTTAATCCTTAAGGCTACTCCCCCCACTAGGCCTCCCTTTCCACCCCATAATCCCACCTACTGACTCCACATAGCTGTATACCCAACTCCCACCCTTCCACCCATGGTTCCATCCATCCCCTCAGCCGGTCATGTCCCACATCCCTAGCTACTGCCCCTTCCCTCCTTTTCGTGTGGAGGGAGGTTTTAACTTGGGGTCTCCTGGATGGGCTTGAGAAGGTCCACCATGTTTTTTACTAGTTCCATGGGGTCAACTCTGAATCATGGTGACCCCAAAGGTGTCAGAGTAAAACTGGGCTCCATGAGGTTTTCAATGGCTGGTTTTTTGGAAGTGGATCACCAAGACTTTCTTCCGAGGCACCTCTGGATGGACTTGAACCTCCAATCTTTCGATTAGCAGCTGAGTACATTAACCATTTGCACTACCCAGGGACTCTGGATCCACCAGGAAACCCTTGAAAAATCTTTTTTTAATTGTGCTTTAGGTGAAAGTTTACAGCTCAAGTTAATTTCTCATACAAAAATTTATACACATATTGTTATGTGACACTAGTTGCAATCCCTGTAATGTGACAGCACACTCTCCCTTTCCACCCCACGTTTCCCGTGTCCATCTAACCAGTTCCTGTCCCTTTCTGCGTTCTTATCCTGCTTCTGGACAGGAGCCACCCATCTGGTCTCGTGTATCTGCTTGAACTAAGAAGCACACTCTTCACAAGTATTATTTTATGTTTTATAGTCCAGTCTAATCTTTGTCCGAAGTGTAGACTTCAGGAATGGTTTTAGTTCTGGGCTAACAGAGTATTGGGGGGCCAAGGCTTCGAGGGTTCCTCCAGTCTCAGTCAGACCATTAAGTCTGGTCTTTTTACGTGAATTTGAGTTCTGCACCACACTTTTCTCCTGCTCCGTCAGGAACTCTCTGTTGTGTTCACGGGCAGGGTGGTCATTGGTGGTAGCCGGGCACCATCTAGTTCTTCTGGTCTCAGGCTGATGGAGTCTCTGGTTTATGTGGCCCTTTTGTCTCTTGGGCTAATATCTTCTTTGTGTCTTTAGTGTTCTTCAATCTCCTTTGCTCCAAGTGGGTTGGGACGAATTGATGTATCTTAGATGGCCGCTTGAAAGTTTTTAAGACATTAGACACCACTCACCAAAATGGGATACAGAACATTTTCTTAATAAACTTTGAAGCCCTTCAAATTTTATGGCAATTTATTACATCAAATTCTCAAAAAACAGGAGCATGGTCCCTAAAGGGGCCACCCTTCCATCCCAGCTGGCCCAGGAAACTGGAGTCCTCCATTGGGTCCCCATTCCTGGGGTCCTCTTCCAGGACTCAGCCAACTCTGCCCCCAGAGTAGGGCTGGGGAAGAAGGGTGTTGAGGGTGAGCCCTGCCCCCAGTGTGCCCAGCCCCCTGGGGGTTTGGGAGACTCAGACCAGCTTCTGGACTGGCCAGGGCCCACTGGCCTCCCCTCAGTTCTGCTGGCTGGAGAGAAGGGACAAGGAGACACACAGGGCCAGAGAGACCCCATTCACTCCCCAGTCAGGCTCAGGACCCCTTTCCTCTACTCTTTACATGTGACAGGGGCTTCAAAACACTTTTTAAACTGAATTTCATTACATGGAAAGGACTTAAATTGATCACTTTCGAGAAAATATTCAACAAATCCAGCAAATTTTTTCATTCAGCAAATACATCCTGATGCCCATTATGTACCAGGAACTATGCTGAGCACCCTGAAGGAGAAAACAGTGAATCGCAAGACCCTACTGTTGAGCAGTTCACAGTCTGGTGATGGAGATGAGGTGTGAATCCAAATAGCTATGGGAGAAGTTTGGACTTGATCCCACAGGGCAGATGACCCATGAAAACAGGCAGAGAGACTTAGAAGGTCACAGCTGGACAGGACCTTCCATACCACGCAGCTCAGGGAGAGCGGAAGAGAGGCATTCTGTGCCCAGGGCAGACATCACTAATTAATCCCTCCACTCTGTGGCCACACAATGCTTCTCAGCACAGTGCTCCAGAAGACTAATACTGGTTTGAGATGCTGCTCCTGGTTCAGCCCAACCACTTATTTTGGAGATAAAGCAACTGAGGGACAGAGAGGGGAAATTACTTCCCAAAGATCACATGGGAGTTGGCGGCAAAGTGGGAACTCCAGGTCTCCTGCCTCCTGCCCTGTAAACTTCTAGACACTTTAAAGGAATTTGATGGCCTGCGCTGGACGAACTAGGGCAAGGAGAGTAGTGCAGGGAGTCCAATGTCCAGGCTGCTGTGAAGGTCCATAGGGGAGCTAACAAGGCTTGAACTAGGGCAGGGGTGGTGGGGATGGAGGGCGGATGGGAAGAAGCATTGGACCAGGGGCAACCCCAGTTGGCCCTGCGATCTGACAAGAGGATGTGAGGCATCCCCAGGACCGCCTGTGGCTTGTGTTTGAGGTCACTGTGTCCCTTTGCACTGGGGGCTGGCAGGAGGGGTGTGTGTGCCAGGGACGGTGGAGCCCAATGCCAAGGGCGTCTTTTTGATGGCAAATTGGAGGGAAGTTCTATTATGCTGCTTTGGAGCTGAAAAAAGGGGTCCTTTTCACACTTGGAATGCTACGGATTTTTCTTCCTGGAGAGAACAAGGGATGAACTTTTAACCTGTTTTCTCTCATTGGCCTCAGCCTAAGACGCGCCAAGCCGGGCTCTCTGCCTGGGCTCGAGAAACAGCTGCTGGGAGCTGCGTGGAACAAGGGAGAGGGGAGATTCTGCTTGGGAGGAGAAAAGGATCGTGGGGGAGGAAGCCCGCCAAGCAGGTGGCCCCACCCCTTGGCTGGACTCCTGGGCTGACCAAGAGGCCAAGCACTAGAGGATTCTGTGGCCCAGAGAAGGACATCCTCATTATACAGATGGAAACGTGGGCCCAGAGAGGGCAAAGGACTTACCAAAAATCATATGCTAAAAGCTGGGGCTTACACCTTGAGCTCCCAAGAAGCTCAGGCTAGGGGTCCCACTACCCACCTCTGCCTTCCACCACATCTGGCCTTGTTCATTAGGAATTCACGGCCCAAACACATGCTGGGTAGGGAACAGGAAGGGGAAGATCTCAGAAGGACTGGAAGTAAATGGACTGGCTGGTTCACACTCCAGTTAACCAATTGCCATTGAGTCAATTCCAACTCATGGCAACTCCATGTGGGTCAGAGTAGAACTGTGCTCTATAGGGTTTTCAATGGCTGATTTTTCAGAAGTAGATCACCAGGGTTTTCTTCCGAGATACCGCTGGGTGGACTCAAACCTCCAACTTTTTGGTTAGCAGCCGAGCACGTTTATCACTTGCACCACTCAAGGACTCCTGGCTCACAGACAGGAAGCAGTGAGCAGTCTGCAGATCCCCTTGGAAGGACAGGGCAGGCAGAAGCCTCCTCTGTCCCTTCTCACCATGCCAGTCCTGGGCTTTGCCTAGAAACTGGGCAAACGGTGAGATCTGTTACCCCTCTGGGCCGTAGCAGGAGAGAATACATGGGTTCTCTCTCCTCAACTTTCCCTTGGCCTTTTGCTTTTTAATTTTGACACTTCTATCTACTGGCTGCAAAAAAGGCAGGTTAACAGAGAAGATGAACCAGGAGCTGGGATGTCAGAAACCTAGTTGCTGTTGAGTTGATTCTGACTGATGGCAACCCCATGCATGTCAGAATAGAACTGTGTTTCACAGGGTTTTCAATGGCAGATTTTTTGGAAGTAGGTCGCCAGGCCTTTCTTCTGAGGTGCTTCCGGGTAGACTTGAACCTCCAACCTTTTCGGTAGCAGCCAAGTGTGTTAATCATTTGACCATCCAGGGCTCCTGAGAAACCTTGATTCTAACACAAGCCCTGCCATCTACTTGCCTTGTAACTTTGGACATGTAACCTTTCTAAGCCTCGATTTCCTCACCTGGAAATGGTCATACTACTACCTTCTGAGTGTGGACGTGAGGACTAACTAAGACGTGAAGTATATTAGCTTGGAGCCCAGAACAAAGCAGAGCCTCAGGAAGTGGCAATTATTACTTTCAGATTGAGTGTGGTGCTTCCTGGCAAACCCAGCGCCTGCACACACGCCATTTCCTTTGGGCTCATTAGGTGGCCCCTGAAAGTGAAGAGGCTCCAGCTTAGGCCACCCAGCTCCCCCAGCCTGCAGACTGTGCCTGCCAACATCTGACAAACATCAGACTCTGCACTCGAAGTCCGCAGCCCCCCAAGGAGCGCTTCCTGGTCCATCTGAAGCTGCTTTCCTGGTAGGCCCTGAGTTTCTTCTTTGTTCTTCTCAAACCAAGCACAAAAGTCAAGTTAAGTTCCCCGGGGAAAGTGGAGTTAGTATTTCTTGCTTCAGGGACCAGGGTAGGTTCAGGGAGCCAAGACCTATTTCCACCATCAGCACCTCCTTCCTCCTCTCTATAACACCCCAGACATCTCCCCTCTAATCCTATTACCCTGAAAAAGGGAGAACGCATGTCCACTGACCCTTTACTAGGAACCAGATGCTCTTACCAACATTCTCACAACAACGCCAAGAGGTAGTTGATACTGCCCCATTTCACAGATGGGAAAACAGAGGCTTCCAAAGACTCAAAACTTGCCCGAGGTCACAAAGCTACTCCATTCACAAGCTGTGCTCCAGCTGCACAGATTTTTCCTTCTGACCTTCTCCCGCTCCTGCCCCGCCCTAATTCTCCTCATTCGTGAAGTCTCAACTCAGGTCACCTCCTCTGGGAAGTCCTCCTGAGTCCACACCGCCCCCACAGCTCTGATAATGCAGCCAGTTGCTGGTGTTTCTAGATGTCCTGGCACTTGCAGATGCCCCTGTCCACCACTCTGTTCCAGTAATCTGTGGTCCCCTGAAGGGCAGGTGTTGGGTCCTGGTTCTGGGGCCCCCAAGGCCCAGCACAGGGCTTGGCACATAGTAGGTCTTCAGCCACAAGATGAATTCCTCCTGATCTGCAGGACTGGAATGCATGTAACCTGTCTGCTCCACCAAGGTTATCCAAGCTAGAGCCTTTCATGTAGTCAACATTCAACCAGCACTATTATCTAGTTCCTATTTTCCTTCCAATTGATGCTTATTTTTTATGAAGTGCATTTTACAGAGGAAAAAAGTAATCGTTATTATAAATGGAAAACCAATATCACTTGCCATAAAAAGACGGGAAATAAACACAAGACAATTAAAAATGTTCCTATGCAACTACCTTCTAGAAGTAACGAACTATCATTTCACTTCCCACATTTAGGGGACCACTAGGCTCCACCGAGCTGCCTCTGATGTGCTAGGAATGCCCCCATCCGCATCCCTACTGTGACAGTGACAATCCCTCATGCAGGGGAAACGTTTCACTGTACACAGATAATTAATCACCATACGATACGACAAAGACTGCCATGGAGATGTGCAAGGGGTACTGTGGATTATGGGAACTGGGTGTGGAAGGAGAGGAAGAGAATGCCAAGTTTAGGAAAGGCATCTTGGAGGCAGTGACACTTAAAGAATGAATTAGGAGGGAGTCAGTGAGGCGGCGTGGGGAGGGCATTCTAGGCAGTGGGGACCCTGTGGGCAAAGGCAGGTTGTTATTAGCTGCCATCGAGTCGATTCTGACTCGTGGTGACCCCACGTGTGCAGAGTAGGACTGCTCCGTAGGGTTTTCAAGGCTGTGACCTTTCAGAAGCAGATCATCAGGCCTGTCTTCTGAGGTTCCTCTAGGTGGGTTCCCGCCACCAACTTTTCAGCTAGTAGTTGAGTGCTTAACTGTTTGTGCTACCCAAGGACTCCTGAAAAGGCAGAGGCATGGAGGGGGGCAATAGCATGGCTTACGGGATTAAGTAGTGGGTGAAGGGTGGGGCAGGGAGTGGTGAGAGGGGAGAGCTGAGCCTAGAGAGGGTGAGCAGGGTTGCTCACAAAAGGCCAGCAGCTCTCCGGGCCCCTCTGGCTGGACCATGCCTCTCTGCCCACCTCATTGCCAGCCTCCCTGGTACCACCCACCCCCACTCTGCCAAACAGCACCACCACACCTGCCTCTGAGGCCCCTGCCACAGCCAGCCCTCTGGGAATATCCAGTTCCCAGGCCCTGGCTGCCTTAAGTGCCCATTAAAAAAAATCCCAGTGGACAGATGAGGAAACCGAGGCCACACAGATTCTTAGCCTCCAGGTGAAGGCTGGACAGGTGCCTCCAGCCAGGCCAAGCAGCTTCTTCGGTGAGAAAACAGGATTTGGGCCATGGGAGCGGCTTTGGCCCCAGCCCTGCTGCACTGGCACGCCCTCTCCTTTCTGAAGACTGCACAGAAGAAAGCAATCAGGAGGCCCCGGCTGCACGGCTGGGGAGGCCGCTGGCCCCTCTGGCTACGTGTGAACAAGCAGTGTGCATTTCAGAAATATTTGCGCTAAAAGGGAGACACACTGAAGTCGTTAGCATTGGCTGACAGGAGAATGGCTGTGCAGGGCCCGTGCAGACGCTACCACTCTTGCTATCAGGATGGGCCGTGTGGTCACCCCTGCTCCTCACGCCTCTCCTCTGGTCAGCCCTGCCTGACCCCCTCTTAGGCCAAAACTCTCTTTTTTTCTGTCTGTACTCCTGACAGTATGTGAGAGCTCCAAAAATGTGAGGAGGGAATTTTTACTCAGCATCTATTATGTGCCAGGCTTTGGGCTGGGCTCTCTAAATGTCATTTCAGGCCATGACAGCCTGTAGTGAAAATAACATTGTTGTTAGTTGTCGTCGAGTCGGTTCCGATTCATAGTGACCCCTTGTGACAGAGTAGAACTGCCCCATAGGGTTTTCTTGGCTGTAATCTTTACAGAAATAGATTGCTAGGTCTTTTGCCTGTGGAGTCGCTGGGTGGGTTTGAACCGCCAACCTTTCAGTTAGCAACCAAGCCCTTAACCATTTGTGCCACCAGGGCTCCTTGTACACACTATTATTATTCCCATTTTACAGATGAGAAAACTGAGGTCAGAGAAGTGAAGCAACCTGCACAAGGGCACACAGACAGGCAGGGCTGGGATTTGAACCCCCATCTGTCTTATTCCTCATCTGTGTTATTTTTAGTGCCACAGCTATAGCCTTACAAAACAGATGACACAAAATAAAATAAAAAATCACCAGGGCTTGTGTGTATGTGTTTATTCTGTCCCTCTGTGTGGGCCTGGAGGACAGGAGGGGAGGGAGCGAAGGGCAGCAGGGGGGTGGGGCACAGGCTGTCCAGGCTAGAACCTTGGTTCTGACACTCCCTAGTGTGACTGCAGGCAAATCAATTTTTCTCTCTGGCCCTTGGTTTCTGCATCCATAAAATGGGTTATTATAAGAATTAAAGTGACATCATGCAGGTGAATCCTGTTGATTTGACATCTCCCAGGGCCTTCATTCCGGGGATAGGGAAAGCTAGTTTACCGTCTGTTCTGCCCCCTGGACTGGAGCTCTGTGTCTGCCTTGTTCACCAGTGTATCCCCAGAACTGGACTTGGCACAAAGTAGGTGCATTTGGCCTCCACGCAGCAGCCTGGTGATCTTTCTAAACCTCATGTCTGATCATGTCTTAGCGGAGCTTAACACCCTTCAGGGCTCCCATTGCCTGTGGGATCAAGTCCCAGTGCCTCAATGAGGTATTCAAGGCCCCTGCTGAGCGCACCAGCACCATTACCTGCCAGCCACTTTCTCTGTTCTGCCACCCTGTATTTCCTTCTGCTTGCAGAAGGCACTATGTTTCCTTGAACCTGGGTGGCTTGACCCTTCCAGATTTTTCTGCCTGGAATGCCTGGCCCTTCTTGCTTTGCTAGCCTGGCTAACTTCTCTTTCAAGACTTGGCTCACAGGCCCCTTCTTCCTGGCAGTCATCCCTGATTCCCCTCCCTCTGGCTGGGTTAGGTAACAAGGTCATGGTCATTCAATGAACATCTACTCCACCTAATGTGTGCCAGGCTCTGTGTTGGGAGCTGGGGTTGCAGAAACAGACCAGCAGGGTCCTTTCCCTCAAGGAGCTCCAGACTAGTGCAACAAGTGAACATAGTACAGGGAGAGGCAGGGTGAGACAGCTGGTCCAGGCTGGAAGCCAGGAAAGCCTGAGGAAGAAGGGATTCGCTTTGACCAGGGAATCAGGAAAGGTGTCTCAGAAGAGGTGGCATTTGAGCTGGGAGAAGAGGGCAAGGGTGTACCATGCAGAAGGCACAGCAGAATAAAAGGTGCAGAGGAATGAAATTTTAGGGGTATTTTGGGCAATAGTAAAACCAGTTGACTGGTTCTCAGTGGCAAGCTCTGGGATATGTTTAGCATTCATTGTTTCATTTCATCTTAACTGTTTATAAAGAAGATACTGTGCTATCCCCTTTACAGATGGAAAAACTAAAGTTTGGAGAGGTTCTTCAAGGTTTCCATGGCCAGAGACGGGTGGAGCCGTGTCCATCTGACACTAAAGGCCGTGTTCTTAACCACTGCACCATGCTGGAGCTTCTGTTCCATGTGGTTGGAGCAAAATGTTCCACAAAAGGTTATGGTAAGACCAGGATGAAGCCAGAATGTGTAGGGCCTTGACTGTGGGGGTAAGGAGTTTGGATCTTGTCCCATAGGCAGTGGGGAGCCATGGAGGATTCCTGAGGAGGGTAGTGGTGTGTTTGTCCTGAGAACTGTTGGGCCACAGAATGGTCTGGCAGAAGAAATTAAGCTAGAGCTGGGAGCCAGCTGGGGGGTTCAAGCTGAAGATGGATGGGTTCAATCTCCTCCTGGGGGTCTCTACCCCCGGCCTGGCCAGCGGCTCACACTCTGGGCAGCAAATCAGCCTGGCATGTGACCCAAGCAACAGATGACACTCTGGACCCTTCCCAGCAGTTTGTGCTGCTCCCTGCCTGAGGCTAGCCAGGCTGAGGTGACTTGAACCCAGGCCCATCCGCTACACCACGGCCTGGGTTAGATGCCAGCCGGAGTCTGGGGCCTGACCTGACCAATCAATAGCTAGGAGTCAAGGCACTCTTTCCACAGCCCAAAGTAGGAATTCCAAGAGGAGGCAACAGTCAGGATCCAAAGACAAAGTGCAAGGCTACTGACAAGCTGGGTGACTTGGAAAAGTCACTTCACCTCTCTGAGCCTCGGTTTCATGATCTGTAAAATGGGCATGACAAAATCCTTGATCCGAGCACCTCACAGCATGCCCAAGGAGGCGATGGGTGCAAAGGGTTTTCATAACTTGCAAAGGCTTGACCACACAAAAGCGATAGTGAAAATCGCTGACATTGTGAAGGCCGACTGTAGGCAGAGCTTCTTCAACACTGTCACATTGCCATCCCAGATCAACTTTATGAGGAAACTGAGACTCAGAGAGACCATGGGGTTCACCCAAGTCCATGCATATCCAGTAAAGGGCAGGGCAGGATTTGACCCCCTGGGTCTGATCCCAGAAGCTACCAGGCTAAATCCTAGCACACCCTGCAAAGCTGGGACAGCTATTCCCATTGTACAGATGTGGAAACCAAGCCCAGATAAGCTAAGAGATCTGCCCAAAGTCACACTGCTGGAAAGAACCAGAGCTAGGACTTGAACCCAGGTCAACTTCAATGGGTTTCCCAAGGCCTCTCCTCTGAAACCACAGTGAGGATCAGAGCCTGAGAGGGCTTCAGATCCACTGGCCGAAGTGAGTCCTCCAGCAAGGTGAGTGGAGTCAGGGTGCTGATGCCAGAAAAGCCCTGGGCAGCTCCCAAAATGCTGGATATTTTCAAGTGAAACCCGCCAACAGGCAGCACGTTGTTTTTCCAGCTCAGCCCCCTGCTCGGCCCTCAGGCTCATGGAAAGAGGACCCAGCTAATGTGAAATCCTTCTGCTGAGGCCTCTCGTACCACATACTCCTCCTTGTCCTCCTGTCGCTTGGAGGCCCTGCTCTGCCTGCCTCGGTTGCCTGCCTGGAGCCTGCTCATGTTTTCTCAGGCCTGGGCGGAGGGGTTCCTGCGACGCCAGCTCCTCCACTCTGTCCCCCGCCTGCCTGCCTCTGGCTTGGGCATTGGCCAGCGCCGGCCGCCCCGGCGGAAACCCAATCCTCGGGGCCAGTCGGGCTGCTTGCTAACAGCAGGCCGCATTGTGCAGCCGAGGCTTCAGGAGAGTTTGGATTCGCTGCTTGGGGACCCACTTAACCTCCGCAAAGGACAGGATGATGGATGGGGGTCTGGGAAGGGGTTGCTGGCGGGGGAGGGTGGGCAGTAAATGAACACCAGGACTCTTGATGGGGAAGGAAAGAAGGGAGGCAGGGACAGGAACAGCCCGGTAAGCATAAGAGAGCCTTTAGTTCTCACAGCAGCCCGAGGATGACTGTGACTGGTCCCATTTTAGACACAAGGAAACCAAACCTCCGAGAGGTTAGGTGACTTGCCCAAGGTCACACAGTGAGTCAGAAATGGAATCCAGGCCTATTGCCCTCCAGCCTTACCTACACACCAGGCTGCCTCTTGCAGCCAGCATTTGTCCAGTGATTTCTAATTTTCAAAGCCCATTGGAGTCCTGGTGGTGCAGTGGTTAAGAGCTCAGCTGCTAACCAAGAGGTTGGCAGTTCGAATCCACCAGCCACTCCTTGGAAACCCTATGGGGCAGTTATACTCCGTCCAATAGGTTCGCTATGAGTCAGAATCCGCTCGATAGCAATGGGTTTGGTTTGGTTGGATTAAGCCCATTAAGGCTTTAAAAATTAAAAATTACTCTGTCATCTCATGTGAGACTAAAAGTTATCCAGTGAGGTAGGGAAAATCGTCATGGTCATTTTAAAGAAAAGGAGAGGAAAGTGCAGAGCGGTGGACACTTAGCAAGGCATGGCAGAGCTGGGACCCCGCTCAGGTTGGCTAAGGGAGTCAGGAGGCCTGGTCCCCCAGTTGTTTACAGCAGCACCACTACTGAGCAGTTGCTAAATATTTGGCATCTCTTCTCTGTCCACTGCACAAACCTCCTGCTCTCTGATCTGGCACTCAAGGCATTGTTCCTTCTCCCTGCAAACCTCCTTGTGCCTCGACCTGCCTAGGACATGCAAACACGTCCTTTAAGACCCATCTGAAATGTCACCTCCTTTAAGAAGCCTTTCCCGATGACCCCGGCACCTGGACTCCCACAGACCTACGTGTGTCTCCCATCATCACGTTTGCCACCCTGCCCTGCAATTGTCCTTTATTCATAGGCCCTTCACCTGGACTGTACGTGCCTTGTGGGCAGGGTTGTCTCGTTCACTGTGATAGCCCTGTAGCCTGTTAAAACTACCCCAAGTCCCACCCTACATCCCCAATTACCCAGGGTTATTGCTATGAGTTGAAATTAACTCGATGGCATCTAATGATAACAACCCAGACATCAAATGGTCTTTCTTGTTTACACCATCAGTCTGGGTGTCTGGATTTTTTCTTCAGGAGATATGGTCACTGGTATCATGATGGCTCCATATACCATATAAATTCACTGAGTGCTTACTTTGTGTCAGCCACTGCACTGAGTTGTCACAATCTCCTTTAATGCTTACAACCCATGATGTGGTAGAATTATTACTGCCCCCATTTACCTGTCCATCCATCCATCCATCCATCTGCCCTCTCACTTACCCCATCCATCTGTCCACTATTTCACTCCTCCTATAATCCACCATCCATTCATCCACCCACTCACACATCTAGCATTCCACTTAGGTATCTATTCATCCATCCATCTATCTTCCCATTAACTAGCCTCCCTCCACCCATCCCTCCCTCCCTTTCTTTTGACAGATGGGGGAAAATGGGGTTCAGAGAGGTTAACCAACCTGTCCAATGTCACACAACTAGTAATTAGTAGTAAGTGGCAGATTCAAGAGTTGAACCAGGTACTTTTTTAACCACACTGCTGTGTGGCCTCTCTCTTTCTCACTTTATTTTTAACTATCCTGTTGCATGCAGGTGTACTATTATAAGTTGCCTCAAATCCTTTTTCAGTGGGAGTGGAGTGTAAATTACAAATCAATAAGACACAGGCCATTGTAAGTCCAAGCTAGGTCTGTGAGGTTGGAGTCAATTAGCAAGCCTGCTGCAGGACCTGCTGGGACTGGATCTATTTGCCTAATTGGCACTGGTTTCCCCCAGTGAAGGACAATTAACTCAAAACCCAGAACCCAGACCACCCCTCTGCTTCTGGGCAAGATGTCAGACATTTAGCCACATGAAAATTTTACTCATTCATTCACCCATTGACCCACACATCCATCCATCCATCCATCTTTCCAACCATCCAATCCTTGCAATCTCCATGAAACTATCCTGACATTCATTAACCCACCTGCACATTTATCTATCCACTTATCCATCCACATATTCACTTATCCAACAATCCACCCATCCATACACCCCATCCATCCAAATGTCCTCCTATCCTCACACCCATCCATCCACTGAACCACCCAATCCAAGCAACCATTTATGAAACCATTCTACCATCTCGTCATCCATCCATCCACCCACTCAATCATCCAACCACCCTCTCACTTACTCCATTCATCTGTTCACCTTTACACTCACCCAATAATCCACTACTCATTCATCCACTCACCCATACATCTAGCAGCACACTTAAGTATCATTCATCTAATGATCTGTCTTCCCACTGAACCCACCTCCCTTCCTTTTTTGCCTCTTCTGCTTTCCCTCTTTTCTTTTCTTCTTTCCAATTATCTACTCACCTGCCCACTCATTTATCCATCCATTCACCCCACTCACTTATACATCTATATATCCACTACCATCTATCCATCCATTCCTCTCATCCAGCCAGCCTGCTTTGATTGGACACCTACTATATGCCAGGCCCATGCTAGGTACTGAAGAATCAATAATAGATACTGTCTCTGACTTCAAGGAACTTGTTGAATTGGAGTAAACCCTAAACCTTTAATGGCTCCCACCCCAGCCAAGGCACCAGTGCCCTAAAAATATCTAGAGGCTAAATCCCAGTTCCCCAGGACTTTCCAGGCTCAACATTTGGCTCTCAGATTTGGCTCCTTCTTCAGGCAGGCATCTCAGGTTCTATCCTGCTGTCTCCAAATCTGCCTCCAGATAGCCCATTTCACCGGGGCCCCACTTGGCCTGTTGATCTGGCTTCCCACCTCACATTGGGAATGGATGTGGCCCAAGTCCATCCTCCCTTCCCTCCCAGGGCCTAGGATATGTGAACTTGAGCCCAGGCTCAGCTCCATTCTCATCAAGGCCCCCTGTTACACAGTCTGAAAGGGGAATCCTAGACATAAACAGACATAATCACACAGCAAAGGAGGGCCCCTAACCCTGCTTGGGGATCAGAAGAGACTTCCCAAATAGGTGTTGCCTCACTTGAACCCCAAATACTGAGTGGGAAATAGCTAGGCAAAAGAAAAGAGGGGAAAGGGGAAGAACAGAGAAGGGGAAAGTGTGTTCTAGGCAGAGGGAACAGCTTCTACAAAGGCTCGGAGGAGCGAATGAACATGGTCACTTCAAAGAGCTGCAATAAGAGTGAAGGCAAGCCTGGAAGAAAGAGAACCCCAGACACCACAGAGAGCCTTGAATGTCAGGCCAGCGGGCTAAGACTTCATCCTGAGGGCAGCAGGGAGCCATCGAGGGGGAGTGGCTTGACTTAGCTGTCACTAAGTTCTCTCATGTAATTGATTGCATGTGATTGACAAGGAAGGAGCCCTGGTGGTGCAATGGTTAAGCACTTGTTTGCTAACCAAAAGGTTGGTGGTTCAAACCTACCCAGTGGCTCCGCAGTAGAAAGACCTGGTGATCTGCTCCCATAAAGATTACAGCCTAGAAGATCCTATGGGGCAGTTCTACTCTATCACATGGGGTCGCTATGAGTCAAGTCTACTCCATGGCACCTAACAATGACAACTGATAAGGAATTTGGGGCCTGGGGATCAGAGAGGTACAGGCGAATGCCCCAGGCCACACAGTTGGTCAGGAGCAGAACAAAGACGCCACCCTAGGGATGAAGACTCCAGAGCCCTTGCTTGTTCTGGGAGCGGCTACTGCCTCAGAGGAAACGTTTCCAGAATGGCTGCATCTCTCCCAAGTTACCGCTCCCCTCCAGCCCCGCCTCTGCGGACGCCATCAGCAGCGTGGGCGCACTGACACCCCAGGGTACCATCTCTGCTCTGCGTAACTCTGCCTGCTCCCTCTCACTCCCCAGGCTCACATGCCAGCCGCGCCTGGCACCTCAGGCGGTTGAGCAGGCACAGCTCTGCTGGGACGTTTTCTTGTGTATCGATGTTTCACAGGAAGGTTGCCCAGCAGTTTCCATCATCCTCTTCCTGCTCAGAGCCCCCATGTCTTCATCACCAGTGACTGTTTGTTTCCCACCAACCTTGATACCTGGGAGGTGATGCCAGGCATGAGCCAAGCCTGAGAGCTTCTGGCATGAGCTGGCAGGGCTCCTGATGTGGTGGGCATGGAAGGGTTAATGACAGCGGGGAAAGCCTGAGAATGGGCCAAGAACTTAAATGAGGGGGGCCCTTGGGATGGAGACAACACTGGGGAAGCTAGCTGCAAGGAGGAAGAGACCGGCCAGGAGGTGAGGGAATCCCATCACCACCACGAGCATCTCCATTGTCATAGTTACTGTTTTCTGAGCACCTACAGTATTCCAGGCACTGTGCCAAGCTGGGTGGCATCTGAGTTCACCTGTTGTTGCTATTGTTAGCTGCCGTCAAGTCAGTCCCTGACTCATGGTGACCCATGCACAACAGGAAGAGATACTGCCCTGTCCTGCACCATCCCCATGATTGGTTATGGATTAGACTGGTGTGATTCATAGGATTTCCAATGGCTGATTTTTGGAAGTAAATCATCAGGCCTTTCTTCCTAGTTCATCTTAGTCTGGAAGCTCCACTGAAACCTGTTAGCATCATAGCAACATGCAAGCCTCCACTGACAGACAGGTGGTGGTTGCGTACGAGGTACATTGGCCAGGTGCATTGATCTACAGGTGGAGGGCAAGAACTCTACCACAAACTGTCAATGCCGTCTGAATTCCACTAAATCTCCTCAAACCCTTTAAGGGATGTATCATTGTCCACATTTTGCAGATAAGCAAACCGAGGCTCGGTGAGGACAAGTAAGGAGATACAGGTTCCACTGCAAGTTCGTGGGGAAGGCAGAATTTGATTTTTGAACTGTCTGGCCCAAACTCCTTCCACAACCCCAAGGAGCCTTTTGGGGTCCAGAGCCTCAGAGGAGGGAGTGGGAGTGCACAAGGGCTAAGGTCGTCCGACTCCCACTCTGGGGTCTTTCCACTACAACTTGTGAATGTCTCTGCATTCTCCGAGGAATATTGGGAGGAGTGAGTGGCCTGCTCCAGGAGGTGGCTGAGGTGGGCCATGACAGTCACATCACCTGCAATGGGCTCTTCAGGGCTTCAGGTGGAGGGGTGGTGGTAGAGGAGACGTCTTGCCTGTGCCAGAGACTCTTTCCATGAAACCATGGAAGGCTTCCGAGGGGAGGTGGGCTGCAATTCTGAGAGGATAAGGCCCTTCTCTTCCTCAACTATGATTTTACAGGTTTCCAGCCCAGGAGCCTGACCCGGTGCTGAAAGGGTAGCAGGAGATGCCTTTATCGCCTGCCCTGTGGGACGATCAAGGCCAGTTTGACATTAAGGCCTTCTGAGGGCTGGACTGGCTCTGCCCCCAATTGCAGCTCCCTTCTCCCACAAGGCCAGTCTCCTGTGACTGAGCCCACACCTTCTATCTCCCACTGCCAAGCCTTTGCTCTTTTTCATACCCCTGCTGGACTGCCCTTCCTGAAAAGACCAGGGCATTGCAAGCAGGCAGATCAGAACGAGCAAAGGCCGAGAGGTAGGGAAAACAAGTTCCTTAAACATGCTAGGCTCGCCTTTGCCACCCTGCCCCTGCACAAGCTCTTTCCTCTGCCTGGAATGTCTACCTTCTTCACTTGGAAAACTGCTATTTATCCTTTAAGACTTAGCTTAGGCATCTCCTCTTCCAGGAGTCCTTCCCTGACCACCCCCCACATCCCCAGCTTGGGTTAGCAAACCGAGTTGGGCTTCCAGCTCTCCCTCCAGAGTGTGTCTGATCCCCTTTCCTAGGCTGGTTTTGGACTGGGCTGGGGTCCTGCAATCCTAGGCCGCTAAGTGAGATGAGGTGGCCCTAGGTGTTCCGTGATCAGGAAACAGGTTCCCACGCAGTCACGAGGAAGAGCCATGGCAGCTGGTGAGCAGGTGGCCTCGTGCTAAGCCCACGAACAGGATGGGTCTGGCCCAGCCTCAGAGCTGAGCCAACGAGCAACCTTCCCAAGCTGCTAGCTATGCACCCTGCTGGTCCTCCCCGAGCCGGAGGCCACGGGACCACAGGCCACGGCCCAGGCCCAGCTCTCTGCCCTGCCAGCCCTCAACTCCCTCGCCCTGCACTGGGGCTCTTCCTCGCCAGGGATTCCATGGCAGCGGCAGTGGCAGCCTGGAGCGGGCCCGTCAGACCTCCTGATGCTGGAAGCGGGCTTAGGAATTCCTGCTCTAACTGAGAAATCGGATCTGAGACCTCAAGCATCTTGCCACGCTGGCATGCGCCCGGCTGGATGGGATGCTTCTCCGACCGGGTTAAGGTGTGTGCTGGGTAGTACCATCCCCTCCGGCTGACTGATGGGGGCTCTGACTCCTTCCCTGCTGGCCCTCTCCTCCCTATACCCACTCCTGGACTGCAAACTCAGTGACCTCATCTGGGAAATGGGCACAGGAAACAAGACCTACTCACAGGTATGGATGCAAAACTCTGAGCGCTAGGCCTTGCGGGACCAGCTTAGCTCAGGAGAGGTTAATACCACAATTATCATCCACCTGGAGGCCAACAGGACTGAGAACAGCTCCCAGGGAAATCTCTGGAGTGGGATGGGATAGGCAGCTGCATTTGAACAGGGATAATAATCATAATCCTAACTTCCAGATAAGGAGACCTGGTTGCACAGTGGTTAAGAGCTTGGCTGCTAACTGAAAGATTGGCAGTTTGAACTTACCAGTGGTGCCAAGGGAGAAAGACCTGGCTATCTGTTCCTGTAAAGACTACAGCCTAGAGAACCCTATGTAGCAGTTCTGCTGTGTCACATGGGGTTGCTATGAGTCAAAGTCAACTCGACAGCACCCAACAACTTCTAGACACTGAATAGCTATTATGTGCTACTATGAGCACCTACTATATGTCAGGCATTGTGCTACCTACTTTTTATAGATAATGCCATTTGGTCCCCATTTAACAGATGAGGAAACCAAGGTTCGGGGGGGGGCAGTGACTTGCTTGGGGTCACTGGGGAGCCAGTGGTAGCGCTGGGATTCTAAGAAACGTCTGGGGCTCCCTGCTGCCTCCCTTCAAGCTCAGAGAGTCCCCCGTGCTGGGCCTGGCAGGGAGCATTCACTTGGCCTTATTTAAAGTTCCAATTATCTGTCCCATTTCCCGCTGGCTCCGGCTGAGCTCTCCAGGGAGGCGGCAAGACCCTGGTGGAGTTGCTAAGGAATCCTCCCTGAGCCTATCACTGAATGAGCAAGGATGGCGCGTGCTCCTGCCGGGGGATACCCTTCATGTCTGGGCCTCTCTCCCTCTGCCCCCACCCCAGACGGGGGAGGGCTCCTTGTCAGTCCTACAGAGGTCTGGAGTGGTCAAACCACAGGCTGAGGCCTACAGGCCTGCCATGGGCAGCATGACAGGGAGACCGAGGCAGCCTGGGGAAGGGTCCAAGGTGCCAACGTGAGGCAGCAGGGACCGGGACCTGTAGCCAGTGTGGGGCCTAAACCCCAGAGTGGCACAGACTAGAGAATGGGCCCCAGAAAGTTCATTGGGAGGTAGAGAGAGGGAGCCAGGGAGCCGGGGCTCGAGCAGAGGAGAGTGACGGGGCCCACAGGCATGGATTTGGGGTTCTCAATGCACCGGGGCTTTGCTTTCCCTGACCTCCCCCGACCCCATGTCAGCCTGCAAAGGGCAGAATGTGACAGGAGCCCCATTACACAGACAACAAGCCTCAGAAAGGAAGGCCTGGGCCAAGGCCGTGTGTCAGCCACTTGGTGGTATGGCCAGAATTGGTGCCAGAATGTCAAGAGTCCCTGTCTCTACTCCCTACCCCCACCTGAACACTGCCATATGCCCACTTCCCTCCCCACCCCTCATCTCCTCTGATTTCAACACACTCTCTTACTGAACAGCTACTGTGTGCCCACCCAGCCAGGGGAACCCACAGATAGGTGAGGGCCACACGTGAGCAAGCAGCTTTGACACCCATCACTGGAATGAAGAGCAAATGCTGGGAAGCAGGACAACAGGGGAAGGAGAACAAGAACCTGGCGGTGGAGCCAGATGGGATCTGATCTCCAGGGAAGCAAGTGTGTCCCTGGGGGTGAGGGAACAGGTCTAGATGAGGAGTCAGATCTGGATTTGAACCCCACTTCCTAACTCAGGACCTCAGGCAAGTCACTTCCTTCCCTTTCTGAGCTTCAGTTCTCTCAGCTGTAGAATGGGAATGACATTAGTACCTGCCTGGACCATGGCTGTGACAGAGATGCTTAGCCCAATGCCTGGCTACTGCAAGTGCTCGGTAAAATACTGACTAACATCGTTGTGTGCCGTCGAGTTGATTCTGACTCATAGAGACCCTAAAAGACAGAGAACTGCCCCATAGGATTTCCTAGGCTGTAATCTTTACATGAGCAGATCCCCAGGTCTTTTGTCCTGTGGAGCAGTTGGTGGATTCGAACCACTGACCTTTCAGTTAATAGCTGAAGCACTTAACCAATGCATCACCAGGGCTCCTCATTAACTCTCGTTATATCATTCAAATTTCTACACGTCTTGGCACAAAGCAGGCACACAATATTAATGGAAGTTACGATATTGCTGTCATTATCAACATTAACCAGCCCACTCTGGTCAAGGCTAAGGCAGATTGCCTTTCCTATCTGTGGTAGACAGAATAATCCCACCTTCCCCCCAAATATGTTCACATACTAATCCCCAGGACCTGTGAATATGTTACCTTACATGACAAAAGGGACTTTGCAGATGCGATTAAGCTAAAGATCTTGACATGGGAAGATTATCCTGGATTATTCAAGTGGGCCCAATATAATCTCAGGGGTCTTATAAGAGGGAGATAGGAAGGCCAGAGTTAAGAGAGGTTTGATGACTGAAGAGAGGTTGCAGAGATGCTCTCTGAGGATGAAGGAAGGGGCCACAAGCCAAGTAATACAGGTGACCTCCAGAAGCTGGAAAAGCCAAGGAAATGTGTTCTCTCTTAGAACTTCCAGAGAGAGTGCGGCCCTGCCGCTGCCTTGATTTCGGCCCAGTGAAACCCATTTTGAACTTCTGGTGTCCAGACTGTAAGATAACAGATTTGTGTCGTTCTAAGCCACAGAGTTTGTGGTAACTTGTTACAGCAGCAACAGGAAGCTAATGTTGTTGTTAGCTGCCTTAGAGTTGGCCTCCAACTCACGACGACCCCATGCACAACGACATGAAACTCTGCCCTGTCCTGTGCCATCCCCGTGATTGGTTGCAGATCCAACTGTTGTGATCCATAAGGTTTTCATTGGTTGATTTTCAGTAGATTGCCAGGCCTTTCTTCCTGGTCCGTCTTAGTCTGGAAGCTCTATTGAAACCTGTTCAGCATCACAGCAACGTGCAAGCATCCACTGACAGACGGTGGTGGCTGCACACGAGATGCACTAGCTGGGAATCAAAGCCAGGTCTCCTGCATGGAAGGCAAGAATCCTGCCACTGAACCACCACGGCACCCAAAAAACGAATACACCATCCTTAACAAGTGGTCGTCTCTTGGACATCAGCAGCTGCTCAACCCTCAGGAAGCGCTCACACTCACTTTCCCCCGCTAGGAAAGCCCAGCCTCTCTGCTGAGAGGGCGGTGGTGCTGGTGGGAGAGGGCCTGGCGCTTTGGTTCATGGCTGTGGTTGAGGAAAGCCCTCCCCTCCAACATTTCCCATCCATCCTGCTGCCCATGCGCCTGCCAGGGGAGGCTTGGGGCTGTGGCAAGGCAGCCACTAGGCCAGTGTAATTGGTCACGGGTGGGCACAGCAGCAGTCTCTGCTCCACAAAGGAGAGAAAGCAAGGTAGGGTGGCCTACTCTTGGGGCTACTGTGTATCTAGCGTTTACATGTGCCAAGCCCTGCCCAGGACCTAATCATCCCAAAGTCCTATGAAGCAGGTACTATTATCAGCCCCATTTTACAGATGAAGAAACTGAGGCTCAGAGAAGTGAAGCAACTTGCCCAAGACCATCCAGTACGATGTGATCTTCACCACTAGGCTCTGGTGTCTCTCACTCAGCCAGTGAGGCTGCCTGGCTTCCACTGCTGCTTGCACAGGTCCACCTCCAGCGCTCCCTGGGTGTCCTGTCCACTGAAGGCCACTCAGATCCTGCTGCGTCTGCCAGGCAATGGACCACTGCTACAGGCCCAGCTGTGTGACCTGGGGCTACTCCCTGCCCCTGCCATAGTCTGGGCCTTAAGGTTAAGAATCGTGACCCTTGTCTGCCTCACAGAGGGTCTGAATGTAGGTTAGGTTCCAGGTGTGGGACTGTGCCAAGATTTGGACCCCTTGGGGAGAAAGAAAGGCTCAGGGAACCACGGAACCAGGACTCCTGGATGGACACCCACCCCTTCCCTACCGGTAAGCAGCTGTAACTCATGCAAAGCCCTTGCCCAAAGGACCTCACACTGGTTTCCTATGGCTTGGGTCACTCCATTCCCATTTCTCAAGGAAAAATAATAATAATAATAATGAGAACTGTTGTAATAATGGACGTTCATCAAGGCCCTGCTCTCTGCCAGGCACCAAGCTAAGTGCTTGCTTACAGTGTCTTATTCCAACCTCTCACACAGCCCTAGGAGGAAATGCCTACCTCATCCCCATTTCCAACTAGGACACGGAGGTTCAGAGAGGGGAAGGGCCTGTCCCAGGTCACACAGCCAGGAAGGGGCCTAGGTGGGGCTGGGAAGCCTACTCTTGTACCACTCCTGTGGCCTCTATTAATGCCTGTGTTTTACAGAAGAGGCTACGGGCCCAGAGAGGGTCCTGGCTTGCTCCAGGCCCAGTGAGTCAGTGCCAGGGGGTGAGCTGGGAACCCAGGATTCCAAGCCCCCCAGTGAATCTGCCTTCCTCTCTCCCACACGGCAACCTGCATTCAACATACATAGGAGGCGGGGGCTCAGCTGGGGGCCCTGGGATCCTGGGGTGGGTCCAGTGTTTGCCCAGTGAGGAGAGCTATGCCTCTGAGTCCATTTCTCCTGTCTCCACTGGAACTCCAAGATCCTGGTACATAAGCAGCTGGGAGCTAGGAAGCTGGAATTGAGGGTCCCCCTAGACGTTGGTGTTATCAGGAACATTGCCTGCACTCCAGCCCCTTCCCATAAGCCCCTAGGAGACATTCGCCTCAGATGACTCCCGGTGGTGTCTGTGCCAGGCTGGGAGGGGGAGGTGCCAGGCTGGGCGTTGCTGCCACAGCAGGCCTCAGAGCCCCGCTCAGAATCCCAATTGAGCTATTTTTAATGTGCTTCAATTTTCGTTTTCTTTTATTGGAAAACACAGATGGTGACTTGCTGCCCCCTCACACACACTGAGCAAGGCGCCGACAGGGAGAGCGAGGCTCAGCAAACACACGCACTCCCCCCTCCCACAGCTGGGAGCCGAGCCAACGACCACGTCCTGTAGCTCGCTGAGCCTCAGCCTCCCCATCTGTAAAATGGGGTTGACTGAGGCAGCCTCCAAAGCTCCTTTTGGCCCCCACAGTCTGTGGAGGACTGAGCTAGAGAAGTTGCCATAGAGTCGACTCCCACTCATGGTGACCCCACATGAGTCAGTGTAGAACTGTGCCCCATAGCGATTTTCAATGCCTGATTTTTTTGGAAGTCGATCGCCAGCGCTTTCTTCCAGTGAGCCTCTGGGTGAGCTCGATCCTGCAACCTTTGGGTTAGCAACCGAGCATGTTAACCATTTGCACCACCTGAGACGTCCAATGTAATATAAGAGACACCATTGCCAGGGAAAGAGAGGTGCCGGAGAGGGAAAAAGAAAAATTGTTGGCTGGGGGCAATTATCTTACTTAATACTCCCAGTAACACTTTGAGGTTTTCTTATCTCCACTTTATGGATGCAGAAACTGAGGCTCAGGAGATCAAATGCCCTGTCCAAGGTCCCAGTAGCTGGGAAGGGGTGGAGCTGGGTGGCCAGCCACGTCTGGATGAACATAACTCCAGTTCTCATTCTCACTTCTCTCCAAACTGCTCCCATCCAGATGCTCCGTTATCTGTTTTTTTTATCATAAAAGCAATGCGTGCTCATTAAAGACCATTTGGAAACTGCAGAAAAGTCAAAGAGCAATTTAAGGTACAAAATAATCATCTTGTCACCATAGTCTCTCCACTCCTCATGACCACTGCCAGGATTTTAATGTGTTCATTCTACTCTTTGTTTTTTTCTTCCCATCATTTGTGATGCTTTTATTTTCATACCATTTGGTGGTAGCTCAGAGTAGCAGCCAAGCTATGCATCACAAAGGGCTTGGGCACCTTTTAAAAAAATACCCGTCCTGGCTGTCCCTTACCCCCACGGGACTGGAACAATTAGAATCTTGGGAGCGGTCTGGCTGTTGGCATCTGGGAATCTGAATTTTCAACAAGCTTCCCAGTGATGTTGATGCAGCTGGAGCGGGTCGGCCCACAGACCTGGGCTTGGCAAGACCATGATTCTGGGGGCAGATGGAGTCAAGTCTGAGCGTGGCTCTACCACAGGTTGGGTTGTGTGGCCTTGGGTGAGTGAATTACCTCTTGGAGCTGCAGTTTCCCCATCTGGAAAAGTGGGACCATGAATTCCTCCTCTGAAGGGTTGTTGGAAGGATGAGAGAAAAAGGCTGCAAGCTCTTATATCCCCCCAACCCCCAAAGCCATCTTCATAGCTGTCCCAAGGCCGCCTCCTGGGGTATGGCTGGGATGGTAGGGAGGCTCCTGGAGTAGATGAGAAGAAAATGGGTTCCAGCAGGGGGAAGCGATCCACGCAGGCCTTTGGGCACTCAACTGACCTGACCCCCAGGTGTCAGCCCCCTTCGAGGCAGGAGCACGTAAGAAGCACAGGCACAGGCCCTCCCTTCCATGGCCAGGATGAGTAAAGTGGGCTCTTGGGGGCTCAGGCTTTAGGAAGGGCAGAAGCTACTCCCTGAGGGCAGGGAGGGAGCCTCCAGGAGCTAGGGAGTGGGGTGGGTATGGCTGATTAAAGCTCTGCTTCTGCCTCCCTAGGGTCTCTGGGTGGCACAAGTGGTTTGCAATCAGTTACTAACCTAAAAGTTGGCTGTTTAAACCCACCCAGTGGCGCTGTGGGAGAAAGGCTTGGTGATCTGCTTCTGTAAAGATTATAGCCAAGAAACCTCACGGAGCACAGTTCTACTTTGTAACACATGGGATCGCCATGAGTGAGAATCGACTCTACAGCAACAGGTTTGACTTTGGTTTGGTCTCCCTCCCTGGGGTCTTCCCTTTCCCCAACACTGCCTGGACCCTGTCACTCAAGGATCATCGATGGCTCCCTACCACCCACAGGTGAAGATCCAAATGTGACTGGGACTCATTTCACCAACACTGTGCAACTACTACGTGTTAGCTTCCAAGATTGAGTCTTCTGCCTCTCCCACGCCCCTCCCAGCTGCCCCCCTAACTCAATCACCAGCCACTCACCACCCTTAAAAAACTAGCCCCCTACTGCCACGTCCAGAATTACTGACCTTAGCTAAAAGTCTCCCCCATCTACCGTACATGCCAAAATTCTGCTCAGCCTTCAGGACCCAGTTACAAGGTCACCTCCTGGGCTCCCTCAATCAGGTCTCCTTGTGCTCCAACCCCCACCCCCACTCCCCACTCTCACTGGTATATAACCAGTTCTTAATGCCCCACCCCCACCAAACTGTGAGGTCCAGGAAGGCAGGGCAGGGTCAGATTATACTCCGTCTGAATTAAGCCAAACATGGACTTCTCTAAGTCTCAGTTTTCTCGGCTGTAAAATGGGTAGGTCATCTTATCCATCCAACCTGCCTCAGAAGCTTGGCATGTATGACAAATTAGAGGGTGTGGGTTCATTTTGAAAACTGTGGGAGGAGAGAGGGTGGGCTGTGTTCCAAAGAAGGGGTTGGGAGCAGGTCCTTAAAGTACTGCTCCCCTCCCACCTCAGGCCTGTGTCAGATGGGCCCAAAATCTGGCTCCCAAGGAGCCATCAGGGAGTGTGGCTGTGGTGAAGGCCCCTTCAGGAGTGCTAGTCATCAAGGAAGGTGAGCTGTTAATTGTCCCTTGTAAGAAGGACAATCCTGACACCTCCTCTAAAGTGTGTCACATGGACACAATGGGGGTGCGGTGGTGAGTGGAAACTGCTTTGAATTCTCTGTCCAAAGGCTCAGCGCCACCTGGGAAGGCAGCCCAGTGCTGAGTCATGTGGATGTGGTCATGGACTGAGCCTCCATAAAGATCAAGCAATGGAGGTGAGCAGTGCTTTACAGTTTGCAAGGCACTTTCTCCCGCTTCATTGCCTCATGCTTTTCTTACAACAGTCCTGCAACATGGACATTTATTCATTCATCAGACCTTTACTGACCGTCATCTGTCTTCCAGCCTCGTGCTGGGCTCAGCGGACCTGGGGAGGACCAGGTTCCAGCCCTTGAGCAATGCAGAAAATGGGGACGGGGGTGTGGGGAGGCATGGGGCAGACAAGACCACTATTAAGTGCAATAAAGGGTAACAGGTACCACATCAGGGGAGCACAGGGCACAGGGCAGCACAGAGTGGGGAAACAGGCAGGCCTCAGTGTCCCCAAGTGAGACCACTGTGGTTCAGTGAGGCCGACGGTTCTTGTTCAAGGCCCACGGTTAATTAGTGGCCATGCTGGGAGCAAAGCCACTCCCTGGGCCTCCAAGTCCAGAGCTCTTTCAGGATGCCTTGTGGCAGGTGAAGAAGTGAGCCAGGAAAATAATAGAAAAGGAATGTTTCAAGAAGAAGAAATAGCAAGTGCAAAGGCCCTGAGGAGGGAGTGTTTATTATCCAAGTCAGTCACTTTCTGGTGTGTTCATTAGTTAACTAGCTAACAAATCCATCCATCATTCATTCACCAGATGCTGGCTGGGCCCCACAGGTACCCCCTGTGGAGGCTGAGGACATGAACTGGATCAGACAACTAGCTCAAATCTCACACAGGCTCTCAAAGCCTGGGCTGCCCTCAGAAATGGGTGCATCCCCTCATGCCACAGAGGGGGAAACTGAGGCCTCAAGAGGGGACCTGACTTGTGCAAGGACAGACCATAAGTGAGAGGCAGCACTGGGACTTGAATTCCAGTCTCCTGAGGCCCCAGGCAGCAGCCAGAATCCCACCCTGGGTTCAGAGTCCAGGGCTCAGGCTTGTGCTCAGAGCAGCTTAGTGTCCTGCTTTGTGGGTGTCACAGGAGCCCTGCTCAGGAGGCAGTGTCCTTGCAAATGAGTCCCAGCTTATGCCTGCGATACTCAGGCCTGGGGTGGGGGGGGGTGCTTATCCAAGCACTGCCTGGGGCCCCTACAAGGAGCTGCCAGTCTCCCTGCCCTCCCCCAGCTGCTCAGGAAGCCCCCTCCTAGGAAGAAGTGGCTCCCCTCCATGTCCATCCACACAGTCATTGCGACCTTCTGCCTTTCCAGGCTGGGGTCCTGGACATCTGGCAGGGTACCTTCAAACTTCAAGCTGAGGGGCCATCCTCAGCCTTGGGACCCCACAACTAAAAATAATAGTTTCCACATAGTGAGCACCATCTGATTTTAATCCTTATAACAGCATTAGGATTCCCATTACATAGATGAGAAAACTGAGGCTTAGAGAGATGACATTTGTTCAGCAGGTAAGTTAAAGAGCAAGGACTTGAATTCACAACTGACTGGTTCCAGAGTCTGCTCTTAGCTTTCCATTCTAGAATGTCCTCTGCTCTCTTCCCCATCTAGCCAAATCTTATCACCTTTCAATGCCTAGCACCTCTAGGAGACCCTCCCTGACTGCCCCAGCCCAACTCAATGCTCTCTGGAACCTGTCTGTACCCATGTTATCCATGGCTCTGTGATGCGCTCACCCATGCGGGCCAGCAGGGTCTCCCCAGTGAGGCTGGGGTCTCCTGGAAGGCAGAGCTCTCAAAAGGGAGAAGAGGACCCAAGAATTTCAGAATGACCCAAGCCCTGAGCATCCTCAGAAACCTTCTACTGATGAGGGCCCCGCAACAGCAATCCACCCATCACCCGTAACCATGGAGATGGATCTCCCCTCTCTCTCCCAGATACACCCTCTACCATCAATTTGAGTTGGTTTTTTTCTTAAATGTAAGTGAAAAAAATATATGCTTATTATATGATATTGAAACAATGTAGAAGGGTATAAAGTGAAAAGTCAGAGGCCTTTTCTCCAGAGATACACCACAATTAGATATCATTTAGACATTTCACTGTGCATAAAATGCATAGCGAGAGGCATAAATGCATATTCTTTTGAAGGTTAAAAATGGAATCATACTCAATACACTGTTTGTAACCTGCTTTTGATGTATCAGACACCTTCTGACCCTAGTGTGCAAGAATCCACCACCTTCTTTTTACTGGCATGGGGACAGCCTTATCATGTCCAAGATTACTGTATGTAGGCCCTCTCTACAAGGTGTATGTAAGAGAAACTGAGGCAACAGGTGTGGTGTTCCCGGCCTCTCCCACAGCAGGCTCTTGGGAGCAAGGAGTGGAGAGACATGGGGTCGCGCGCTCTTGTTTCCAAGATGGAAACTGTCAGAGCCGGCTGTGGGCTGGAGAACATCCTCCCACTCTCCCCCCCCCTCCAACAGGCCTATCTCGTACACCCGCCGCCCGCACCCCGGCCCGCTTCCCCCCACACCTCATAAATCTGCAGGCGGCCAGTCCTGCTCAACCCCGCCGAGGACATCCCTCCCGAGACTCCCAGATAAAGCTGCAAACTTGGAAAGAGAAAGAGGGTTGGGTCTCTAGGGCCCATTCAGCACCTCAGGCCGAGCTCCTGACCTGGCTAGGCCTTGCCCAGGGGTCTCGGGGTCAGTCTGACTGAAGGCTCCCTGTGCATCTCTCAGGGGACCTTCAGAGTTGAGGAACCCAGCCAAGCTTCCTGCCTCCCCTCTGGACTTTTCCACTGCCCATCCATCCTGAAACCGCAGCCACATAGACCTTTCCCGAACACCCCTTTTATCATGTCACGCCCTCCTCGTGGCCTGCCAGTGGCTCCCCGGTGCCCGTGGGAGAAAGTACAAACTCCTTCCCCCAGAATTCCTGAGCTAGCCCCAGCCGCCCCTTCCAGCCTGATGTCCCCCCACGCCCGGGTCCTCTGCTCGCCAGTGTGGCTCCTTTCCCCACATGTTCATGCCACCCCACTTTGTCCATGTCCACGTGAGCCCTGTAGTGACCATTGGTGGCCTAGGATCGGGAGGCAGACTATGTATCCCCAACGGTGGGATCCTGGCCATGTCACTTATGTTCTCTGAGTCTCGGCTTCTCATCTGAAAAAGAACTACCTTTCTTGAGTTGTCTCGAGGACAACATAAGATAACCTTTGCAAATTGCAGGCACAGTGCCTGGCCCTGTGTAAGGACTAAATAACTACTACTCTGTCTTCCTTTCTTCCTTGTGCCTAATGACAACGACGATGATAACAGCAGTGAACACATGCAGTGTTTCGTCTAAGCACTTTACATGTACAGTAAAACCTTCGAAAGCTGAAGCTTGTGTAAGGCAGAAAACTGTCAGAGAAGGAAAACGTAAATATTTTCCACTAAAACAAGTGATAGAAAAGTGGTAAGACGGCATCCTGTCAAAGGCAGAAAACTTGTGAGACCCAGAAAAACAAGGCAGTCCCGTCCGGTTCCAGCTCTTGCAGGTCTCACTGTATTAGCTCATTTAATCTTCCTAACACTCCTGGGAAGTAGCACTATTTTATGCCCATTTTACAGATGAGGAAACTGAGGCACAGGGCAGTGAAGTAAATTGTCCAGGTCACAGAGCCAGTTGAGGGCAGAGCGAGGACTTGAACCCATTGTATCTAGTTCCCCCAGGAAGCCTGTCTTCAAGAAAGCCTCCCAGCAGCTCAGTGAGATAGCCCCCCACTCCGTCCTGTATCATTCCTCTCATAATAACAATTCATTCAGAGAGTCACCCTGAGGACACTGGACCTGGGGGTGAGGGGTGAGCAGGGGGAGGGCAGACAGTTGGGACAGATGGGTCTTTCTGAGGCTGTGGCTTCTTTCTCCTGACCACAGCTTGGCTGAAGGTAGCCTCCTTCCCATTTGATTTTGGGGGACTCCCCTTTCCTGCGTCCATCTAAAAATGTTTCCTGGTTCTTTTTTTAAAAATTGTTAAAGTGAATGTAATGAATTTGGGGAAGGTAGGCCAATGCAGTGAAAGGAGAACCAAACCAAATGTCAGGAATGCTGGGTTTTGTCCTGGCTGTGCCACTAGCTTGCCCCGCACCTCGGACAAGGCCTTTCCCCGCTCTGAACCTCAGTTTTCTCACCAGGGTCTTTTGTGAGAGGATTTAGTGGGACCTGACGCTGCATTCTAGAACACAATAAAGCGAGAACATTTTCCTCTTTTAGGTTCTCTTTAATCCCCTGATCCCTCAAGAAAAAAGTCTCCATTGGGGGCTGCTATGACTTTAACATGTCTCTGAAATGTGCTGGTCTGTCTTAACAAAGAGAAAGTGGGTCTCAGGCTCCTGGCTTTGTGCAGAGCTGCCTCTAGCGCTCACTCACCAGTGAACCTCTTGAGTCCGCCCTGGGGCTTTGTTGATGCCCTGGTGTTTGCTGAAGCCTTCACCCCCTCACATGAAGCAAATGTGGAAGAGCAAGGGTGGTAACGCCGCAGGAGAAACCTTGACCAGTGTGGGCAGAGCCAGTCGATAACGCCCCTCGGGCAGTGATTTGATTTGAGATGCGTGCTCCACAGCTCCTCATGAGCCCCATCTGCCCACTGCTGTGACCAGCTCCTAACACACCTTTGGATTGCCTTTGCTTGCTTCCCTGTGCCCCTCTCTGGTTCCCTAAACCCTCACCTCAGGCTCCCCTCCTTCCTGTGAGAAGCCCAGCTAAGAGACCGAGCACCAGGCTCTAGCTAGAAGGTAGTCACATTGTCCAGTTTCTGTTGTATTTATAGTTACTGTTACCTTTTGTTTGTGTCAAGAGATATTGGTGTTTTATTTATGGCAGGGATATGGACTTTCCTTCTTAATACTTTTACCTGAGTAAATAGAAAAGTGAGTCATTTAAAGAACAGCAAGAACATGGCTCGAGATGGTGGGAATTGAGTCTGATGTTGGGGAACCGCAGAACAAGGAGTTTCAGAGCCCCTTCAAGTCCTGTCTCTCTCCTGGGGTGGCCACAGTAGGTCCAGTATCTCTGGGGTGCCCTTGAGGATGCCCTAGCATGCGGGGTGTTCAGGTCTAGTACGAGGGTCCCTTAGGGCCTGTCACCAACCCTAATCCGACTATCTTGGGCTTACATAAGGGTGAAGCCAGGTTGGGGGCACACTCTGAGTTCTTCCCATCTCGCAGGACGTGGACTGGTGAATGGAGACTCGTCCCTCAATCCCGGCACCCTCTAGGCTTGAGGCAGAGGTTTCAGTAAGGCCCCTCACCACATCTGGAGCTCATTATGCTGAGAAGCTGGAGAGGCTGAGGATATAAATGGGACCAGCAAGGGTTTATATAAATACTGGGATGATAGATCCACGCCAGGTTATTGAGGGGAAGTGAAAGGATGTTCGAGGAAGATCCTTAACCTTGTCAAGCTCCCCGACAAACTGTCCCCAGGGGGCCCGTCTACTCGGCAGCCTCATCTCCTGCCTCTCCCCCACACGCAGCCAGAGTGTGGCCAAAGGCAAAGACAGCCCCCGCCCAGGCCCCCAGGTCTGTGCCCATGCTGATCCCTCTGCCTGGTGTGCCCTTCCCCTCCCCGTTTGCTCCTGGCTACCCAGGCTGGGTTTGCTGTCTGAGGCTTCCTCTGCCAGGGCATGGGACTGACTTATTTGCATGTCTGCTGAACCCACTTGACTGGGCCACGGGAGCCCAGTGGAGGGCCTGGGGGCGTGTTACTAATATGACAACAAGAGTGAAAAAAACCAGTTGCCGTCGAGTCAATTTCGAATCATGGCAACCCCATGTGTGTCAGAGTTGTGTATCAGAGTAGAACTATGCTCCACAGGGTTTTCAATGGCTGATTTCTGGAAGTAAATCTCCAGATCTTTTTTCCAAGGCACCTCTGGGTGGACTTGAACCGCCAACCTTTAGGTTAGCAGCCAAGCATGTTCACCATTTGCATCACCCAGGGACTCTGACAACAAAAACAGCCATCACATATCAGGTGTCTGCCATGGGCCAGGGCGTGTGCCATGCACTGACTCGTTTAATCCACCAACAACCTGGTGAGGTCGGTCCTATTATCATTCCCATCTTATAGATGAGGAAACTGAAACTCGGAGAGGTGATGCAACTTGCCCAGGGTCACCCAGCCAGGAAGTAGGGGAATCAGGATGCAAATCCAGGGCTGCCTGACTCTGGAGCCCATGTTCTTTCTTCCAAACCATGAGGCCTGATACAGTGGATGCTGAAAAAAGATGGCTGACTGAAAGAATGAAGGAGAGACACAATATCAGCCTGGACCCAACTCCAGTCAGCACTTTACAGAGGCTCTTAGAAAAAAACCAATTGCCATCAAGTCAATTCCGACTCAGGAGACCCCATGTGTCAGAGTAGAACTGAGCTCCATGGTGTTTTCAATGGCTGATTTTTCAGAAGTAAATCACCTGGCCTTTTTTCCGAGGTGCCGCTTGGTGGCCTCAAACCTCCAGCCTTTCAGGTAGCAGCCAAGTGCGTTAACTGTTTGCACCACCCAGGGGCTCCTTCTTACTGGAAAATAGGTTTTAATTCCCTTGTATGACCCTTCTACATGGGGATTTTAGAGGGGTGTACAGTGATTTTTCTGTCTACACAAAACATAAAGAAGGTCATAAGTAAATAACATCTAGAGTGCCTCAGACATCACCAAGGACTTCCATTGCATTTAAATCTCACAATAACCCTGTGTGGTAGGTTTCCTTTGACAGATGAGGAAACTGAGGCCAAGGGGGGAGAAATGATGCCCCACCCTGCTCTGGCCACGTGGAGCTAGTGAGCAGCGAGGGACCAAAGCCTGTGACTGGGGCCACTGGCCACAGGGCAGAATTCCAGACCAGTGCTTGACTTTGAGAGAAGCTGGCCACCCACTTGGCGCCTTGGTTTCCTCACTTCTACAATGGGGACAATGACCCTACTTCCTTTTCCACTTCCCAGGAGCCTCCTGGAATAGAAGGGCAGGCTGGTGGCCTCCAGGACAAAGAGGTGGCCCTTGCAGCCTGGTGACTCTGAAGGATGTCGCTCCTGCCTTTCTGTGCAGCAGCTGCACCTCACCACATGCATGTCCCCAGTCACCTGTCCTTGTTCTTGTTCATCCCCCACATTACACGTGTGGACAGAGAAGCTCAGAGGGACTAAGCATCTTGCTGAAGGCCACACAGTGAGTATGTGGCAGAACTAGCATTTGAACCTAAGTCAGCTCATGGCTCCCTAACGCAGTAGCCATGGAACCTTCTGGAAAGGCACTGAGGTGGAAAAAGTGAGCCCTCACCAGCAGACTGAGGACAGAGCTCCCTACTCAGACTTTAAGGAGACCCAGAGGAGAGAAGGTAGAGACTTGTGACGAAGTCAGCTCAGCGGTGGCCAAAATGCTGACATGGGGTTGGGTCTCGGGGTGACGGCCTGATTGTGCCAGGAACAGAAGAGATAAAGGAGATCCTGTTACAGCACTTGGCAGGTGAGCACACCTCAGCGTTCCTTCTGCCTGGTGCCCGATCAGCCCTGGATGCAGGAAGCAGACAGGTGTGGGAGGAAGGTGAGCACATGGCCTCATCTACCCTGGCGTCTTACAGGCTCACTGGCTGTGTAATCCTGGGCAGGCCCCCTCCCCTCTCTGGGCTTCAGCTTCCCCATCCAGCAAACGAAGGGCTTGGACTAGACCAGCGTTCCTCAAATTTCAGTCATTCCTGAACTACTTTTAGGACTGCAGCATGCTCACATAACTACTTGGACTACATTTTACTTCTTAAACGGGCTCACCTATTTTTAAAGAAATAAATGTACTATAAACGAAAAACCAGGTTACTACTGTAACTACTGTAACTAGAAGTAAGCTAACACCAATTCATATAACCAGAGGCAGTTTGGTGAGGTGGTTAAGAACGTTGGCTCTGGAGCTAGCTGACTGGGTTCAAGTCTTGCCTTTGCCGCTCACTAGCTGTGTGACCTCAGGCAAGTTACTTAACGTCTTCGTGCCTCAGTTTTCTCACTTATAAGATGAAGATAATAATAGTGCCTATAACCCATCATGTGCTCCATGGGAGAAGGATGTGGCAGTGTGCTTCCAAAAGATTACAGCCTTGGAAACCCGACGGGGCAGTTCTACTCTGTCCTGTAGGGTTGCTATGAGTTGGAATCGACTCGACGGCAACAGGTTTGGTTTGGTTTTGGGATCTCATAAAGCTATTATGAGGATTAAATGACTTAATATTTGTAAAGCACTGGCACTTAGTAAGTGCTGTGCATGTGTTTGTTAGATAAAAAGGTATAAACAGAAGGTAACTATAAACTCGGCACAATGAAAACAAGACCATGCCCTGACATTCTGGCTCCCTAGCAGGGTCTGGGCTTGGGAGCTGCTTTTTCCTATTGAAAAGGGAGATTAGAGGCTGTCAGAGAGGTGTTAGAGACATGTTGGCAGAAAACAGAGACTTTCTCCGTGAGTAATCAGCAGGCGTGGAGGAGAAGGAAGGGGAAATTTCTCACCGTGTGATTCAGTGTTATTTAATGCCACTTCGGTGTTCCCCCTAGACTCTGCTCGGCCCGACACCCTGGTAAACATGGGACTAGAGCATGTCTAAAATCTGGCTCTGATGACCTAGGGCTCCAGGAAGAGAGGAGATGCCACAGAAGGGTCCTGGCTGTGGTACCCCCTCCACCCCATATCTCTTTCTTCTCCCACCTCTCACTCCCCTGCTGCCACAGCATCCACTTGCCCTGGAGTCTCTTGGTCACCCCCATTTAAACCATCCTGCCCCATTTCTTTTCATGGGGAGGTAGCACATGGTAGAAGTCGAAGCTAAGGATTCTGGACTCTAAACTCCATTTCTGACAACCGCTAACACGTGACCTTGAGCACATCACATCCCTGCTCTGTTCCCTTTCCTCAACTGCAAAACAAGGACAAAACTACCCACCTTACAGGAATCGAAAAAATGCAAGTTAATGACTTATCACGGTTAGCACTCAACAAATGAGAGTCACTGTTGTTCCCAGTATTAGAAATAAATTCAAGGAAAATGCCCTTTGTCAAATCATGTGTTGTGACTACAGTAATTGTAGCACTTCATGCATTCTCTTCTCATATCTGTCCTGTCTGTCTTTTGTTCTGGGCACTCTGTGAGAACAGGGACCAGCTGACTAATCTGGGTTCCCCAAGCCCCAGTGTGGAGCCTGGGACTCAGTAAGGGTCCAGTGAGTCAATGTTTATTGAATGAATGAAGTAATGGCTCAGGTGGACCCAAGCTAACCTGTGCACGGGGAGCAGGTGGTATCTTCCCCTCTCCATCCTGGGTCTAAGTGTCCCTAGCAAAAGCCAATGTCATGCCGGGACATCAAGACACACCTTCTGCATAAAGCCTCGGAGTTGAACACTTGGTCTGAATCCCTCAGATGCTCTATCAAATGCTTATGATGGGTCCAGCCCTGGGTGAGGCAGTATAGGGGTTGAGGGGTGTCCAAAAGAAATACACATCCTAGTTGCTGCCCTGTTTCCAGGGCACCAATATGTGGTATAACCAGCAAAGCCACAAAGGATAAAAGAGTAAGACAGGCCCTGACAACAAGGAACTCACAGGTGAGAGGTCCCAGAACACGTGTAACCTACCTGTTGGTTTTCATAGAATACTACGTACTCTGCCAGAGTTCTAGAAACAACTAGGGGGGCATTTATAATAAAAAATTTAAAACAGGACATTTAATTTGAGTTAAATTTATGAAAAAGGGCACCCAGAAAACCTTAGAGCAAAGGAAAAGATAATTGTTCCATGAGCCTGGGATGAGATAATGATGGTACTCAAGACACAGTGTTTATTCTGAGCTTCCCAGCAGCCAAGGTGAGAAAGGAATTGGGTTGAAAGGGGAAGATGAAGGAAAATAATAAAAATAATAGTAAAAGCTTAGAGTGCTTACTCTGTGCCAGGCACTAAGAGCATTATGTGAGAAAACATACTGAATGTTCACAGTACCCAGTGAAATAGATTAAGATTACTTGCCTCATTTTACAGATGGGGAAATCCAGGCAAGAGAGGATTAAATAACTTGCTCAAGTGGTTCTCAAGTAGTAGAGGCATGATTTGAACTCAGACACTTGGCTCAAGAGTTATCAGCTCTTAACCACCATGCTATTTTGCCAGGTCCTTTACACGTGCTTTTTCACTAGCTTCTCATAACAACTCCATGAAGATGGTGTGATGATGATGATGATTTGTCAAATGAGGGAACTGAGGCACGAGGAGGTGAAGCAGTTACCCAAACTTACACAGCTCGTCGGTGGCAGAGCAGGGCCTGTCTGACCTCACTGTCCTTCCCTTTAGCAGGCTGGCTCAGCTCCACAGCACAATGTGTTCTAGAGCTCCTGCCCACAGCAAAAGGAAGCCAGTGGGTTCATTCCAGGTGACCAGACAGATCACATCTGAGTCCCCCAACAGCAGAGGAATCCTGACAGTTCGTCTGCCTACTCTCCTGCAGGCCCCTCTCCTGGCAGGGATCCTGATGACTGGGGGGTCTAACAATGCCAGCTCACAGGCCACATGCTACCCCAAGGTGTTTGCTTTGCGCCCCTGGGTGGGTGAGTCATCTCGGCACCCACTCCCATGCCCGTGGCTGTGCGGAGGAGGCGCTGGCAGTCAGGATTTGGAAGATTCTGAGGCCCTCTGGATTTGCCCTACTAGGATGACAAAGTCCCTGGAACAGCCCAGTCGGTCCAGAGTTTCACCTTGGGCAAAGTTACTTCATCATCTGGGGACAATGCCAACGATTAAATAATATAATTATTAGCACAGTTCTGGCACATAGAAAGTGCTCAATACATTTTAGCCATCATTAATGTAATGAGCCAGGCCTGGGCCCATCTGTGGGCCCACAGCTGTTCTGACCACGATGCACAGACTTAAGCAAGTTACTTAATCCTCTCTTGCCTCAGTTTCCCCATCTGTAAAATGGGGCCCAGCCCAATGACTGAGGTCCAAGCACAAGGCAGCTCTCCCCTGCCCACTGCTCCGCTATGAAGCAGCTGATACAGAAACCTGAGTTTCAGTCCCAGCCCTGCCTCTAACTGGTTGTGTGATCTGGGGCCAGCCAATCCCCCTCTCTGGGCCTCCGCTTCCTCTTCTATAAAATAAGAGGCTTGGATGGAGGGGCTCACCCACTCTGACCGTCTATATCACTTCATCTTTATTTAATTTAACTTTGCAACACCCCCAGGCGGGAGGCGGGGCAGGTCCTAAGCCCGTTCCAGGAATGTGGACAGCAAGGCTGAGAAGGTCAGGGATTTACACCCAAGGCTGCTGTAGATCAGAAGGGCAGGTCTCGGGGGACATCTAGCTCAACTGGCAAAACAAAGTTTATAAAGAAAATGTTCTACATCCTACTTTGGTGAGTAGCATCTGGGGTCTTAAAAGCTTGTGAGCAGCCATCTAAGATACTCCACTGGTCCCAACCTGTCTGGAGCAAGGAAGAATGAAGAAAACCAAAGACACAAGGGAAAAATTAGTCCAAAGGACTAATGGACCACAACTACCACAGCCTCCACCAGACTGAGTCCAGTACAACTAGATGGTGCCCGGTTACCACCACTGACTGCTCTGACAGGGATCACAATAGAGGGTCCCCAACAGAGCTGGAGATAAATGTAAAACAAAATTCTAACTCACAAAAAAAGACCAGACTTAACCAGTCTGACAGAGACTGGAGAAACCCCAAGAGTATGGCCCCCTGACACCCTTTTAACTCAGTACTGAAGTCACTCCTGAGGTTCACCCTTCAGCCAAAGATTAGACAGGCCCATAAAATAAAACGAGACTAAATGGACACACCAGCCCAGGGGCAGGGATGAGAAGACAGGAGGGGACAGGAAAGCTGGTAATGGGGAACCCAGGTCGAGAAGGGGAGAGTGTTGACACGTTGTGGGGTTGGTAACCAGTGTCACAAAACAATATGTATATTAATTGTTTAACGAGAAGCTAATTTGCTCTGTAGACCTTTGTCTAAAGCACAATAAAAAAAAAACAAAAAAGAAAGAAATCTAAAATTCCAGACGGACCTAAAAAAAAAAAGAAGAAGAAGAAGAAGGGCAGGGGGAAAGGTGTGGACATAGCCTCAGACACAGCTGGGTTTAAACTCCAGCTCTTCCACCTGCTAGCTGAAGGTCATGAAGAAAACAGTTAACACCTTCGTAAACTCCCTTCTCCATCCTGAAGGGTGGGGGTGAGACCTCCCTGCAGGAGGTGGTCAGCATGGGGGGTGTCCAGAGGGCCTAGCATGGTGCACAGGTAGGTGGTCAGTCACGGAGGTTTGTCATCCTTGCAGAAAGCCAATTTCACAATCTCATCTCTCCCCACAGAAAACTCTGGAGTGGCTTCCCGTTGCTCTCAGTGTAAAGACAAAAGTGCTCCACAGGGCTATAGAGAGGGACTTAATTAGGTGCCCACAGGCCTTTTGGCCTTATCCCAGCCCTTCTACCTCCACCTCTCAGTTCCAGCCACTAGTAATCCACACTCCTTCTGGGCTTTGCCTGGGCTGTTCCCTCTACTAGGTGCACCTTGCCTTCCCCTCTGAACCAGCTCAACTCTCACTCATCTTTCATGTCTCACTCATGTGCCACTTCCTCCAGGAAGCCTTCCCTGACCTCCCTACAAGATCCAATCCTCCCTTACAACCTCTTTTGAAGTAGTTGTCAAAGACATGACTGTCCCATTTCTGTGAGATTCTATGATGACTGTGTCTCTGCCACCAGGCTCTAAGTTCCATGAGGGCAGGGGTCCTGTGTGGTCCACTGCTGCACCCCCAGCTCCGGGCACAGTGCTGGCCCACAGCAAGTGCTTAGTCACTGATTTTATCAAGAGCAGAGCCAGTCACTAAGTGGTTGGAGGCCTTTCTCACCAAGCCTTGGTGGCATCTGGAGACGTTACATGTCCTGATCCTGTCGTGTCCCTACCTTACAGGCTGGTTGCAGTGGGAGGTGGGGGGTGGAGGTGGCGGAGATATGCTTTGAAAGATGAGCTGGAGATTGTCACAGAAACCAGACAGGCGTCAGCTAGACACGCCAGTCACATCTGCTGGCAGACGCTGGGCCAGGCACCTCCTGTGCTCAGAGCTGCTGACCTGCCCGAGGCCCAGCCTGGGCCCTGCTTGACAACATCCATAAAGACCCCCTTGCCAAGTACCCACTGCGTGCCAGGCCCCTGCACAGACCTTAATTATCTTATTCAGTTATCACAGTCCCCAGTGATGTCAGAACTTGCATTTTAGAGATGAAGGAAACTGAGGCTCAGACAGGTGAAGTCACTTGCCCATAGTCAAACCTATTAGGGAGTGGGGAGGAGATGATGCTGCTGGGATTTTTTATTTTTCACTTCTTTATTGAGGTATAACTCTTATATAGTAAAGTGCACATATCTTAAGGGTACAGCTTGTTGAATTTTTCAAACATATACACCCATGGAATCCAGAAAGTTCCTTGTGCCTACTTCCTCAACAATATCCCCTACCACCGCCACATGTAACCATCACCACATGTAACCACTATCCTAGCTTCCATCGCCATTGCTTAGTTTTGTCTGTTATTGAAGTTCATATAAATGGAATCACTCAGTGTGTATTTTTTGGTGTCTGGCTTCTTTCACTCACCATAATGATTTGGAGATTTACCACGATGCTCTGTGTCTTCAGCAGTTTGTTCTTTTTTATTATCGTGTGGTATTCCGTTGTGTGACTATACCACAATTTATTTATCCATTCTTTGTCAACGGACGTTTGGGCCATTTCCAGTTTGGGGCTATTATAAGCAAAGCTGCTATGAACATTCTAGTCTAGTACCTATCTTTTGGTGGATATGAGCACTTATTTCTTTAGGTATATACGTGGGAGTGGAATAGCTGGGCCATGGGGTAGGCATATACTTAGCTTTATCAGAAACTACAACAACAGTTTTCTAATGGGGTTATATGACTGATTTTATTCACTGCCCCATCTGTTTCTTAGGGGAATCATGATTTGGGGTAATTTTATTATTTTGGGTAAAGATGATTCACTGTGTCAATAATGAAATTGATTCAATTCTTTTTAATACTACTGGGCAATTTTCGTTAGAAACACAGTCACAAATCAGTTATAAACCTTTTGTCAGACCTCCTATGTGCCAAGAGGGTTCAGATGAATGTGGTTCCATTAACTGCTGCTCTGGACACCAGGTCAGGCTTCCCGACTCAGAGCCTGGGGTTCCCAGTCAAGAAGCAAAAGAAATTTCCATTTATAGGAAACCTACTACACATGAGGTAATGTGCTCAGAGCTTTGGGGGCACCATCTCCTTTAATCTCTCAACTGCACTGTAAAGCAGAGATGATTGTCCCATTTTAGAGAGGAGGAAACAGAGGCTCAGAGAGGCGAAGTGCCTTAGCCTAGGTCTCACAGGAAGTAAGTGGATGGAAAGGGTGGCCTCCTGATACTGAAGGTCAAGGGCCTATCAGGACCTTGGAGATGGGCCACATCATTACCGAGCCTTGGGCGTATGTGACCATCAATAGCCAATACATTCCCAAGGCACAGAGTAAGTGCACTATTGGTAGCTGATGTCAAAGTGGGAACAGAGCAGACGCCTCCAAACAAACCTGGGGGCTGAACTTTTCTCCCCAGAAAGACATTATCAAAGCACTTCGAATAGAAAGTCAGTAAGTCCCATTCTCCTTCTAATCCAGGTGAACCTCCAGCTCCCAGCCTCTTCATCACCCATTCCCCCATTCCCTCCATTGCTCCCAACTGGCCCTATGTCCACCTGAATGCAGGAAGGGCTGTTTGGTTCCAAACCATCTCATGCCGTGCATCCTCCTATATCAGATGGGGCAGTTCTGACGTCAAGGAGCCCTGATGGCGTAATGGTTAAACACTCGGCTGCTAACTGCGAAAAGTTGGTGGTTTGAACTCACTTAAAGGGGCTCCACGGGAGAAAGACCTGGCGATGTGCTCCCGGAAAGATTGTTGTTGTTAGGTGTCATGGAGTCAATTCCGACTCATAGCGACGCTATGTACAACAGAACGAAACATGGAAAGATGAAAGCCTAGAAAACCCTATGGAGCAGTTCTACTCCATCACATGGGGTGGCTATGAGTTGGCATTGACTTGATGGCACCTAACAACAACAGTCCTGGCATCAGCTTCTCTGGGCCTGGACCGCACCATGTGCCCTGAGCTTTGCTGGGCTGATATGGCCCCTGGGGATACAAACAGCCCACCTCTGAGATAGGCATGGCAGGAATCAGAGCAGTGCGTGGCTCGTCTGAAGCCCTATTCTCGTCAGCTATTCTTGTTGCCATTGTTGTTGTTGTTACTGGAGCCAGCGTGAGAAACTGATTTCGTTTCCTTGATGAGAAGAAAACTGGGGTGTCAGAGCGAATACATCCTGCCTTCCCCAAGGCTTTTAGATTTCATTCCAAATCTCCAAGCAGAAGGAACAGAGGAGGGACATGCAGTCCATTCACTCACTCATCATGTAAGTGGCCTACTACGTGCCGGGCGTTATTCTAAGTATCAGGCGGTGCGAGCCTAATGTGTAATTACGGTAATCTGCCCGGGTGAGAGGGAATCCCCTTATCTCTCCAGGAGAGACAGGAGGGTTTGGGATTTAGATAAGAGGGAGACTAGGGGGCGCAGGCTGGGGGAGGGCAGCCAGGTGTTGGGAGGGGAGGGAAGCAGACGGCTCTAGGAACGTGGTTTTAAGAAGTTTCACTTACGAAGAGGAGAGAGCAGAGGGGGGTACTCAATTGAGGTGTCAGGTCAGGGAGACACATCCCAGCAGCTCCAAGGTAAGACAGATGTCTTGGGAGATGTGTCCCAAGGGGCTTCAGGAGGGAGATCAGTCACGCTCAGACCAAATAAGGGGCTGGAGGGAGTCTCCAAGGCCCACATCAGCCCCACGGCCCACACTCACTGGAGTTGCTGGATTGGAGGAGTCCGTGGGCGGGTGAGGTCTGCCCCCCACTCCCAGGGGAGGCCTGGGGCATGGGGAGCAGAGGCTGACAGGGGAGCAGGCTGCACAAGCCGGGGTGCCAACCCCAGACCTGTCTGCAACTAGCGAAGGCCCGGCCACTGTAGGGGCAGCCCCTACGTACAAGGTGTTTACTGGGCACCAGCTGAAGAGCCTGACATGTACCACCCCACAGCTGGAGGAGGAAGGTTCTTTTATTCTCCCCATTTTACCAACAAGGAAAATGAGGCTCAGAGAGACGAAGAAGTGAGCCCAAGGCTCACAACAATATGGGCAGAGGAGGCAGCATAATGCTGACATGCTACTCTAAATGGAGGGCTTCTCAGGGAAGGTACCATTTGGGCTGAAGGAGGGCAGGGCTCTGGAAGAGAATGGAGGGGTAGGGAAGGGCATTTCAGACAGAGGGAACAGCCCTGAGCAAAGCTAGGGAGGTGTGAAAGGGTAGAATGAGTTCAAGGAACGATGAGACATTCAAGGTGGCAGGACATGAGGCTGAGGTGGCCCCCAGGTGGCACTGAAAATGCATAGAGGCATTTTAGGTTGTCACAGTGACCGTGGGGGATGCTAGTGGGATTTCATGAGCTAGGACCTGGGGTGCTAAACATCCTGCAATGAAGAACTCTCCTGACCAAAATGTGAATAGCATCCTTGTTTAAAAAAAAAAGTGGATGAGACTGATCACAATACCCGTCCCTCACCACCAAAAGAAGAACAATACTCAAATGAACCTCAGCTGAAGAGCATTCCAGTGAGGTCAAATGATGGGGACATCACCCAGATGGGAGGGTCTGGCCACATCAGTACCGCTGAAAAAGATCTCAGGGTCACTGGGGACCTCAAGCTGAGTACGAGGAAGCAACAAAAAGCTCAGGCAAATCGTTGGGGCCTGAAGCTTCAAAAACGGGGTTTATTTAGATAATCCCCTGCCAGGCCTCCCTGCCTCAGCGCCTGGTTTCTCTAAGGATTTATTTTGTGAAAATGTCTCTCTCAACAAGTAAGTTATCCTACCCTGAGCCGATGAGGGAATTCTTCTCCCCGTTCAAAACCACAAAGCCTGGGCAGCCCTTCTGCAGCCCGGCACAACTTTTCTGCAGCGTCAGGTTATGAATCACTCATCGAATCCCAGTCTGATTCCAGGCCGGGCTGGGCCGGAGGGGGAAGGGAGCCTGCGCCCCACCCCCAGCTCCAGGCTGCTGCGCTGAGCAGGCTCCAACCAGCTTCTCCTAACTCTGACTCCCCAGCTTATGTATGACCTACTGTGCACTTGGCATTTCACACAGATGAGTCCCTTGAGGCCTCAGAATAAGCAGGTGAGACAGGTCTGCTTAACTCCATTTTGGAGACGAGGCTGGGGCAGGGGTGACATGGTGAACATGTGGCAGAACTAAGTTGTTAGCTCTCACAGAGTCAGCCTCCAACTCATGGCAATCCCATGCACAACGTAACAAAATGCTGCCTGGTCCTGCGCCATCCCGTGGATCAGGCTGTTGTGATCCATAGGTTTTTCACTGGCTGATTTTCAGAAGTAGATCATCAGGCCTTTGTTCCTAGTCTTAGTCTGGAAGCTCTGCTGAAATCTGTTCAGCATCATAACAACACGTGAGCCTTCAATGGCAGACAGATGGTTGCTGCGTATGAGGCGCACTGGCTGGGAATCGAACCCAGGTCTCCTGCATCGAAGGCCAGCATTCTATTACGGAACCACCACTGCCCCAAAGACTTGAAGTTACAGGGGTCTAACTCCAAAACCCTGAGCATGCTTGCTAACTGCTGATACCACAACCTGCTGTCCCCAGTCTGCCAGACAGCAGGACCCCAGGGCCATGGGTCCGAACTTTCAAGGACTGTGGGGGCACTTCAGCCCTAGGGGTTCTGCCATCATGGGTTGGGAATGCCTCTCCTCTTTGTGACTCTCAAGATCCCGTTCAAGTCTCACCTCCCCTGGAAGCCTCTGCAGCAGAGCCCTGGCACACAGTAGGCCCTCAGCAAACATTTGTTGAATGCAAAGAATGAATAAATGACTAATAATAGCATACGCTCTCCACAAATGGCTACTGAATGAATGACTTAATGAATGAATGAATGGATCAATGGATACTGTGTGGGAGACAGTGTGGTTGTAGAAAAGGAAAATGCAAAGAAGTCATATGTAGATTTGTGCCCTTAACTAGCTAGATGACTTTCAGCAAGTTACTTTGCCTCTGTGACACTTGGTTTTCTCATCTGCAATATGAGTATAATGGTACTACCTACCGCAAAGGGTTGTTATGAAGATGCAGTGAGATAAGGGATGAGCAGAGCTTGGCACAGTGCTCGGCACCCAGGTGAGCCCAGAGAACAGAAACTGTTACAATTATGAGCATCATCAATTACAAATGATGCTTGAGGGTTTGGAGGACCAAGAACATTTGAGGTCTCCTGGCTTTGGAAAGACCATTAGCATAGAGGTGGACAGAGCCAAGCATATTTAGGAACAAGGAAATAACAAAGGAAGGAGGGAGAGGGAAGCTAAGACCAGACTCCCAAGTGAATAAAGCCGTATGTGCTTCTGTATATATCACCCCCAAAGAGGAGGCTGGGCCAGGTGGTCCTCAAGAATGCTTCCAGACTCAAAGGAGATTTCACATTTCTAAGAGGAGTTAGTGTTTTTCATCCTGAAATGGTTTCATTACTGCCTGTTTCAATGCGGGACATGGACTTAAAGACCTCTCCAAGGCCAGGCTAATTTAAGAGCCACCCTTTTCTGGCCCAAGACCCAGTGCCAGTCTCATTCTAGGTTCTACTTAGTTTCAGATGCATCTGAACAGCTGGTGCATTATGGTCATTTCTTCCCACTTCCATGGTCTTGTGGGGCTGTCACGGTGAGTTGTAAAAGCCTCGAGGATGGAGAAGAAAGTCATTTTTATGGGCAGACAGCGTAGTGATTCACAACCTCAGTCATAAAACATCGACTTGAGAGCTTGCTGATACAGACCCTGTGCTAGGCACTGAGGTCCCAGCAATGAGAGCGGTAAAACAAGTCTCTACATCCCCAGTCCATTGGGAGGCCACTGTGTACATCCATTGGGAGGCCAATGTGTACATCCATTGGCAGGCCAACATGTACATCCATTGGCAGGCCAATGTGTACATCCATTGGCAGGCCAACATGTACATCCATTGGCAGGCCAATGTGTACATCCATTGGGAGGCCAATGTGTACAAAATAAGCCACACCTTGATGTGATAAGGACCATCTACAAAAGGGTTGTGGATAAAGGGCTAAGGATGGGTACTGTTAAGGATTGAATTGTGTCCCCCCAAAATATGGGTTGTAAATCCTAACCTCTGTGCCTATGGTTATAATCCCATTTGGGAATGGGTTATCTTTGTTATGTTAATGAGGTGAGATTAGTGTAGGGTGTGTCTTGAGTCAATCTCTTCTGAGATATAAAAGAGATCCAACAAGCAAGCAGCGGAGGGGAGACGGAGTAAGAAAGATGCCAAGACACATGGAGATCTCCAAGGAACCAGGAAGCAGAAGCTGAACAGACAAGCACCTTCCTCCAGAGTTAACAGAGAGAGAAAATCTCCCCCTAGAGTCTGCACCCTGAATTAGGACTTCCAGCCTCCTAAACTGTGAGAAAATAAATTTGTTTGTTAAAGCCACCTACTTGTGGTATTTTTGTTATAGCAGCATTAGACAACTAAGACAGGTACAGAGCAGTATCTACTAAGGAAGAGACATTTGAGTTGGGCCTTAAAGGATGAGCAGGAGTTTGCCGGACAAAGGTGTAACAGAAGGACATTCCAGGCAACAACTAAACAAAGAAAACAACTCATTGCCATTGAGTTGATTTTGACTTATAGCCACCCTACAGGACAGAGTAGAACTGCCGCATAGGGTTTCCAAAGAGCGGCTGGTGGATTCGAACTGCTGGCCTTTTGGTTAGCAGCCTAGCACTTTAACCACTGCGCCTCCAGGGCTCCAGACAGCAACTAGGGCCTGAATAAAGGTCTAGGGGCAGAGAGTTTAGGAAATGTATGTATAAAACCTAAAGTTTTTGACTAGAACAGGCAGAAAATGTTATCAGGAGCAAGGTCATGAAGTGCTGGACTAGTAAGCCAGGGAAGGAGTTTGACCTTGAGTTTTCAGACAACAAGGAGCCCAAGGTTTGAGCAGGGGCATAAAGTGGTCTTAACTGCAATTCTGAGGATTCACTGGTGATGCGGTGTGGGGTCAAGAGGTCACTGAGATGGTCCAGGAGAGGAAGGGTGAGGCCTTGAGGTCAGGTGGTGCTTGGAGGGATGGCAAGTCAAGGAGTAGTTGGAATGGTGTTGGGGGAGGGGGGCACTGCTGAAAAGGTCAGTGCTGGTTCTGGCCTGGATGACAGCTCCAATATTCTTCATCAGGCCAATGGCTGGATTCACAGATACCCAGAGGCCTCTGGGGGGAGTCCCAAGTTCTCAGCTGTGTCTCCCCTTCCAAACCCACCCTGAGAGCCATTGCCAAGTTGCTGGCCAAGCTCCCGAGCCAGCCAGCTGCCCCTAGCCTCCCTTCCTCCCCCAGCTGCAATCTGGAGGCCAGGCTGGGTCCCCATGTCTCTGTCGGCTGCACGGCTCCATTATCCTCCAAGGCCGGGTGACCCCCTGCGGCCACCCCACAGTTCGCTAGGAAGAAAGGCTCCTCTCTGACAAGAAAGCCCCATTCCAGGCTGGGATCAAGGTCTGGGCAGCTCCTTTATCCATGGTGACCCTGCAACAGTGTCAGCGGCACAAATGGGTGGAGCTGCAGAGGCTGCCCCACCCCCAAAAGGCCTGGCGCTGAGGCTACAAAGGGGCCTCCTCCTGGGGCCTATGGGAACCAGACTGTGACCCGCAGGCCCCATTGAGGCTTCCAGACGCCTTCCCACCCCCCAAAGGGTGGCGAACAGTCACTGGGGCTGGGACGGGTCTGTGGGTTGGGGGGCAGTTAAACAGAGCCTCTGCTCATGCATTGGGAAGGGGGACCCCAAGAAACACTTTGTCCAGCCTCCAGAATTATTTGGGAGGGAAATTGAAGGAGGAAGGCTTTTGTGCCTCTGGGCCCAGGCCCAGAGCCTCATTCACCACATCAACCAAGCAAGAAGGGCTTCCTTGTCCCATACCTTCCCCCAGACCTGCCTGCTCACTCCCCAACCAATGCCTCTCTAGGTTGCAGTCTTGCCTCCAGGAGAAGTGGAGCCTAACCCTGACTGGCCTCCTGCAGATACCCGCATGTACACACGCTTGAGAGGATGGGGGTAGGTTCCCTTCTACCCACACTTATGGCAACAACACCTGACAAACTATTCTTGTCTTCCTCTGTGCCAGAGCACGCTGCTACGGGCCTCTTTCCACTATGTTATCATCTTTATTTTAGTGATGGGGAGCTGAGGCTCAGAGAGGAAAAGCGGCCTATTGAAGGTCACAGAGTACATAAGTGGCTGAGTCAGGATTCAAACCCAGGTCCATCAGACTCCAGAGCCTACACTTAACCACTACGCAAGACTCCTGAGGCTGCTCTGCTAAAGGGGGGTGAACAGGCAGAGGCTCTGCTCTAAATCCAGTGACCTTATCAACCCCACAGCCCTTGCCCCTCAGTCCTGCTCTTGGGGTAGACTCATTTCCAAAGAGCTCTGAGTGCCCTACAAGAATCATTAAGGTGTTCTGGGGTGGGAAGGACAATATCAAGGGAGACAAACTCCTATAATTTAAACTAAATGAGTTGAGCTTAAACTGCAGACTCTCCAGTCATTCAGAGCTGAGAAAGAGGCTCTCCCAAAGCCTTAAAATCATACCACTAAGCAGTGGGAGTTCACATGGAGCTAGAAAACCCAGTTCTTGGTGGTCTCCTCTGCTCTCAGGCCCTGGCATAAGCCAGCACTCCTTTTCCAAAAGCAGACACTAACTATGGCCTTTGGGCTTTCTCAAAGTAGTCTCAGGAGAATGCTTCAACACTGAGCCACCCAGGCCAGAGGGCAAGAGAATGCAGCCCTGGAGTCTGGCACAGCTGGTTCAAATCCCTCCCGTGCAGCCTTAGTGAGCAGGACTTTCTCTGAGCCTCAGTTTCCCTACCTGCAGAATGAAGATCATAAGCCCCACTTGGCAGGGCTTTTAGAAGGATTAGATGAGATGACGTATGTGTGGCATCAAACACCCAGCCAGGCACAGAGGAGGTGCTCAGTAAACCCATGTTGTCATCACTGTCCTCAGCACCAGAAAGCAATACAACAGGAGCTTTTAATCTGCAAATCCCCTGAAATTGTATATAAAAGTGTGTGTGTGTGTCTCCAATTTTCTGGGGGCTTCGGGGTTCATGGTTTTTGTCAACTTTCGAAGGACCCCAAAGAAGTTAAGAACTACAGCCAAGTGCACTGGCAGTCCTGTAGCACTCTCTTGGGGCGTACACCTCTCTGGCTCTCGGTTTCCCTATGTGGAGTATGGGGTGCCCTGCCCTGCTTACCTCGCAAGGATGTTGTGAGGCTCAGTAGAGACTGTGGAGGTGAAACGACCCTGTAAACTATACAGGGCTGTATGTGTGTTGGGGGATGTTTTATCTGTTGCCCCAGACCCCCCTCACAGAGGGGCTGAGAGACACATGAACCCCCTGCCCCACTCCAAGCTGGCCTCTGAGTGGGAAGTCCGGGACAGAGCTCTGTCCTCCCCTACTCAGGAGCTCCCACTGGAGGTGACCTCTTTGCTGTGGGTTTTTTGTTTATTTGTTTGCTTTGAAAGCCAGGAGGCCAGGAATCCAGAATCCTGGCTTCATCTCCTAGCTCTGCCCCCACAAAATCACACCCGATAGCCTGACATATTTATTATGAGCACAGGCTTTAGAGTCTGAAGGTCATGCATTCAAGCACCAGCTTTGCCACTTACTGGCTGTGTGGCCTTGGACAAGTTACTGAACCTCTCTGAGGCTCACTTTTCTTATCTCTAACAGGAGGATAATAACAGTGCTACCTCACAGTGGTAGATTCAGCAAGGTAATGTAGTTAGCAAGGGTACCTGGCACACAGAAAGGCCACAATACATGCTGATTATTATTATGTGAACCTACTTTGTAAAGCCAACACGGTCCTAATATTTGCCGTTCGCCTTGAACAAATCCTTTCTTATTTTTGGCCCTTGGTTTTCCCATGTGAAAAGGGAGTTGACTAGAAAGAGAGAGGGAACACACAGAGAGTTCTGGACAGTCCTAGGTTTAAACCTCAAAGAAGCCCTGGTGATGCCGTGGTTAAGTGCTCTGCTGCTAACCCAAAGGTTAACAGTTCGAACCCACCAGCCGCTCTGCAGGGGAAAGATGTGGCAGTTGCTTCCATAAAGATTACAAGCCTTGGAAACCCTATGGGGTAGTTCTGCTCTGTTCTACAGGGTTGCGATGAGTCGGAGTCAACTCAGCCTCAACGGGTTTGGGTTTTTTTTTTATGTATCACTGGAATAGGAACCCTGGTGGCTCAGTGATTAAGCACTCGGCTGCTAATCGAAAGGTCAGCAGTTTGAACCCACCAGCTACTCTGTGGGAGAAAGATGTGACAGTCTGCTTCCATAAAGATTACAGCCTTGGAAACCCAATGGGGCAGTTCTACTCTGTCCTACAGGGTCGCTGTGAGTCAGAATCCACTCAACAACAGTGGGTTTGGTTTCTTCGGTTTTTTGGTTTGAGTTAGGAAGCTTGTTTCTTCATCTGTCTTGTAGACTTCATTCTTCATCTGTATTCAGCAGACATTGTCTGAGTTGTATGTGTAACGTGCCAGGTCCTGGCCTAGATGCTGCTGGTAAAAGTATGAAGATCACATGGTCCTACCTTCGTATTTGGGACCATAGTGACCCCCCTCCCAGGGACAGGAGGTGGGGGGTAGTTAGTGTCTATGAACATACTTCGTAAACCACGGAGCCTCACAGTGTTAGCTACTGTTAAGGTCCCCAAAGTGCCTCCAATAGCAAACCAGAAAACAAAGGGGGCAGGGTCCTAAATATTTACTCTCTAAGCAGAGGCACAAAACGCAGCTTTAAATCTTAGCTCTCTGAGAGTGTGTGTGTGTGTGTGTGTGTGTGTGTGTGTGTGTGTGTGTGTGTGTGTGTTGGGGGGCGTGGAATGAAATGAGGTCATATGGAAATGGACTATTTTTATTTTAGCATGACATTTTAAAAATATTCACAATTATATGAAGATGGAGGAAAGGTTTTCTCAAAAATTAAAGAGCACTCTTAGAGCAACCCCTGAGGCTGCCCACACCCTCTCCCAAACACTCTCCCTCCCGCCTGCAGGCATCTGCCCACCCCCTTCTCAGTGCCCCCTTCACCTTTCCCAGGCCCTTTGAGACTCTGGGCTCCCACTCCTGGGAGGCAACTGGCCCTCGCATCTGGGTAGCAGCGTTTGCTGAGCCGCACCCTCTGAGCCTTTTCCAAGTGGGTTATTTCATCCTCCCAGTAGGCCTAGGAGAGAGAGAGGTCCTCTCATTATCCTCACTGCACAGACAGGGAGGCTCATCACCCTGGAGCTCAGGGACGCGTCCTGAGCCCAGGGTCACACAGCCTATACACGGTCTGTGCAGCCCTGGAGCTGAGTCCTTCCTCGAGAGGACGCTGTCTCCCAGGGGTGGGGCTGCCAAGGCTCTCTAGGCGTTAAAGGAGGTGTTCTGAGACGCAAGCTGGGGGATCCCAGGCCTGCTCAACTGAATATCCGACAAGTTCCCGCTGGGTATGGTCTGGGTCGGGGCACAGGCTGGACAGAGAGAGATGTTCCTGGCTCTGGCTTCTGTGTTCCTGCCCTCTACACAATGATGATGATCATTTATTGAGCACTTACTACATGCCACAATAACCTAATAAGGTAAGTACTACTATTACCCCCATTTTACAGATAAGGAAACAGGCTCCAAGAAGCTAACTTGTCCATACTCACACCTAGTAAGTGGTGGCACAAAGACCTGAACCCGGGTGGTCTGGTCCCAGAGCTCCTCGGTCAGCTGTCCCCCGACTGCAGCCCCAAGCCCTACTTTATTTAATCATCTGGGGCCTGACAAGTGTCTATTTTTTGTGTTTGGGCCTTGGACCTCCTTGAGGATGGTGACCAAGGCTTAGTCCTCTCTGTGTCACTCGAAGGATCCTAGCATACAGCAAGCGCTTAATGTGTGCAGGTCCAAGGATGCTGTCAGTCAGAGCTATGCTGACCAGAGCAGAAGGTGCCAAGTCTCACTCTTGTGGCCCAGAGAGAGAAAGAGACTTGTTCACAGTCACCTGCCAAGTCATGACCAAGGCTGGACGTGGACCCAGGCCAGGCGCTTCGCCTGCCCCTCCATTCCTCCCAAGAATGATCCAACTGAGGAGGGCAGTGAGCCGGAGTCACCAACACGGCTGCCTGGACAGCAAGTGGTCAATAGATTATTAACTTATATTAGAAATAAAAAGACAGATGCTTCCATACCACAAAACGCCAACAGAGCCTCCTGGGGCAGGTGAAGGGCACTGGCAAGTGGCCCCCTCCCCGCCCCCCAGCCCTAGCTGTTTGAAGCAGGAGGAAAATCAGGGAGAAAAAACATTGACTGACTGCTTCCTACCACCACCATCCCTCGCCTGGACTCTGCAAGGGCTCCTTCCTGGTTCCCCTGCTCCCCCTCCCGCTGTGCCCCCCACCCCCAGTCTGTTCTCCTCACAGTAGTCAAAGAGGCCCTTTCAGAACACAAGTCAGAATCTGTTGCTCTCCTTAAAACCCTTCTGCAGCTCCCATCTCACTCAAGGTAGAAGCCCAAGTCCTGATGGGGCCCTGCACAATGGGCATTGGCCCCTCACCCCCTGATGCCACCTCTTCCCACCATCCCCTTAGGCTCCTGCTCCAGCGCATTCACCTCTTTGCACACTCCTGCCTCAGGGCCTTTGCACTGGCTGTCCCCTCGGCCTGTAACACCGTCCCCCAGCTACCCACAGGTCTCCCTCCCTCACTTCATTCAGGTCTCTGATTAAACATCACCTCAGAAATGCCTTCCCTGACCCCCTCCTCCTCCCTCTCTGCCCTCCGATCCCCCTTATTCTGCTTTCGTTTTCTTAGCACTATCACCACCAAACCTACTTCCTAGATATAGATTCTCAGTCCCGCCCACTAGAAGGAATGCTCCACAGGGCAGGACCATCGCTTTGTCCTCCTAACACGCTGACAGTCACAGACTGGTGTCAAAGCCCCAGGCTGCAGACCCCCAGAGGTCAGGGGGCCCCTGGGACCACCTGGGCCATCTGAGTGTCAGCAAGAACAGGGGAAGGAAGGGTCACCAGACTTGATGTCCACTGGGTCTGAGTGTACTCTGCCCCCATTTATCAGCGGTGTGGCCCCTCAAGTCACTTCCCCTCTCTGACTATCAGAAGCCTTGTCTGCTCACCCTGGAGAAGAACAACCCCAGGGGTACTGGCCCTTGCTTCTGAGGGGCTGTGCGCGTTCAATGTGTGAGCTCCCGAGGGCAAGGCCTGTGATGCCTAGTTTACCTCGTGTCCTGCCACCCACCCTGGGACCTGGCCCTGTGCCAAGCTCCTGCAGACTTCAATACAATCTGCTCGATTAAAGTGAGATGACGGATGTCACAGCACTCTGCCAACTGCCACCCAAAAGAACAAACAAAAGTGGATCCTCCTTTCATTCACCCTGAGAATCGTTCATTCATTCACTCATTTGTCCTACTGATACATATTTATTAAGTACCTACTGTGGGACAGGTACTATGCTAGGTCGGGAGAAACTAGTGATGAAGCAATTCAGTCATGATCCCTGCCTTTGTGGAGTTTATAGTCTGGTGGGAGAGAGAGATAATCAAAGAAACATACTAATTATCCTAAAATTATGACTTTCACAGATGCTGCGAAAGATCGACCTGTGAAGCTGTTGGGAGCTCAGGGAAGACTTCCCTGAAAAAGTAGCATCTGAACTGAAAGAGTAGCTGCTGAGGCTGCTAATGTACAGCTGAATATCTCATGGGATTTGGTTCCTTGGGTTGGAGACTTAGGATCATGGTTTCATGGGACATCCCAGTAAACTGGCCTAATAATGTGTTTGGTGCTTCTGTTCTACCTCCTAATTTGTTGCATTGTGCCTGGGGTCTTAACAGTTTGCAAGTGGCCATCTAAGGCACAACAACTGGTCTCTACTCACCTGGACAACAGAGGAAAGAGAGTCAGGAATAGAAGGAGGATATGGAATTGCTTCCATGAACAACTGCCTCCTTGCCATGAGACCAGAAGAAGTGGACAGTGCCCGGCTACTATTACTGAACATTTTGATCAAAGATTCCATAGAAGAATCCTGATCAAAAGCGGGAAAATGCAAAACAGAATTTAAAATTCCCATGGACTCTAGACTTCTGGAGCCATGAGGGGTGGATGAACCCCTGAAACTATTGCCCTGAGATAATCTTTAAACCTTAAACCAAGAATATCCTCTTAAGTAATCTTAAAACCGAACAATAGTTTAGCTTAACTAGTGAAAAAAAAAAGTCTGCCTTGAGCATAATGCTCTTTTAAGAACTATCTATATGGGATCAAACTGACAACGGTAACTCGAAAGATTAGATAGAAACCTTGGAACAACTTAGAAAAGGAGGGTGAGAATGGTAGAATGTAATCAACTAGAAAAATGTAATCAATGTCACTAAATGGTACGTGTAGAAACTATTGAATTGGTGTATGCTTTGCTGTATATATTCTCAACAGCAACAAAATAAACAAAATTTAGGGAAAAAAAAATTAGCATCTGAACTGAGGTCTGAGGAGGAGAGTTATCCAGGTGACAACGGACCAGCCAGTGCAAAGGCCCTGTGGTGCAAGGAAGCCTAGAGAGTCTAAAGCACTGAAAGTCTAGAGTTGCTGGAACTGCAAGACCATGGTGGATGATGGAGATGAGCAGGAGAGGGGCAGTAGCTAGACCAAGGAGAGGGGCAGTAGTTAGACCAAGGAGGGCCTCTGAGTCATGGGAAGTTGTTGTTGTTAGGTGCTGTCGAGTTGGTTCCAACTCATAGTGACCCTACATACAACAGAATGAAACAGTGCCTGGTCCTGCGCCATCCTCACAATCACTGTTATGCTTGAGCCCATTGTTGCAGCCACTGTATCAACCTCTCGTTGAGGGTCTTCCTCTTGTTTGCTGACCCTCTACTTTACCAAGCATGATGTCCTTCTCCAGGGACTGGTCCCTCCTGATAACATGTCCAAAGTACGTGAGACAAAATCTCGTCATCCCTGCTTCCAGGGAGCGCTCTGGCTGTATTTCATCCAGGACAGACTTGTTCGTTCTTCTTGCAGTCTATGGTATAGTCAATATTCTTCGCTGACACTGTAATTCAAAAGGCATCAATTCTTTTTCAGTCTTCCTTATTCATTGTCTAGCTTTTGCATGCATATGAGGTGATTGAAAATATCATGGCCTGGATCAGGTGCGCCTTAGTCCTCAAAGTCACATCTTTGCTTTTTAACACTTTAAAGAGGTCTTTTGCAGATTTGCCCAATGCAATACATTGTTTGATTTCTGGTCATGGGGAGGGTAAGTATCCAGAAAGCAATAGGAAGTCATGGAAGTGTTTCAGAGAAACAACACAATTGGATTCAAAATTCAATCCTGGGTCAAGTTCTCCTAATAGAGGTCTGTGTGTTTTTGTGTCAGTGTGGCCTGGGTTGAGAGGTGTCAAGGTGTCAAGTTCAAGTCTCCCAATTCGAAGATTCCAAGGCAAAAGGTCCTCTCCTCCTAGCATCTCATACCCAGGTGGGAATGCCCATCACCCTCAGGACTGAGCAGTCTGAAGGTGGCTGGGTGCCCACTGGCTGAGGTCTACCTGCTGGCCAAGGTCTGCCCAATAGCACAGTTTATTACGAAGAATTAAAGCCCGCCCAGAAATTGAGGAAACTCAGAGCGGCTCCCCCTGTGATCCTAACTGGGAGGCATTACCCCGAGTGAGACGATTATCAGGATGTGTAATTTCTGGAATAAACACAGCTGTGTTTGTTTCTCCAAGCAGCGCTCCAGACAGAGCGGCAGCCCGGCCCGCCACATGCAGCTGGAGCTTCGCACCTCGCGACGGACGCTGTCAGGGAGAAAACATCCCTCCCGAAGGCCACCGGGTGCTGCCATCCAGGCAGATCCATTGGAGGCCAATTCAGAGCCCTCTGGAAAGCTGATGGAGACACTGCGGAGTGCTAGGGTCCCAGAATAGGAAGTGACGGTTGAGAAACCTCCAGAGGTCTTGTCCCTTTGGGGTGGGGTTGGTCACAATCAATCGGGCCAACTGGCCTTAGTATAGGAAGGTCATCCCTAGTGTGGGAGGTCCCTGGGGAAGGACCTTGAGAAAGTCAGAGTCCAGCCCTGGAGTTTTCCAGGTGGGAAAACTGAGGTCTAGGGGATTGGACTAGAGACAACAGGGCAAGGGACACTGTATATCCAACCCTACTTTGTTCCAGGCCCCCTACTAGGTCCCTGAAACATCATCTTGCTCAGGCAGCTCTGCAGCCTTCAGAGCCACAAAGACCTGGGTTCAAATGCCAGCTCCATCGCCCAGGAAGTGTGTGACCACAGAAAATCGTGTGTTAACCTCTCTGAGCCTCAGTTTCCTAATCTGCAAAGTGGGGAGAATCACACCTACTCCATGGGATTGTTTTGAGGATTAAATAGGTTTCTGCATGTAAAGGCTTTAAATGATGGCTACTCCTCATTCATTCATTCAATAATTGTTTATTGAGCACCCATTACATTCCAGGCACTGTGTTGGGCACTTGTGAATCAGAGACAAAATTCTGCTTTCGTGAAGCTTATATTCTAACACAGGAGAAAGCAACAACTAAATAATGTTGTTTTTATTTTTGTCGTCATTATCATTCCTAGTCTACAGAAAGGTGAACTGAGGTCCAGAGAGGTTAAGTAACTTTTTAAAATGTCCATTATTTATTTTTATCCCACCTCATTCTCCAAACGACCAGACCAAAAAACCCATTGCCATCAAGTCAATTCCGACTCATAGCAACCCTACAAGACTGAGTAGAACTGCCCCATTGGGTTTCCAAGGGGCGGCTGGTTGATTTGAAATGCCGACCTTTTTTGATTAGCAGCCGAGCTCTTAGTCACTGCGCCACCAGGGCTCCAGAAGCAGACATTAAATAATCTGTTCAAGTGCCCATAGCTAGAAAAAGGAGCCACTGACTTCAGGGTCTTATCTCTGTCAGGAAGGATGTCAGTGGCTACAGATCTGGCCTCAAGTCCCAGCCCTCCCACAGGCTCTGTGTGACCTCAGGCAGGTTGCTGTCCCTTTCTGGGCTTCAGTTTCCCCATACGTCCAGCTCTGACATTCTGGGTTTTGGAATGGTCCTCAGGTGCTGCTTGGGTTGGCCAGGCTCTGTGGATGAGCTAGGCCCCAGCAAGCACCAAAGAATGAAGTGGGCAAAGTGAGATGGGACCCAAGGAGCGTACAACACAAGATGGCTTCGGCAAGGAGAGAGCGGGGCCAGATGGCTGCCTAACCCTGACCACTTGTTCACTCTGCCATGGGACCCACCATTCTGGCCCACTATCCAAATATGCAGGCTATGCCCAGGCCCCATCCTCTGTCAGAACAGGTGGTTGGGCGGGAGTAGCCTGCACCCAGGGACGGGCTTCATGGAGGCCAGGCCAGCACAACACCTCCCAGCTTCCAGCCTGCCCCTCTGGATCCTCCTTTACACCAGTCTCAATGGCCATCTTCCTAAACTCTCCCTCTCCTGCTTTTGATTTCTTTCAGTGACTCCCTACTTTCTCCAGCATCAAGTCCAAACACCTTAGCTTGTTACTCCAGGTCCCTCTCGGGCTCAAACCCCCTCTGCCAGCCTCAGCTTGCATTTCTCTCTTTCACATGCTTTCATTCACTGTGGCTTCTATAAAACTGTCCCTTTCCAGCCTCTTGGGCTTTGCTCAGGCTGTGCCCTCTGCTAAGAATGTTCTTCATTCCACTCATTCTGAGTCAAAATCCTACCTACCACATATGCCTTCCCTGGCAGCCCATGCTGGAAGACAGTTTCCCCTTTGCACTCAACATAGTCCATCTCACACCAAGTATGCGTTAATGAGTGTGGCCTTGGGCACATCATTGAACCTCTTTGAATCTACTGTTTTATCTGCAAAATGGGGGTTAATAACTACTATACAGGGTTGTTGAGGGGACTGTCTTAGCTTCTTCGTGTTGCTGTAACAGAAATACCACAAGTGGGTGGCTTTAACTAACAGAAATATATTTTCTCACCCTTTAGAGGCTAGAAGTCCAAATTCAGGGCACTGGCTCTAGGGGAAGGCTTTCTCTGTCCGCTTTGGGGAAAATCCTAGTCTCAGCTTCTTTAGTGTTCTTCTTGGAGTTCCTTGGCGATCTCCACGTGGCATCCATCTTTCCCCATTCCTGCTTGCTTACTTCTATCCCTGATCTGCTCTTTTACACCTCAAAAGTGATTGGCTTAAAACACACCCTACAATGACATGGCCTCATTAACATACCAGAGAAACTTTATTCCCAAATGGGATTACAATGACAGGTATAGGGGCTAGGATTTACAACACATATTTTGGAGGGACACAATTCAATCTACAACAAGGTGTAAATGAGAACATGTCAGATAGGCACCTAGTATGGTGTCTAACACTTAGTAGGCACTTGGTTGGGGGCTCCTATGATGATAACATTGTAATGATGGAAGAGGAAAAGAAGAAAGAGAAAGCGCAGGAGAAGGGAAAGAAGAGATGGAGGAGGGAGAGGAAGGATGTCTTGCCTACTACCTCTGCTGGGATATAACTCTTTGACATCAGAAGTCCTCACTATGTTTAATTCCTCATGTTTTCTAGCACCCAGGAGGCTTTCATGAATGGAGAGACACATGGATGGATAGAAGGAGGGAAGGTAGGATTATGAGAAGGGAAGAAGGATGTACAGACAGATGAATGGAAATGGATGAATCTGGAGGAGACTGAGTATGCTATCCCAGAAGCCTAGCGGCATAGCATTCCACTGGCAGCTGAGGCTTCTGGGACCAGATGCCAAATCTGTTCCCCTGCTGTTGCATCTCCCCCTGGCTCCAAGCTCCCATGCTCCTGGCCAGCATCAGCCTGCTCTCAAGGTTGAGTGAGCAGAAGCTTGGGGCAGCTGATGCCCAAGGGAATTCCAGCTCTGCCCCAACCTGTAACCAGCCCCCGGGAGCACCAAACTCTGACAGCAGAAACATATCTCCAAAAGTGTGAGCCAAGTCAACGGGATAATGGGATTTACTTTACACTTTAGGGGTCAACCTCTCTGAAACTACCCAGTACAGAAGCTTTGGTAAGGCCAGTCAACTGCTCAGAAGGTTTCTCCACACCTGGAGAGTTTGCTATTTACCAGCTCTTTCCAGGGCAAGGACCTGGAGAATAGCACTGGGGAAACATCACAGCCTAGATACTGAAGGGAACCTGAGTGGGGAGAATTGTACTCTGGTGTTTGGTGTTTGTCCATTATTCCATCCATTTATCTACTCAGCTATCCAAAACGTGCAATCATCTTGCCATTATCCATCCATCCATCCATCCATCCATCCATCCATCCATCCATCCATCCATCCATCCATCCATCCAACCAACCAACCATCCATCCAACCAACCATCAACCCAGTCATGCAGTCACCCAACCATCCAATCCATGCATTCTCCATGAAACCATACTGCTACTCATCCATCCATCCATCTGTGCATCCACCCATCCATCCATCCATCCATCCACCCATCCACCTGTCCATCATCCATCCAACCACTCAATCTATGCAACTATCCATGCAGTCATCCTCTCTCCATCAGCTATTCATCCATCCAACCATCATCTCAGCCCTCTAGTCACTTAACCACTCCTCCAACTGCTCAATTGCTCATTCAACTATTCACTTGTACAACTATCCAACCAGTATGGTTAAGGATCTCCCACTATGGTTGGAGGAAAATCAGACATGTTGACATATTATTGCAGTATAGTCTGACCTGTGCAATGCAAGGTGCCACCAAGGAATCAGAGGCCACTAAGGACAGAAGGATCAACACAGCTCACAGAAGGGGGGTTGGTGCTGGAGAGAGAGGTCAGGGCTGATTCAAACAGGAGCGGATGCAACAGCAACAGGAGTTAGCCAGAGAAGGTGAGCAGGGTACCCAGGCGAGGAGGGCAGTGTGAAGCAGCTTGGTGGGTTAATGCTCGAGAAGTCCAAAGGTCTGAGTCCTCATCACCATTCGGTTAGCTGTGGACCCTGGGCCAGTCCCCAGTTTTTCCAAGGCCACTGGACCCTACAACTCCCCAACCCCAATTCCTAGACTGAAAGGGCACATCCTACTGCAGCTAGGAGAGAAGATGCCATCTGCTGCCCTGGGTTTGTGCTCTGATGGCTACAAAAGGGATAAATCCAGAAGGGCGGAAACTGAACCTCCCAAAATTTTGTGTAAACAGGCTTTGCTGTCAAACAGACCCAGGAATAAATCTCTATCTCATGTTTTGCTGCAAATTACTTAACCTTTGAGTCTATCTATCCTCTTTTGAAAATGATGAAATCTTTAATAGCTATCCTAAGCTGTCAAGAGGACTGAATGAGATAATATAGGTGGAGTACTTGGTAAGCTGTAGGTAAAATTAGTTATTCTTCCCAATCACTGTCAATATTCAAGTCCTACTGTGTGCCAGGCAAAACAAACTAACATAGTGGCAAAGAAAGTGGACCTTAGAAGTATACGAGCCAATTCTCAGTAAACATTAGCTCTCTGTACACGTCTGCAACTTATTTTCAAATGCTTCAGAGAAAAACAAAACAAAACATATACATATATATATATACAGAGAGAGAGAGTGCAAATATGGCAAAAATGTTCACAGTCGTTGAATCTTGTGGAGGGTATATGGGTGTTTATCTTACTATTCTTTAACTTTTCTGCATGTTTGAAATGTTAAAAAGGAGGAGAAGGAGGAAGAGAAGGAGAGATTTGCTTTTTGTAAATCTATCTTGGAGCCAGACTGCCTGAGCCTGGATCCTAGCTCCACCATTACTGGCTAAATGATCGTGAGCAAATTATTCAACTTCTCTAAGCCTTAATTTCTTAATTTATAGGATGTGGATAATAACAATACCTAAACCCAGTGACAGGTCTCTAGTAAAAACCAGTTGCTGTTGAGTCAATTCGATTCCGACTCATGGCAACCCCATGTGTGTCAGAGTAGAACTGTGCTCCATAGCGTTTTCAATGGCTGATGTGTTGGAGGTAGGTTGCCAGGCCTTTCTTCCAAGGTGCCTGTTGGTGGACTTGAACCTCCAACTTTTCGGTTAGCAGCTAAGCGTGTTAACCGTTTGCACTACCCAGGGCTTTGCCTCTAGTAATTTCTCAATAAATGCTAGTTGTCGCTGTTATTACTATTATACTATTATTAGTCTTATCATTGAACAGCTCAGAAACTGAAGCTAGAAGAGGTTAAATAAACACATGCCGTTCATATATTATCTCCTTTAACTCCCCAAATGCCACCATGGGGTAGGTGATACAATCCTCACCTTACAGATGAGAAACCAAGGCTGAGGAGGGTGAAATGACTTATCCAAGGTGACACAGCTGGGAGTGGAGAAGCCAGGATCTGAACACAGATCTGCCTGCCACCAAAGTCCAGAATCTTTCCTCAACATGTCCTGCCTCTTTTCAGTTCCTGGACGCAGGCCAAGGGGCCCAGTCCCATCGAACCCTTTTAACTCCAGAAGGAGCCACTCAGAGGGAGTCCCAAGCTTTGCCGTCATGGCTGGTCTTCTGGGCCAGGGAAGGGACACCCAGTGTCAGCGGCTCCTTGGCAGCTGAGGAGCTCTTTCTTTCCACTGCTCTCCTGAGAGCCACGGGAGCTGCCATCTGAGGCCGTGCAGAGTGACAGCTGACGCTGACAGGGCCAGGCAAGAGGATGTACGGGCCGGGTCATGACTCGAAGCAGACTCCCTGGGCCACAGCCTTTCGTAGGTTCCAAGAAGGCCCTGTGGGCTCTGGCAGAGGCTGTTCCCAGGCTCTGCCTCCCTGTGAGAGGCGGAGAAACCCCATTCAGCCGAGACGCATCCCACTGTGCGCTAAGCCGCTTTCTCCTCACTTACACGTTTCAGATGCTTTTGGTCCTTCCGGCTTCCCATGGACTCAAGCCAAGTGACAATTTGGTGCTGCGGACATATGTCGTCGCCATAATGGGAATGTTGACCCCAAGCTGTCTCCCTGCTGGGGCCAGGCAGCTTGCACCCTGCCCCGGGGCTTGGCATGCCCTGTTCTCAGCCACCCAGGACTCATTCCAGCTCCCCAAATGCATGACACACTCATAGGCCTCCTGATCTTTGCAGATGCTGTTCCCAATGCCTGGAATGCCTGCCTCACCACTTTATCACCTGGCTATTCCTTAAGAAGTCGCCTCTTCGAGGAAGCCTTTGTTGCTGTGTGCCGTTGAGTAAATTCCAACTCATAACAACCCTACAGTGACCCTATAGGACACAGTAGAACTACCTCATAAGGTTTCCAAGGTTGTAATCTTTACAGAAGCAGATTGTCACATCTTTCCTCAAGAGCAATTGATCAGTTCGAACCTCAGACCTTGCAGTTAGCAGCCAAGTGCTTGACCACTGCACCTCCAGGGCTCCTGAGGAAGCCTCTACTAGTCCCATTTTACAATTGAAGAAACCGAGGCTCAAAAACGTAAGTTAAAGAGGCCAAGGTTATGCCATTTGTAAGTGGCTCTTAGACTACTCTTAGACTATGTGCTCTCCATTCCATCAACTCTGCCTCCCAAAGAGGAAACTGAGGCGAGACATATGCTCTGTCTTCAAACACGGCAGATCCCTGCAAGATAGATCTTACGTTGCTGGATTGTCTTGGAGAGAAGTTACAGGAAAAGAAACTCCCCAATTCAAGGTTAGGAGGCACATTCTAACACCCCCACTGCCTACCAGATGTGTGACCGTGGGTAAGCCACTTCGGCTCTCTGAACCTCAGCTTCCCCATCTGTAAAATGGAGATAACAACACCCTTGCTAATTTTCTTCCCCCAAACACCTAAACTAGAGTTTGTAAACTGCCAGCCAGTGAGCCAAATCCAGCCGGCAAACACGGTTTGCTTTGGCCAGGACTGTGTTTTAAAATACATTGAGCTGACATTTAAAAGCCAGTTTTCCCATAAACATCTGAAGTCTGCAAATCAGAAGATCTAGCAAACCTGGGCCCCAACTTCTGCGTGGCAGCCTGTCAGGGGCGGAGTAGCACCTGCCTTCTTTAGACAGGATGTGTGCTCTCTCTGGGGCACAGTGGCCATTGCCTATGGTCCATCCAACACTCAACTGGGTCTCCGACCAGGGCCTTTGTGATTTATTATCTGTGTGACGTTAGGTTTGGTTTCTTGTTCAGTCAGCAAAGACAAGCCACATTTCCTGCTCAGTGGTTTAACACATCAAATTTGACTATGCATTGTGGCAGTTTCCCCCTCCAAGCATGTTTTTAGGGGTGATGCTCAGAACTCAGGATGCACCGCCCATCACTTCACCATTTGCACAAACCTCCACATGCTCTGGGCCAACCTGTGTTCCAGACTCAGACTTGACAGCAACTGGCTTTTAGAACTTTTTATTTTCCCCCAACGCTTCTGTATTCCTGGGGTGGCACCTGTCCAAGGTGGAGGTGAGTGACCGACCACAGTCATACGTTTATGGATTCTTTTATCATTTAATTAAAAACTTACAGTTGCTCCTTGGCACAGTTTTCTGTTTCTGAGGTAGCTGAAATTATGAGTCCCAATGTTTTGATGAGCAAACTGAGGCCCAGAGGGGTGAAGTGACCTGCCCCAGGCACTTTGGCCCCCATCCCTGAAGTCAGTCCTACCCAGCACTGGTGTCCCCCACATCCTGGGCCCCTTCTCTAGTCTCAGGCTTCATGTCAGTCTTGAATATCCCTGACTCCAGCTGCCATTTTTCATTAATTCCTGGGTACCTTTGTTCCACAAACACTTAAAAAAACAGTTGCCATCAGGTCGATTCCGACTCATGGCAACCCCTATGTATGTCAGAGTAGAACTGTGCTCCATAAGACTTTCAATGGCTGATTTTTCTTTGGAAGTAGATCTCTAGGCATTTTTTCCAAGGCACCTCTGAGTAGACTTGAACTGCCAACCTTTTTGTTAGCAGCCAGGTGCATTAACTACTTGTACCACTCAGGGACTCCCACAAACACATAAACCAAAAAAACCCAAACCCTCCGTTGAGTCGATTCCACCTCATAGCGACCCTAAAGGACAGGGAAGAACTGTTCCATAGGGTTTCCAAGGCTGTAAATCTTTACAGAAACAGATCACCACATCTTTCTCCAGCAGAGTGACTAGTAGGTTTGAACTGCTGACCTTTCAGTAAGCAGCCAGGCATTTTAACCACTGTGCCAGCAGAGCTCCTTCACAAACACTTATTTAGTGCTTATTATGACCCAGGCCTTGTGCTGGGCATGGGAACACAAAGATAAAGAGGAGAGTCCTTGCCCTCTCAGGGAGACAGACACACTAGAAGACAATGTAGGGAGGTAATGTTGAGGGGGCGTGGAAGGTAAAGAAAGAGATTTCTGGCTTCCTGTTCCCCACCACCCTTGCACTAGACTATATGCTCCCTGTGGTAGACTGTCTCCAAATATGGCTGCCAACAATTCCTCCCATTGCTGAACATATATGCTGCTCCTCTCATTAATGGGGATATTGATTTCCCCTTCCCCTGAATCTGATGAGGAAACCTGGGATGAATTTGGGATGGCCTTGTGAACTTCCTCTGATCAACAGAATGCTGCTGGAGTGACATTTTGGGACAGCAGAGCCTAGGCCTCAAAAGGTCCTGCAGCTTCTGCTTTGCCCTCTTGGGAGCCAGCTGCCAGGGAAAGAGGCTCAGGCTAGACTATGGACAGATGAGAGCCCATAAGGAGCAAGAGAGGGGGCCCAGCCTTCTAGCCATCGCTACCAGGGCCTTAGAGATGTGGGTGACACCATCATGGATCTTCCAGCCCAACCTAGCTGAATGCAGCCTCATGAGTGGCCCCGGCTGATACTACATGGAGCAGAAGAAACACCCAGATGAGCCCAGTCAATTCACAGAATCAGGAGAAATAATAAATCATTGTTGTTTGAAGCCACTAAGTTTTGAGATGGTTTGTTACGCAGCAATAGATAACTGATACGCTCTCCAGGGGGCAGTGGTAGTTCAGTGGTAGATTCTCGCCTTCCATGCAAAAGACCCTGGTTTGATTCCCAGCCAATGCACCTCAAGTGCAACCACCACCTGTCTGTCAGTGGAAGCTTGCATGTTGCTATAATGCTGAACAGGTTTCAGAGGAGCTTGTAGACTAAGACAGACTAGGAAGAAAAGCCTGGCAATCTACTTCTGAAAAATTAGTCATTGAAAGTCCTATAGATCACTACAGTCCAATCTCATTGTTCATGGGGTCACTATGAGTTGAGGGCTGACTTGACAGCTGCTAACAACAACAACATTCTCCATGGGCAGAGCCCTGTACTTTCTATATCTCCTCTTGACCCTCTACCACCAGAACCTGGCAATGGGCACTGAATCCTGGACCTGGAAGGGGCCTCCAAAACCACTGAGTCTGCCCCCTACTTTTTTCTACAGAAGAAGCAGGGAAGAGAAGGTCCAGGGAGGAGAAGCAATTTACTCCCAGCACCATGGAGAGTCAGAGACAGATCTAAGATGCAAACTTGAACCCTGCAGAGGCCAGATGAGTAACACAAACGTGTGATGTAAGTTGTTGGCCATTTACCCCTGGCACTCACTTGTTCTGTTTGAAGAGGCAGTCACTCTTTGGCTCCAGGTAACTGTGGCCATGTGGGAACCTGGGCCCAGCGAAGCCAGATTGTTTGACTTTTCAGAGAATTCAGATACAGGATTTCTCTGTAAAATATCTTGATTTTTAAATGTTGGCTAAGAATTCAAATTGGATTGATGATCTTCGGGCCATCAGGACTGGCCTTGGGATTCGAGCTTGGTCTAGTTACTGGCTTCAGGAAAGTTGTGTTATCTCCCAGGCCTCAGTTTCCTCATCTCTAAAATGGGTCCCCTGGCTCCTGCCCACTTACAGCGCTGCTGTGAAAACCGATGAGCTAATGTATTTGGAAGTACAGCTGCGAACGGTCCTGTGACTAGTCCACAGTCTCCATCCTCTGTGGAAGGGCCCCTTACAATGTAATGAGTTAACACACTATTTGTCTAAGTTAGAACAACATTATTCTGACTATTATGACAGAGATTGCATTTTTATGGCAGGTTTGTGATTTCCAGAATCCTCCTGCTTGCATTATCTCAGGATGTTACTGGAGTCAGATGTTGGACGGCTGCCTCAGAGACCCTGGCCTGAGCCAAGCCTTTCTTGTGAGCGAGGAGGCACGTTCTAGAAGTGGCTTGCGTGACAATGAGGAGCATGAGCTTCAGATTCACACAGACCTGGGTTCAAATCCCCACCTTACCACTCAGTAGTTATGTGTCCTTGGGCCAGTCAGGGTTTCCTCATTTGTAAATGGGCATAATAATAATAGAAACTACCTTGTGGGGCTGTTGGGGCCCTCATCCCCAAACTCAGCCCCACCCAGCCCAGGTGTCCCCCACATCCTGGGCCCCTTCTCTAGTCTCAGGCTTCATGTCAGTCTTGACTATTCCTGACTCCTGCTGCCATTTTTCATTAATTCCTAGGTTCCTTGGTTTCACAGACACTTAAACCAGTTTCCACTGAGTCGACAAGAACTGATGGCTACTGTTATTATCATGGAGCCCTGGTGGCGCAGAGGTTAAGAGCTCAGGCTGCTAACCAAAAAAGGCAGCAGTTTGAATCCACCAGCTGGTCCTTGGAAACCCTATCGGGCAGTTCTACTCTGTCTTATAGCGTCGCTATGAGTCGGAATCGACTTGATGGCAACGGGGTTTTTTTGGTCAGTATCATGACATGGAGGTTGGCAGGCATGGGGCCAAGAAGGAGGGCATGGCCATGGAGGACCCTACTGGCTTCCTGGGAAAGTCAAGTTGGGGTTGGTGCATTTGAGGAAAATCTGGATGCGGCCCAGAGAGTCGCAGGCTGGAGGGGCCTCTCAACAACCAAGCAAGAGTCAGATCCTTAGCACATATGGATGGGTATAGGCATACTGGCATATCGGTAGGTACAGGGGTATGTATAGGTGAGAACAGATACAAGTATCTATAAAAACAAAAAAAACCAAACCATTGCTGATGAGTCTTTTTCGACTCATAGCGACCCTATAGGACAGAGTAGAACTGCCCCACAGAGTTTCCAAGTTGCAGCTGGTGGATTTGAACTGCCGACCTTTTGGTTAGTGGCTGAGCTCTTAAGAAGGGTCTATAGGTATGTATAAATAGAAATATGTGGGTGCAGGCACATATATTCATTCAAGACACAAATATGGATACTCCACAGACATAACCAAACACCTTCTGAGATTGGTTTTCTGGGTTAGACAGCTTAGGACCATAGTTTCATGGGACAACTCAGTCAATTGGCATAACATAGTTCACATAAATCATGATCTGCATCCTAGTAAAGTGAGTAGCATCTGGGATCTTAAAAGCTTGGGAGCCACCATCTAAGACACAACTACGAGTCTCTACTTACCAGGATCAAAACAGTAAGAAGGTAACCAAAAGCTCAGAGAAGAAACAAGTCAACATGAGCCACAACCTCATCTACCCTGAGACGAGAAGAACTAGATGGTGCCCAGCTACCACCACTGACCATTCTGACCAGGGTCACAATAGATAGTCCTGGATAGAATGGGACAAAAGTGTAGAGCAGAACTCAAATTCTTATTTAAGAAACAAAACAAAACAAAAAAGCCCAACCAGAACAGTAGAGAACAGAGGACTCCCTGAGACTATCACCCTGAGACAGTCTTTAAACCTAGAACTGAGCCTAGCCCCTGAGATCACCTTTTAGTGAAACAGAGTAGCACACAAAATAAAGGACATTACCCGTAAGATTGGTGCCCTACTTAAAAACCATCAGTATGAGAACAAATGGTCAACAATTACTCTAAAGCAAAGATGAGACGATAAGGGGGCAGGGAAGCTAGAGTACTGGAAATGGAACAAACGAAACACAATTGAAGAGAATGTTGACACATTGTGATAAATGTAACCAATGTCACTGTACAATTTGTGTGGAAATTGTCAAATGGGAACCTAACTTGCTGTGTAAACATTCACCAAAAACTCAATAAAATATTATTAAAAAAAAAAAAAAAAGAGGCCCTTGCCCTCTGTCTTTGGCATTTCTCTGTGGTTTAGTGAAGACAGGGTAGGGGAGAGCCAGAGACAGCGAACACTGAGTAAAACGGCACCCACATTGCCCTACTCTGAATCTAGTTTCCCATGGGTATCAAGCAATAACAACCACAGTACTTACTTCATGCTCATCACACATGAGGCTCTCACTCAGCTTAGTCTTGCAGGGATTAACATGTTTATTTCTCACAACCATCTCAACAGCTAACCAACCAGTTGTCATTGAATCAATTCCGACGTATGTCAACCCCCTGTGTGTCAGAGTAGAACTGTGCTCCATAGGGTTTCAATGGCTCTGACCTTTTGGAAGTAGATCACTGGGCCTTTCTTCCAAGGCACCTCTGGGTGGGTTCCAACCTCCAACCTTTCAGTTAACAGCCGAGCACATCAATTATTTGCACCACCCAGGGACTCCTCTCAAGAGCGAGGAACTATTATTATCCCCATTTTAGAGACGAGGGAAACAAGACTCAGAGAGGTTAAGTAACTGGCCAGACGACACACAGTAAGGGACAGTCAGTCTCCAGATATCCTTCTTGTAACCCCCAAGAACAAGAAACTGGTCAGGGCTAAGCTAAAGGGCTGTGGGGTTTTAGAGAAAGGAGCAAGTACTTCTGGCAAGGGTCTGAAAAAACAAAAAAAACCATTGCCATCAAGTCGATTCTGACTCATAGTGACCCTATAGGACAGAGTAGAACTGCCCCAGAGAGTTTCCGAGGAGCAGCTGATGGATTTGAACTGCTGACTTTTTGGTTAGCAGCCAAGCTCTTAACCACTGTGCCACCAGGGCTCCAACGCATAGCGACCCTATAGTACAGAGTAGAACTGCCCCATAGGGTTTCTAAGGAGCATCTGGTGGATTTAAACTGTTAACTTTTTGGTTAGCAGCCTGAGCTCTTAACCACTGCGCCACCAGGTCTCCAAGCACCTGACGTGGCATGCGCAGTATTTGTGAGTTGTCTGGCAAGGGTAAGGTGCTGATATTTCATAATCAGTGACAACTCATGAACGCTAGGCATGCCACATGTCAGGTGCTCTGCTGGGCACCATATACAGGACCTCACTGTCAGCCTCTGACAGGCAGAGTCTCCAGTTTACAGATAAGGAAACTGAGGCTTAGCGAGTTCATCACTTGCCGCAGCCACAGAACAGGCAGGATCTCCTCCCCAGAGGACACCCCCACCCCCTGGGGACTGCAGCAGAGTGACAGATGGCGCCAGGAAGCTCACCTAGCAAGGCTCAGGCTATGGGACTTAGGTAAGCCCCCAGGTGACGCAGAGGCGCCAGGGAAACAGGTATCCCCTCCCCCATCCTCCAGAAGGCTGCCGCTTTAAAAGGCCTTAAATGCTTTCCAGGCGGCCTTATCAGACTGAGCCAATCCCAATCAGGAAGCTTCCAGGTGCTATCCTGATCAACGGCCCGACCCCACCCCTGTAAACTGTGCAAACATTCTTCCTTCCCTGCCCTTCCCCAGCCAATCCCCATTCACCCCAACCCCAGCAGGCAGGCAGGCCTGTGGGCTGGAATTCTGATTGAATTCATTTCATTTCAGCCTTCTGGAGCTTCCTGCTGAGGTTTCTCTTCCTCTTTCCCAGGAGTCCCATGTTTTATCTCAGGCCTCTGGGGGGCAAATCTGTCTGCCCATGGAAAGACCTGGCGAGTGAGTTAAAAATACAGACTCCTCAGCCTTGTTCCAAATCTACCAACTCTCCAGCCAGGCCAGGCCATGGGCCTTGGTTGGGAGGTGATGGGGAGCCATAGATGGTTCAAGCAAGGCAGTGGGTGGCAGTGGGAAGAGGATGGCAGTGGGTGGCGGTGGGGTGGGAGCAGGGAGAGGGCAAAGATCTGCACTTTAGGAAAACCCTGGTCTGGCTGAGGGGGCCAGAATGCAGCTGAGAGAATTAGAAGGTGACTTCAAGAGTCCAGATAAGAGCTAACTGCTCCTTAACTATGGGCTTCTTTGTGAGTGGGGCCAGATACCTTCTCATCTTTCACCCCTAGAACCTGATCCACTGAACGATCCACAAATGAATGAATGCTGGCTGAATGAATGTGTCTATGTCACTTCCAGCAGAAAGTCCTACACACTCTGAGAGAAGGTGCTGGAGAGCAAGGGCCCCAGGTTTGGCTCCACAGCCCTGCCCTGCGTGCCCGGCCCCTGGAGCCGAAACTCTGCAGTCGCGGGAATGACTGAGTCCACAGCACCACCCAACGTCAACACACACACACCTCTTTACTTCTGCCTCATACTCTATAGTTTACAAGGAGCTCAGTTAGGTTCTCTCACTGGTGAGAAGTAGGTGCAATTATCAAAGCGCAAAGGCAGGTGTCCTGGAGACCCACCAGGGCTCCGTGAACGTGGGTCAGTGTGTTGTTTCACTGCCACCGCCTGCTCCCCACCCCCCACCTCAAGAAATGGTTTGCCCTAAAGTCTGGAGTTTGGGGTGGAAATCTAGACTGAGTCTGGAGCTTCTACATAGCATCTTGGCTGGCGATCTAGAAAGAATCTCAGGGTAGCTCTGGGGTTCTAGGTGAGAATGAAGTAAAATGCCTAAAATGGCCCATCTGGCTACTTGTGTCCCCCGAGATCCCAGGGGGTCAGTTGTGGGGTGTCTGCTCTACAGGTGTGGGACCACCCTCCACAGGTCACCAGTGGGCAGGACTTTCATGACCTATGGCCTCCATCCCACCACCCACATCCTCCCCAACTGCAGGGCCCCGGCCAGGCCCACCTCCACCAGGAGGTCGGCCCTGATCTGTCCCCTGTGCCCTCAGTGGGAGCCCAGGCCTCCTGTCACCAGCCAGCTCCATGTGTCCCTTCCTGCTAGGGTCTTTCTGCCTGCAGAGGTCCTGTCTCAGGCCTAAACTCATAGGTGAACTCTGGGTGGGCAGAGTTGGCCAGTCCCTACCCTGAGTGCCCAGCACAGCTGCCCCTACCTCAGTTCTGAGGCTGACACAGAACCTTGATGAAGTGGGGGTAAAGGCCTCAAGAAAGACAACCCCATGGGTATGCTGGGGCCACAGAAGGGCAGAAGGGGGGTAGCAGTGGGAGTGGGGAGGTATCTAGAGTCCCAGAGGCAGGGGAAGCAAGCTCCCACTGTGTGCTCAGGCTGTGGGCTGATGTTTTCACAACTGTTTTGGGACATCAATACGACTTTGAGAATCTTCTGAAAACTAAGGCCCCTTTTCCCCAGGAAAATCCACATTAACATCAGAAGTTCTACTATAATTTCAGGGTGTTCACAGACCCCCAGGACTTAGGACCCCAGTTGAGAGCCTCCCACCTCCCCCTCCCCCCGGTCTAAGAACCTGAACATTTCTGCCTGATAGGGTCCTGGAGAAGAAAGGAGAGGTCGAGCCCTGGACCTTCCCACACCTGGGGGAGGAAGGTGGGGACTCATGGGATATGGGGGAGATATGGAGGACTGCTCTGTTACCCAGACAACCCAAATGCCAAAAAGGGGAGCAAATTAGGACATAGCTGTCACTAATCACGCCCACAGTGGAGGCATGGGCATGACCAGACCATGAGAGGGAAGGGACTTCAGAGGGGCCACGACCAGCATTTGATGTAACCTACCACCTGTCTGAAACTTTATGTGGGTGTCTACAGAAACCGCTCCACCACCCTTATGTCAGTTTGCTGTACTATGGTGGCTTAAGTGTTGCTATGACGCTGGAAGTTATGCCACCATTATTTCAAATACCAGCAGGGTCACCCATAATGGACAGGCTTCAGTGGAGTCTAGACTAAGACAGACTAGGAGGAAAGGCCTGGTGATCTACTTTCAAAATTTAGCCAATGAAAACTCTACGGATCACAACAGAATATTGTCTGATACAGTGCTGGAAAATGAACCCCCGAAGGTTGGAAGGCACTCAAAATACACGTGGTGGAAAGAATGGACTCAAACATACAATGATTGTGAACACGGCACAGGACTGGGCAACATGTCATTTTGTTGTACACGGGGTGGACATGAGTCTGAGCAGACTCGACAGCAACTAACAACAACAGTGGGAACCCCTGAGGAAACTGAAGCCCAGAGAGTCGGAGCTCCTCACCCCAGCTGGCATTTGAACCCCGGCCTGTGTGTCCCCTAAGGCTGCGAGGCCAACTGGCCCCATTCCCCACACAGAGCCAGAATCCCTTCTCCCACCCAGCACCCGACACGGAATAGATACCCAGTGACTCTTTTAAAATAAATGGATGGATGGAAGAATGAAAAAGTTAACTTGCTTTTGAATTCTACAGCATTTGGGTTTTAAATCTAAGCCCTGATTTCCTGGCTAAGACGGATACATGAAAGCAGCCTTCTTTAAAAAATGCGAAGCAGAAGAAACAAACATGAAAGGAAAAGCAATTCCAAATTAATCCCACTGAAGGTCGCTGGGTCTTAAATACGTAATGCCGAAAAGGTGCACCCAGCAGAGGGCTGGGTGGAGATAGGAAGGACAAGTCGGGGGGCGGGGGTGGGGTGCAGGCAGCCTACCTCCCCCTGCCCCACCCCAAGGCGGACTTGTCTAACAAGCTCATTGGCTGCTGCTGGTCCATTTGAACTCTTCGGTCCAGCTAAACTGGTCTATTCATTACCCCAAACAGCTCTCCTGCCTCCCTAGCTTTTGCTCAAGCCAACCCCTCCGTATCTCGCTCTGGGAAGATTTCCCTGATCTCCTAGCTGGACCAACTTTCTCCTTCATCTCTGTACCACTCTCCTGAGGCTGAGCACACAACACAACAGAATACATTCACTGACTGCCTATTGTCCTTGAGTTGCTGAGCACCTAACACGTGTTGGGCACAGTTCTAGGCACTGGGGACGCCGTGGTGGACACGACAGAGAAAAAGCCCTGCCTCTAGAGTTTACAGTCAGGTGGGCAAGGTGGACGCTAAACGAGGAAATTAGCAAGTCTCTAATACCATTTCAGGTGGCGATGAGAGTTACAGAAAAAAACCAAGCAGGTGGGGGGATAGAAAGTGGTATAACTGGGGTCTGTTTTAGATGAGGTAATCAGGGAAGGTACCCCCGGGGAGGTGGCATTTGAGCAGAGTCCTTTGTATCACAACTGGACACCAAAAAATGAGCCAGATGGGTCTCTGCTCTCAGGGAGCTCACAGTCTAGCAGGGAACAGACAAGCTGGCCTTATCTCAACTATGCAGGACTGGATCTGGCTCATCTGAACATCCCCATACAGTGGAAGTCAGCAATCTTACCAAACATGAATCTGACCAGGTCTCTCAATTCTCAAGCACCTTCAATGGCTCCCCACTGCCCTCAGCATCAAGTCCAAACTTCTCGGCCTTCCATCCTTGCCCTTCAGGACCTGACTCACTCCCTCATTCTCAGCCTTGTCCCCCCCAGACACACCCAGTAAGGCTCAATCATAATGCCTCTACGTCTTTACACGTGCTGTTTCCTTTTCCAGGCAAAATTTACACCCTCTAAGTTCCAAAGTCAACCTCCTTACCTTTTGAGAATACAGTTTGTTAGTGGGACAGGTGGCTGAGAAAGTTTCATTGCAGGGGATGGAGGAGAGAATGGGTAGTGAGAAGATGAGGCAAAGCATAAAACCACAGAAGATGAAATAACCCTCTTCTATCCCAAACAGCTTCTGCTGCTCTAGGTGGCTCACAACTTCCTCCTGGCAGCACTCCGGGACACACTGATCACATTATGTCTTTTTAAACAAAAAATTTATTGAGTTTTGGCGAAAGTTTACACAGCAAATTAGGTTCCCATTTGAAATTTCTGCACAAATTGTTCTGTGCCATTGGTGACATTTATCACAATGCATTAATATTCTCCAATTTTGTTCTGGTTGTTCCATTTCCAGTACTCTAGTTCCCCTGCCCCTTATCTTCTCGTCTTTCTTTTGAGTAATTATTGACATTTTGGTCTCATGCTGATGGTTTTCAAGTAGGACACCGATCTTACGGGTAATATCCTTTATTTTGTGTGCCACTCTGCTATTTCACTAAAGGAGATCTCAGGGGGGCTAGGCTCAGTTCTAGGTTTAAAGAGCGTCTCAGGTCAATAGTCTCAGGGAATCCTCTGTTCTCTTCTGCTGCAGTTTGTCTGGCTTTTGTTTGTTTTGTTTTTTTAAGAATTTGAGTTCTGCTCTACATTTTTCTCCCATTCTATCTGGGACCATCTATTGTGACCCTGGTCAGAACAGTCAGTGATCACATTATACCTTGCCAACTGTCTTCCCTGTCAGCTTGTTGCCTGTCTCCCTGCCCGCCCCAGCATCAGCACACACTTGGCCACAGAGGAAGCCCCATAAATATTTGGAGATCAAATGCACACATGCACAGAGGAGCCCAGCTTTCTCTAGATCTCAACCTTTGGATTCCATCTAGTGGCTGGTCTATCACTGGCCTCTCTTCCTGTAGGAAGTGTCCCCAGGGCACTTCTATGCGTCTCTGAGACCACTCCAGATGCTCCAGATTGATGCTTTTCTGGAAGGTCCTATGTCTTATGGTTTTGGGGGACACTAAGCTCATCATCCTAACACAGGAGCGCACACACGTGTGCATGCACACACACACACACACCACACACACAGTCACACCTCCTCTCACACTCCACAGGCTGGAGCTGGGGGTTTCCTAGGGCCCTGATGCTCAGGACAGCATTGAGGACAGGGTATGAGGAGAGGGGAGGGAAGGGGTTGGCCACATGTCTCTGGGTGCTGGGAGACACAGGAGTTGTTCCCTCCACTGACTGTGCTGTTCTCAAAAGAATCCTGGTCTCTTTGGGATGCGCCCCAGGCAGCACTGCCCACCCCATCACCCACCCCCTAAAGGCCACCACAGCTCTTCATGGCGGACTTTTTCCCATCCCTTATCTGGTCTGATCCTCGCAAACACCCCTGGGAGCCAGGCAGGACAGACATCATGATTGCCTTCATTGACAGATGAGGAAACTGAGGCTCAGAGAGGGGTCGTAGCATGTATATGACAGAATCCCAAGAGATTAGCTAGACCATTTTTCACCTGGGCAAACTGAGGCCCCTGTAGGGAAAGGAGCTGGCCCAGGATCCCACAGTGAATTAGAAGCAGGCCCCTTGCCGTCCACCTCACACCATCTCCCCATCTATTCAGCCAGCTCCTTGTTAACTTCGAATGGACTAGACTCCTTAGTGTCCAGGAGGCAAAGGAAGAAGCGAGCAAGGTGCCCCCTGCAGCCCCTCTCCCACCTTGCCGTGGCTTCCCTTCCCCACCCTGCCCCCATGTGGCAGCCTGAGCAGTCATCCCCTCCTGTGACGTCAGCAACCCAACTGGCCCTGTGTGTCCAGAGCCCGGGGCCCAGCCTGGCCACAGCCCACCAGATTCCAACCACCCCTGCCATGGCCAGGGCTGGACACATGTGCCCTTCCATCTACCCCCGCAGTAATTAAAAACACACCCAGGCCGCTTCCAACACGAGAGGGGCCAATTTTCTTCCCCTCCAGCACTGCTGACTGCAACCTAAATAGCAATATTTATGCCAAGCTCCCCATAATACTGTAAACATCCCAACGTATAGCGGGCCAACAAATGAGTCATTTCCCCAAAGCCAGAGTTAGTAAGTGGTACCTCAGCCATATTCCTGAGAGCAGCCCCCAGCAGCGAGGCCTGGGGGCTGCCCTCCACGCCCACGGCCTGTGGCACCCCCAGTGCCCCAATGGCACCACTCTGGGAAACCACAGGCAGCAGCCAAATTCTCTAGGAGCTGGAGGACAGCTGCCTTGGTGCCAGGAACTGTGGCTGCCATCCAGGGACACCCCCTCCCCCAAACCGTGGTCACTAAAGCGCTCATTACAGAGCGAAAAACCAAAGTTATAACACAGGTTCCCCATCGAGCCATTCTCAGGGGCTGCAGCCCCATTTCCTAGTCAGATAAAGCTGCCAGAAAGGAAGGGGCGTTCTAAACTGGCCTGAGATGGAAGAGTTGAGGGTAAGTATACTTCACCCCTCAGCCCACTGTGGCAGAATCCTGGAAGGGGCCACCCTGTTTAGGGACAAGAAGACCCAGCAAAGTGAACAGAGCTGGGCTTCCACGTCCTCAGACCCAGATTCTATTTTATCACCCAATGGCCATGCATAAGACAATGGACTTTTCTGAGCTTCAGTTACCCCATTTGTTAAAAGGAAGTAAGAATCGTACCCACTCTGCTTCCCTAAAATACTCACCTATTTGGGGGAATCCAACAAAATTGCGGGTGGGAAAGCCCTTTGTAAAGCTCAAAGTACCTTGTCATCTGTGCAGCGCTTTGTAAACCACAGAGAGCTTCATATAATACAAAGTACAAACTGTAAAGCGGTTTGTAAACTGTAAAGTGCAGTACATGTGAGAACCATTATTCAAATTCATTTCTTTCTCTGCAAGCTTGGCCATTCCTGGTAGACACACCCAGATCCCACTAACTTTCCCTCCAGAGCAAGCTAGCTTGGGAGACCTGGCGGCCACCCCGGCCCCGCTGGAGGTCGGGGGGTACCAACACGCGTGGGCCATACGGAGGGGGCTCAGCGACCTAGCCAAGGCTAACACATGGCAAGAGCATCTGGTCCCGCCCTGGCGGCAGCTGGAGAGTTCCCGGGGCTCCAGCGGCCACGCTGAGCTCTGCCGCCTCCGGGGCGGTGGCCGGCAGGGGTGCCCGGAGACCCCGCGCAGTGGAGAGATGCCCACGACCCCATCCCCCCCGCGGTCCTCCCGGGGAGGGGACCCCATTGTACGCTGCGGGCGATGGGCAGGCACCGGCGCGGGGGCTGGCGGCGCGCTCACTCCACTCTGCCAGTCGCCACTCTCCGGGTGCCGGGCCCCATTCCGGGGGCGCGGACCCGGAAGCCCCCACCCCAGCCAGCCGTGGTGCCTTCTTTCCTCTGCTCCCTGCCAAACTTTCCAGCCCCGACCGTGCACCCCGAGCCAGGCCAGGCCGGCGAGAGAGGGGTGCCCGGTCCGGGGGCGGCGAGCGCGCGTGGGCAGCCCCCGGCCCTGGGCGGTGCTCGCCGGGCTGGCTACAAAGCCTCGGCAAGATGGTCCCTTCGCCTCCTCCTGGCACAGTCAATCAGCGCCCGCCGCTCCCGGGCGCCCGCGGGGTCCGCGCCTCCCTGCGCGGCCGGACACACCTCCTCGCGGCCACCTGAGCCCAGCGCCAGCCCCCGGGCAAACTTTGCGGGCCGCGGGGCGGAGGTGGGAGCCGGCGGCCGCCCGTGCCCG
>NW_004443984.1:7014209-7034096 GCF_000243295.1 Trichechus manatus latirostris
GGAGCCCGGCCGGGCCGCCGCCCCCTGCGTGCGCCCCAGACCCCAGCTGGCAGCATGCGCCCCTTGAGCCCAGGATACCCAGAGCCCACAGGGCCACCCCGGGGTCGCGCGGGCGCTGGAGCGCCTAGACCCCACAAGCCTGGGCGACGGAGACCCCGTGCTCCCCCCCGCGCAGGAGTGGTCTCTCCCAGCGCTGTGGCTCCTCCAGATAAAGCAGCGATTTCAGCCCAAATGTTTCTCAATTTTTATTGAATGCTGCAAAGCCAGAGAGCGTCTGGCGCGGCTGACAGGGGCAGGGAGAGAGGACCCGGGGGGAGGGAGGGAGAAGGGGCTGCCCAAAGCGGGGACTGGCCCTACCTGTCAGGGCCGGGAGTGCCACCCCCTCGTCTCAGCCCTGCCACCCGGGTCCCTGCGGCTCCGAAAGGGACCGAACTGCAATGAATGAAAAAAAAAAGGGGGGGGGGAGGAGCTGGGAACAAAACAGGAGGCTTTCCCAGGCGCTGGGGCTGGGTTGGGGCCTCGCCAGGGAGATGGGGCCTTCGTGCTAACCCGAGGGCCTTGACGTGGGAGGGGGGGATTTCTCTGGCAGGGGTGGGCCAGGTCCTGACAGGCAGACTTCAGGCCTCCTCTCCCTGCCTTGTTGTTCTGAGCGAGCCCACCCGCCACTCCTTGCAGACCCTTCTCTCTGTACATTGAATTTCTCCCCTCTGTAGATCTGGTTCTGAATGTAGTTTGACTGTAGAGGCCATAGAGGGTGTCTGGGGGAACTGCCCCTCCCCTCCCACCTTGTGGAATGGACCTGTCTGTGCGGCCATGGTTTTGTGCACGGCTGTCCCTTCAGGGAGGACATAACCCCTTATTCCATCCCTGTAGGCCCAGCTCTGCTCTGACAGCCTTCATCACCATCATCATTAGAGGGCTTTGCTGAGGCTGATGGTAGGCGGGCTGCAGGGGTCCTTTGGGAATCACCCAGGCAGGGACCCTGGCCTTTGGGAGCTGCACTCCTGGCAAGCAAAACTTAACTGGGAGCTTTCTGCTCTGTGGAGTGGGTGTAAGAGCCTAGTGGAGGCACAGACAGTTTAAGTTCAGTCTGTGCCACCCAGACCTCTCCTGTCCCTTTGTTCCACAAACTATCAAAATGTCCCAGCAAACCCCTCCCTTGAGGGCCCACCCTACAGTTCATACCAAGAAAATGGTACCACAGACTCTGGGACCACATCTAACGTTTGGAATTTGGGTCACCTTTTTAAGCTCCAAGAGTCCAACTGAAATGGTCATGGTCCTGGAAGGCCACCTGGAGGAGGTGGCTTTGCACCCTGGGAGGTAAGGTCTTGCAGGTAAGGAACAGGAGAAGTGGGCAAGGAGAGAGGAGGCAAGGGGAGATTTCTCCCTTTTAATCCCTCCAGATTCTTCATCAGGGTCAAGATTCTCTGGGGTGGGGTTGGCCTTTATTTTTAGTTTCTGCTTGTCAGACCTTCCGGGGGCCCAGAGACCCTGAGCTTGTCCCATCCTGGGCCAGGACTCCCTCTCCTGGACAGAGCTGCTCCAAGCCTTCCAGAAGAGTCTCTCTGCAGGAAGGGCAGTGTCAGCACCAGTACATCCAGGTGCCCTACCCCTGCCCAATTCAAGAAATATTTATTGAGCCCCCGTTATATACTGGGCAAATTCAACTCTTTTGCTCTGTTTCTACCCTCAGGCCCTCATCACCACCCATCCACCCTCAGTGGTTACCTGCCACCTTTGACTCAAAATAGGAACAGCAGTGGCTATCATTTATTAAGGATCTGGAACCAGGCACTAGTAAGGTCCCTGGATGGTGCCAATGGTTTGCACTCATCTACTAACCTAAAGATTGGTGGTTTGAACCCAACCATCTGCCACCATGGAAGAAAGGCCTGGTGATCTGCTTCCATAAATGTTACAGCCAAGAAAACCCAACGGAACAGTTCTATTCTGTAACACATAGGGTTGCCATGAGTTGGAATCAACTCTATGGCAATGGGTTTGTCATTTTTTGTGAAAGACTACTTAACCAAAAGGTTGGTGATTTGAACCCACCCAGAGGTGCATAGGAAGATAGGCCTGGCTATCTGCTTTCGAAAGGAAGCAGTTCACCTCCTTGAAAACCCTCTAGAGCAGTTCTACTCCACGTACATGGGGTCACCATGAGTCAGAATCGACTAGACGACCTCTAAGAATAACGACAACAAGAACCAGACACTAGGCTAAGCTTTATAGACGCATCATTCCCCTTAATCCTTTCAACTCTAAGAGGCTAATGTTTAACAGAGGATGAAACTGAGGACCAGGTAAGTAATCTGTCTAAGATCATACAGCAAGTTGCAGCTAGGATTCAAACTCTAGTCTGTCTGACCCCAGCACTGGCCCCATCTTCTTCTCTCTCATGAATGAATAGAGTTCAGGAAGTCATGTAGCCAACTTTCCATGTTTCATTTCACAGATGAGGAAACTGAGGCCCAAAGAGAGAAGTGACTTACTCAGTGTTACATAATTAAATAGGTATCAGTTCAGAACCTTTTCCCGGCGAAAAAAAAATTAATAGTGATAATAATATAATAAAATAAAGTCCTCCTTCGGTCCTACCCTGTTTCTGCCTAAGCATGATTTTATTCTTCATTTGGAAACCTATAGGTGGCTGCGTTTGATGGTCTGGCCAAGTCCTCCTCCTCACTGGTCTCTGTGGCAACTGCCTTCAGCAGGGCCTTTGTCCCAGCTGTGCCCTCCACCTAGCTGCCCTTTCCACTCTAATGGCTTGGACTCAGCCCCACCCCAACCCCCACCAAGAGCTTTAATTGACACTGGCCTCATCCCTCTCTGACCCCTTTGCACTTATTATCTGCTTCCACTAAGATGGTAAACCCCACTCAGTCTGTAGCTGGTCTGTTGGATTGTTTGACTGGATTGCTTGATTGTTTCTGGCACGAATCTTATCTCCCCATCCCCTGCAGACTGTGAGCTGCCTGCAGGCAGCTCCCTGACTCAGAACAATACACACCCAGCCAGGACACCCCAGAGGGCACTTGACCCAATCCTCTCCTTGGCAGAGGAAGAGGTGGCTTCAACTTCATTTGTCTAATGGCGACAGCTACTCACATTTACAATCACGCTTTAACAGTTTACAAAGCAGTGTTCACACCCATCAACTCCTCTGATGCTAATTCAACCAGCTTCCCCTGCTAGTTCCCCTGCCTGCAGCAGTGGGAGCTCCATTTGTCAGAAGGGGAGATTGAGAAACAGAAAGGGAAAGGTACTTGCCTAAGATCGTGTGGCAGATTTTGTGTGTGTGCATTTGGAGGTAGGCTTCAGCCACCTGACTTGTCCATGTTTCTTTCAATCAAATTTGATTTGATGAACATTAGCAACGCACCTCCTACGGGCCAGGCACTGGGAGTCAGGGACTCCTAGAGCCTACATCCTATTTGTTGTTGTTATTAGTTGCCATCAAGTTGACTCTGACTCATGCCAACTCTATGCGCAGCTGAACGAAATGTTGCCCGGTCCTGTGCCATCTTCGTGATCATTGGTATGCTTGAGTCCATTGTTTCGGTCACGGTGTGTTTCGAATGCCTTCCAACCTAGGGGGCTCACCTTCCAGCGCTATACTGGACAATTATTCTTTTGTAGTCCATAGGGTTTTCATTGGCTAATTTTTGAAAGTAGAACTCCAGGCCTTTCTTCCTAGTCTGTCTTACTCTGGAAGCGCCACTGAAACCTGTCCACTATAGGTGACCGTGCAGGTATGTGAAATACCAGCAGCATAGCTTCTAGTATCATAGCAACATGCAAGCTACCACAGTACGACAAACCGACAGAGGAGTGGTGGACATTCTGCTAGGCGAGACCTACCATATGGACAAGACAATTCAGATGATGTTAAGTGGTAGGAAGACAATAAAACAGAGTGATGGGACAGTGAGTGACTGAGGGGAGGAGGCTGCTGTAGCCAGGGGAGAAGGGAGGGCCTCTGAGAGCAGGAGACATGACAGCTGAAAGTTGATGGTGAGGAATCCATTGTGCAAAAGTGTGGGAAGAGTGTTTCATTTGGGAAGCATGTTCCAGGTAGCAGGAGCTGCAAATGTAAAGGCCCTGAGGTGAGAGCATGCTGGGTACGTTCTACAAACAGCAGCTGAAGTATAGCAAGCAGCTGGGGCATGGAGGAAATTAGGTTGCAAAGGAGGAGTGTGGATTATATTTTAAGAACATTGGGGAGCCATCGAGGATTGTAAACAGAGAATTAATTGATCTGAGGTGGGGGAAGCAGCATGAGTTTGGTAGAGCAGGACCTGGGGCAGCCTGAGTACTAATTCATGCCACCATCCTCCTGGTCTATGGAGCTGGCTTGGCTTCTACACCCCTAGACTATGTCCCAGCCCTCCCCAAACTCGCTGTGTGACCTTGGGCAGGGCACTTGCCCTCTCTGGGCCTCACTTGCCACAACTTCAAAATGAGGGCATTGGCGAGGTGGTTTCTTGGGGCCCCTTTCATTCCTGACTTTCTCATTGTTGTGCTGGGGGACTGTGTCCTCATCTAGGCCCTACCAGGGGATGCCAATGAGCTCTGCGCCACCTCAGTGTTCTCTGAGGTCCCTCTCCCTGAGAGGGAAGATGAAGAAACTCCTGAATGGGACATGTGTTATGCCAAATGACAGAGCCTGGAGAGAATATATATGTCACCTCTCAGTGTACCCGGGTCTCCAACTCCCAACCCAGTGTCCTTTCCCTTCCCGGATGTCAGACTGATGGGGGCACATGGCCAGCTGTGGCTCAGACCACACTGAAGCCAGAGGCAGGCCAGAGGAAGTTTCTTCATCCAGAGACCTGCTCGAGTTCAAATTCTGCTACTGGTTGCTGTGTGACCCCAGGGCTCTTCCCCTCTTTGACCTGAGCTGAGAGAGTCACAGATCTACCCTCCTGAAGCTCATGGACTATCACTTCCCGATAGAAATACAATGTGAGCTCCACACATAATTTTCATTTTTTCACATTGAAGAAAGGAAAAAACAGGTGAAGTTAATTTTAATGTATTTTATTTAATCCAACATATCAAAAATATTAACATCTCAATGTGTAATTAATGAACTATTTTACATTCTTTTTTTCATACTAACTATTTAAAATAGGGTATGCATTTTATACTTCAGCACAGCTCAATTCCCACAAGCCATATTTCAACTGCTCGATAGCCACACTTAGGGGCAAAGAGGGGGAGCTGCTACCTCTGTCTGGAGAAGGAGGGAAGGCTTCCCAGAAGAGGTGACATTTGAAAGATAAAAAATCGTTTAAATTGCTTTTCTCTCAATTTTAAGGAAACTTTTTGGAGCTCAGGATAAAAGAACACACACTTATTGTAAAAAAAGTAAAGAAGATATAGAAGCGTTAAGGAGGAATTTGATAATCACCCATAATCCCCTCAGTCTGAGAGAGCCATTGTTAATATTTTGATCCATTTCCTTCCAGGCATTTTTCTAGGCACGTGTATTTTTTAACATAACTATAATGTTGCTGTGAGGACATTGATAGTTTAGTGGTAGAATTCTCCCCTTCCGTGTGGGAGACCCAGGTTTGATTCCTGGCCAATGCACCTAATGTGCAACCACCTGTCAGCTGAGGTTTGTGTGTTGCTGTGATGCTGAACAGGCTTCAGCGGGGCTTCCAGACTAAAACAGACTAGGTAGAAAGGTCTGGTGATCTACTTCCAAAAAATCAGCCAATGAAAATCTTGTGGATCACCACGTTCCAATCCTGCTGTGTATGACGTGGACCTGAGTCAGGGGCTGACTCCACAGCAGCTAACAACAGCAAAATCTTGCTGTATGTACAGTGCTGTGTCCCCCCGCCCCCAGCACCATGGTTCAAAGAAGAGCCCTGGTGGCGCAATGGTTAAGTGCTCAACAGCTAACCAAAAGGATGGCAGTTCGAACCCACCAGCAACTCCCCAGGAGAAAAGATAGGTGATCTGCTCCACTAAGGATTACAGCCTTGGAAACTCTATGGGGCAGCTCTACTCTGTCCTATAGCGTCACTAGGAGTGAGAATCGACTTGCCGGCACACAACAACGTAGTGCCAGCATGTCCATGGGTTGTTAAAAACTCTCAGTAAACAGTATTATGAACCACTGTGTCCTGTTCCAGTGAAGGGATAGGCTACGAAGCAGGCAACTCTTTCCTCCTAAGCTGAAGCTACCTGTGAACTACTGCTCCGCTCCAGATGCTCGTCTGGGCACAGGGGCTGCAGGGAGAGTGGAGAGGGGCAACCAGGAGGGGAGAATCACCTGAAAGTCATTCTGTGTCTGACTCCTCACTGCCAGACCTGGGCGTTTGTGACTAGGGGCTGGAGGAGGCTGGGCTGGGATGTGGCTCTAGGCAGCCAGTCTCCCTACTACCACCTGGTGGCTGTGGAGGTTAATGCACACTCCAAAAGCATTGACTTAGCAGAGGTGGCTAGAGGCAGGAAGTACAGGAGTCCTGGGTTTCCACTTCTGAACCCTGGTCTCCTACTCCATTCTGTGACCAGCCTTCCAGGGTGGGAGGCACCTGGATTTTTATTCTGAACAACTTCCCTTTGCTCTCATTCTGAAGGGCCATTGCTTTGGAAGTGGACTGCCTGGGTTCAAATCCACTCTATCCCTTATGAGTCCGGTGACCTTGGTCTAGCCACTCTACCTTTCTGTGCCTCAGTTTCCTCATCTGTAACATGGGGCTAATAATGATGTCTATCTCCTAGAGCTGTTGTGTAGCTGAAATGAGCTAATACATGAAATGCTTAGCACGAGGCCTGGTCCACTGTAAGTGCTCAACGTTTTTAATTATTTGATGTCAGAGGGAGACAAAAGCAAAGCATGGGGGATGGATCTCATTTAGGCTCATCCTCTTTCTCTAGTTCCCTGCTGTTAACCCTCTGGCCCCTGGAGGGTTTTCCTGAAACCCTCAATCTCTGATTGAGCCGCTTTCCTGCTCAAAAGCCTTCAATGGCTCCCCATTGCCCCCCGTGGTAAATACAAACTACCTGGTCTGGCATTCAAGGCCCCTCAGGAACAGGATCCAGCCTGCCTCTCCAGTCTCTTCTCTCACTGTTAGCCTCCACATACCTTCTGCACCAGCTAAACTGTCATCCTCAGTTTCCCACATCCATTTGCCCACCTCCAAACTCCATTTTCTCACCTTCAAGCTCTTGTCACACCCAGCTTTACTTAGGGCCACATGCTTGCCGTCCTGCCTTCCAGAATCCTATACATCCTCCAAGGACCCATCACATACCACTTCCTCCAGGAATCCTGCCATAGATCAATGCCCCTTCTCTAAAGCTCTCCAGAGTGCTGGTGGCACATGCTCCATTTCCTTCATCTTCCTTGTATTTTTGCAAGGCAGCCTAGAGGAGTGGAAGGAGTCAAGGGAGATATGTGTTCAAATCCTGCATAATCTTGAGCAGGGAGGGGCCTTAATATCTTTGAGCCTTAGTTTATTTGCAAAATGGGTCTGATCCTTACATGGTTGTTACGAGTATGGAATGAGGAGCGTTTGCAAAACTCCTGCCACTGGTGAGCACCTGTGAAGGTTGTTAACTCCTCCTTCCTGGTAGTTCATGGTCCTCTAGATGGGAGCCCTTATAGGGCAGACTGCATCCTGTTTATCTCCGACCCCCAGAGCCCAGCAGAGGGCCAGACCCGTGGGTGCTGAGTAACTGATTGTTGGAGTGAACTGAAGCCTGTCTCACCGGCAGAAAGAGCCTTCCTGGCACTGGAAACAGAAAGAGCCTTCCTGGCATTGGAAATAGCTGGTAAAATGTTAACTAGGCATCTGTGAGCCATGGGAATTACCACTGGGAGCCAAAGAGTCACTTCTTCCTGTGAGCCCAGAGGGGCTGGACAGCCCAGCTCATGGCCGAGGGTCCTGGGGGAAGGGGGTCTGGCTTGCAGTTGGCAGCCTGTCTCTGCAGCCTGTTTCCCACATCATCTGCTATGAACCTCACAACCATCTGGGGAGCATAGAAAGCCCCCCTCACTTTGCACAGAGGAAACTGCAGTCAGGAAAGGAACTGACTTAGCTAAGGTCACTCAACAGACTGATGAATGCTGGGCTGGGAGCCAGGTTGGGCCCAGGCCCCGGATTAACGCCCTTTTGAAGCTCATATGTTGCAGTGATGTGGCTGAAAAGACGCCTGATTTAATGTCAGGAGAGCCGAGTTCAAATACTGACTCAATCATTTGCTATCTACTTGGCTTTGAGGGGAGGTTGTGTCACTTTCTGAGCCTCAGTTTCCTTGTGGCAGGTGGCCTTGCTAGGAAGATGAAAGACAAAGGCCGAGAGATGGGAAACGCCTCTATAATCTGTGGAGGGCCGTATCCAGGTAAAAGTTCGTTACAGTTATGCCCCAGCCTGATATGGGATGCTTTGATCTTTGCGCTCCATGGGAGTACGCAGAGGAGTCTTTACGGCTGCTCAGCTGGCTGGCTGTTCCCCAGTTCTGCCTCTCTCCTGGAGTTTGAAAGAGCTGCTTTGATGAGTGCCCGGCAACAGAGGTGCAGCAGGGTGGGGGAGCTGGGCTGAGGAGCTGGGTGTGGAGGCACTGGGGGCCAGGAGAGCAGCCCCCATCCAAGCACAATCACATAAAAATCCGAGACCTGGGCTGGGCATTGGTGTTGGGGAAACAGTCAGAAAGGTAAGGCGCAGGTCCCATCCTTTAAGGATGTTTGTATGTGAAAAGAAGAAGCCATAGACCCAGGAGCACCTGAGCTCTCTAGAAAGGTTCTGGGATAAGAGTGGAACTCCAGGAGGACAAAGATTATGGTTAGTTCACACAACTGAACAGGGCCAGGCACAAAGGAGGTATTCAGAAGTGTCTACCTAATCTATGGGTGGGGATGGATGGATGGATGGATGAAGAAGAGGGAGGATGATAGAAAGCAGGCAGGCTTCCAGGAGGTGGTGACATATGAGCTGTGACAATTCTCTGGATTATAAAAAATTTATTCAGGAGTTTTTGGAAGACAGAACTGGTGACCAAAAACCAGGAGTCTCTAAGTCCTTGCAAGCAGGACTTAGAACCCAGGAAAAGCCTTACAGAGGCCTGAACATGATTTGTGATTATTCAAAATCTAAGGCACCTCTAGTTGTTGAGATGATGATAATAATAACAATAGCTGCCAGGGGCTGTGCTGAGCACTCTACAAGTGTTGTCTCATAGGCTCTCAAAAAATGCTCTTAGGATGCTTACTTGAAGTGTCTGTGCCCTGCCTTCTCTCTGCAGGTTGTTCCCCTTCTCCACCTCCCTCGACCAGCTGGCTTTGTCTGAGCCTCTCGGCTGGCTTTGTCTGAGCCTCTCGGGAGAGACTGGGATTGAGCCACCCAGCCAGCTCTTCAGCCAGTGTGGGCAGGGCCCCTGGCCAGTCCAGAGTCCGGCTGCCCCTGGGTTGCATGGGAGAGGGAATGGCCCTGCCCAAGGTCTCACAGTGGATCAGGGCAATGTCAGGACTAGAACTCGGGTCTCCTGGTGCCTTTTATCTCTGCACCCAGATGGCACCAGGCATCTGGGGTCCAAGAGTGATTCCAAGAAGAGGGAAGTAGAAAGGGCTTTGGGGGTAGTGAGCCCAGACTTCTCGGCCTTCACAGATGTCCCTTGGCAGACTGTTCATGGGAAGTGGGCCTCAAGACGTTAAGCTGAACTGAGCACACAGTAGGCCTCAATACAACTGTTGGACATTGATGATGACAGAACCCTAGAATTTTTAGATTTGAAAGAGCCTGGCTTCAGCTTCTCCACCCATCTCATTTTATAAATGAAGAAACTGAGATTCAGAGAAGGAAAGTAACTAACTCAAGGTCACACAGCAAGTTAGTGGGTGACAGTGGTGAGATTTTCTCCAAGGTATTGTGTGGAATTGGCAACTGGCCTTCATTTTCTGGATGAAGAAATTGAGGCAAGTTAAGAAATTTGCTAAAGGTCACACAGCTGGTGAGTGGCTGGGCCAGATGACAATCTGACTCGAGTCTGGGCCCTGTAATCATATTTCTCTCTCTCTGCTCTCTAGAGAGAGGGGGATGACAGGTACCGTGAGGTCAGGAGACCTGGTTCCAGGTCTGGCTTTCCTTCAGGGTGCAGCGAACGGGCATTCTGATCCAGTATTCTGTGAGTGTGTGTGTGTGTATACGAGAGAGGGGCATCTGCTGTGCTCCACCTCTGATCCAGGCCTGGCTGGTCGGGGGCCCCATCACCAGCTTCAGAGATGCCACAGAAGGCTCTGACGTTCATCAGGTTCGACTTGTCCAGTTCCCAGTTGAGAAACTGAGGCCCAGGGAGGGAGTCCAAAGTGAGTTGAGGGGAGTCCAAGGAAATAAGGCAAGTGATTCTGTCTTCCTGGGCTGATCCCAAAGACTGGGAAGAGCTCAGCGCTGTAACAGCCTGAGATGGGATTGGAAAGCAGCCAGATCATCAATTCCATCTATTAACTAATAGTCTAATATTTTCCTCTAGGATTAATTTTTAAATGCAAATGGAATGTTTTATAACACATTGAACATTTAATACCCATTGATGGCTTGTCTCCTTCCTTTCAGTGGTTCGAGGGCCCATGAAGACCCAGGAGAACAGAGATGTGGGTACATATGGGTATGGTTTCAAACCTCTTATTCTTGTATTCAGAGGCTGAACCATATCCATGGACTATTTGGGAGGGTGAGGCAGTAGGTGTAGGGTGAGAGGACAATGGTTGAAAAACAAAAGCCAGTCCTCCTTGACCAGGATATTTTTCCCTGCTTAATTAATATCACAAAGGGAAGCTGGGTCTGCAATGGATTGTGGGGATTATGCAAATGAGGCCATAGAAAGGAGATTTCTGGGCTCTAGTTGTCTGGCTGCTGTAAAGTCCTATCCAGAAAACACCCACTGAGGCTGCAGCTGGAACTGCTTCCTTCCTTGAGTCTAGGCCATGGAGGAAACAGGTGGAGGGACCCTGATTTAACAGGGTCCGCCCTGGGCCCCCCCACATCTGTCAGTTTGTTGTACTGTGGGGGCTTGCGTGTTGCTCTGATGCTAGAAGCTATGCCATGAGTATTCAAACATCAGCAGGGTCACCAAGGTGGACAGGTTTCAGCTGAGCTTCCAGACGGAGACAGACTAAGAAGAAGGATGTGGCAGTCTACTTCTGAAAAATAATTAGCCGGTGAAGACCTTATGAATAGCAGCAGAACACTGTGTGATATAGTGCCAGAAGATGAGCCCCTCGGGTTGTAAGGCACTCAAAAGACGACTGGAGAAGAGCTGCCTCATCAAAGTAGAGTTGACCTTAATGACGTGGATGGAGTCAAGCTTTCAGGACCTTCATTTGCTGATGTGGCATGACTCAAAATGAGAAGAAACAGCTGCAAAGATCCATTAATAATCAGAACGTGGAATGTACGAAGTGTGAATCTAGGAAACTCGGAAATAGTCAAAAATGAAATGGAATGCATAATCAACGATATCCTAGGCATTAGTAAGCTGAAATGGAGTGGTATTGGCCATTTTGAATCCAACAATCATATGGTCTACTATGTCAGAATGACAAATTGGAGAGGAATGGCGTTGCATTCATGGTCATAAAGAATATTTCAAGATCTATCCTGAAGTACAAAGCTGTCAGTAATAGGATAATATCCATATGCCTACAAGGAAGACCAGTTAATATGACTATTAGTCAAATTTACACACCAACCACTAAGGCCAAAGATAAAGAAATTGAAGAGTTTTACCAACTTCTGTAGTCTGAAATTGCTCCAACATGCAATCAGGATGAATTGATAATTATCAGAGATTGGAATATGAAAGTTGGAAACAAAGAAAGATTGGTAGTTGGAAAATATGACCTTGGTGATAGAAATGATGCCAGAGATCTCATGATAGAATTTTGTAAGAGCAACGACTTCTTCATTGCAAATACCTTTTTCAACAACATAAATGGCGACTATACACATGGACCTCGCTGGATGGAATACACCAGGATTCAAATCGACTACATCTGTGGAAAAAGACGATGGAAAAGCTCAATATCATCCGTCAGAACAAGGCCAGGGGCCATTTGCAGAACAGACCATCAATTGCTCATACGCAAGTTCAAGCTGAAACTGAAGAAAATTGGAACAAGTCCATGAGAGGCAAAGTACAACCTTGAGGATATCCCACCTGAATTCAGAGACCACCTCAAGAATAGATTTGTCTCATTGAACACTAACGACCGAAGACCAGAAGAGTTGTGGAATGTCATCAAGATCATCATACAAGAAGAAAACAAAAGGCCATTAAAAAGACAGGAAAGAAAGAAAAGACCAAAATGGATGTCAGAAGAGACTCTGAAACTTGCTCTTGAACATTGAGTAGGTGCATCGAAGGGAAGAAATGATGAAGTAAAAGAGCTGAACAGATGATTTCAAAGGGCAGCTCAAGAAGATAAAATATTATAATGACATGTGCAAAGACCTGGAGTTAGAAAACCAAAAGGGAAGAACACGCTCGGCATTTCTCAAGCTGAAAGAACTGAAGAAAAAATTCAAGCTTCGAGTTGTAATAGTGACGGATTCTAAGGGCAAAATACTGAATGACTTAGGAAGCATCAAAAGAAGATGAGAGGAAAGATTAGACAGGCCCATAAAACAAAACAAGACTAAAGGGGCACACCAGCCCGGGGGCAAGGACTAGAAAGCAGGAGGGAACAGGAAAGCTGGTAATAGGGAACCCAAGGTTGGGAAGGGAGAGTGTTAACATGTCGTGGGGTTGATAACCAATGTCATAAAACAATATGTGTACTAACTCTTTAATGAGAAAGTAGTTTGTTCTGTAAACCTTTGTCTAAAGAACAATAAAAATAAAGAAGAAGAAGAAGGAGGGAATACACAGAGTCACTATACCAAAAAGAATTCGTCATTGTTCAGTCAGTTCAGGAGGTAGCATATGATCAGGAACCAATGGTACTGAAGGAAGAAGTCCAAGCTGCACTGAAGACACTGGCAAAAAGAAAGGCTCCAGGAATGGACAGAATAGCAATTGAGATGATTCAACAAACGGATGTAGCACTGGAAGTGCTCACTCATCTGTGCCAAGAAATTTGGAAAACAGCTACCTTGCCAACCAACTGGAAGAGATCCATATTTATGCCTATTCCCATGAAACGTGATCCAATGGAAGGTGGAAATTATCCAACAATGTCATTAACATTACAGACAAGTAAAATTTTGCTGAAGATCATTCAAAAGAGGTTGCAGCAGTACTTCAACACGGAACTGCCAGAAATTCAAACCACATTCAGAAGAGGACGTGGAATGAGGGAAATCATTGCTGATGTCAGATGGATCCTGGCTGAAAGCAGAGAACTTCAGAAAGATGTTTACCTGTGTTTAGTGACTATGCAAAGGCATTAGGCTGTGTGGGTTGTAACAAATAATGGATAACATTGCAAAGAATGGGAATTCCAGAACACTTAATTGTGCTCATGAGGAACCTGTACCTGGATCAAGAGGCAATCGTTCAAACAGAACAAGGAGATACTGCACAGTTTAAAGTCAGGAAAGGTGTGCATCAGGGTTGTATCATTTCACCATACTTATTCAATCTGTATGCTGAGCAAATACTACAAGAAGCTGGACTATATGAAGAAGAACGGGGCATCAGGATTGGAAGGAGACTCATTAACAACCTGCGTTATGCAGATGACACAACCGTGCTTGCTGAAAGTGAAGAGGACTTGAAGCACTTACTGATGAAGATCAAAGACCACCATCTTCAGAACGGATTACACTTTAACATAAAGAAAACAAAAATCCTCACAACTGGACCAATAAGCAACATCATGATAAACAGAAAAGATTCAAGTCAAGGCTTTCATTTTCCTTGGATCCACAATCAACACCCATGGAAGCAACAGTCAAGAAATCAAAGGATACATTGCATTGGGCAAATCTGCTGCAAAAGACCTCTTTAAAGTGTTAAAAAGCGAAGATATCACTTTAAGAACCAAGGTGTGCCTGACCTAAGTCATGGTGTTTTCAATTGTCTCATCTGCATGTGAAAGCTGGGCAATGAATAAGAAAGACCAAAGAATTGATGCCTTTGAATTGTGTGGTTGGCAAAGAAAACTGAATAACATGGACTGCCAGAAGAAGGAACAAATCTGTCTTGGAAGAAGTACAGCCAGAATGCTCCTTAGAAGGAAGGATGTCGAGACTTTCATCTCACATACTTTGGACACGTTATTAGGAGGGATCAGTCCCTGGAGAAGGACATCATGCTTGGTAAAGCAGAGGATGAGTAAAAAAGAGGAAGACCCTCAACGAGATGGATTGACACAGTGGCTGCAACAATGGGCTCAAGCATAAGAAGGATCAGGAGGATGGCACAGGGCCGGGTAGTGTTTCTTTCGGTTGTGTATAGGGTCTCTATGAGTCAGAACCAACTGGATGGCACCCCACAACAACAACAACCCTGGGGCCAGAACTTCTAGAGGGAGGAAGGTTTTCCTAGCAGAGGGGAGCTTGGGCTAGTCACCCTGCAGAGAATCCAGCCATAGAGCCTGGAACTTATTTCTTCTTCCCAAAAAGATAGCAAGGCACTGAAAAGAGAGGGCTTTGGAGTCAATGCTGGGTTTGAATCGCTGGTCTGCCACTTGCTGTCTGTGCGACCCTGGGTGAGTCATTTTACCCCTTGAAGCTTCAGTCTCATCTGTGAAATGGGGGATAATAATAGTACCTTCCTAGAGCTGATGTAAGGACTGAATGAAATAAAGTCTGTTAAATTAAATGCCTAGGATTTGGCTGAGTAGTGCTAGTTCTGTCTCTTCTTCCACCTGCTTCATATGGACCAAAAGTAATACAACATTGAACACTTGGAGAGCACTTACTGGAGCCAGGAACTGTTCTGAGCCCTTTATTTATATTAGCTCATTTAAGTCTTAGAACAACCCTATGATGTAAGTACTAATATGACCATTTTATGGATGGGAAACTGAGGCAAGTAAAGAAACTTGCTAAAGTTCACACAGCTGGTGATGGCAAACACTCTGGTTCCAGGGTCTGGGCTGTAATCACGAGTCTCTCTCGCACCCTTCAATGGAGGGAGGGGGATGGCAGGTACCGTGGGGTTAGGAGACCTGGGTTCCAGGTCTGGCTTTCTTTCAGGGTGCAGCGAACAGGCTTTCTGATCCACTATCCTGGGAGAGTATATGTGTGCGTGTGTGTATACGGGAGGGGAACATCTGCTGTGCTCCCACCTCTGAGCCAGGCCTGGCTGGTCAGGGGTCCCCATCACCAACTATAAGGATGCCTCGGAAGGGCCCTGACATTCATCGGATTCGACTTGTCCGTTTTCCAGTTGCAAAACTGAGGCCCAGGGAGGGAAAGTAATTAACCAAGGCAGCATATGGAATGATCAGCAAGACTCCTGTTTTCCAGCCAAGAACTTCTCCCCTGCCCACCCAGTTCCCAGGGGATTGATTTCTGAACCACCAACTGCTTCATGGCTGAAAATGTTTGCCGAGCCTGAGTCATGGGCTAAGAGCTAGGTCCTGGGGGTGGGGCGGACACCAAAGCCGAGCAGCTTCTCGACTGTCTGACCGCAGAGGGATCCCCAGACAGAGAGGGGAGCTCTGGGTCAGGTGCTGGGGGAGGGACGATACAGAGAAAGCAGGGAAGGGGAAGGGGCAGAGATGATACAGACCCTGATCCCTGCCCTCCAGGAACTCGGCGTGGTGGGACAGACAGACAACCACTACAAGTAGCATTTATCAGCAGCTTTACGCTGTGGCCTGCGTCGTGCTGCGGGTTTTATATTCATTCTCATTATTAACCTTCACAACCGTCCCTGAGATCAGCCTAATAATAATATATTAGATAATGATGTAATAATAATGGTGGTGAAACGTTTAAGAGCTCGGCTGCTAACCCAAAGGTTGGCAGTTCGAACTCACCCAGCGGCCCCACAAGAGAAAGACCCAGTGATCTGCTCCAGGAAAGATTACAGCCTGGAAAACTCTATGGGGCAATTCTACTCTGTCACATGGGGTCACTATGAGTCGAAATCAACTCGATGGCACCTAACACCAACAACAACATTGCACATAGAATATCAGAGCATCACATATATTTCACATATTAATATTACATGGCCATTTTGTAGATAAGAACATTGAGGCTCAGAGAGACTGACTAACTTGCTTGCCTTCACCGGAATGCAGTGGGTGAAGGAGGAAGGACTCACAACGGGTTCTGTAGGTTCCCAGGCCTGTGTCCTCCTATTACTCTGTCCAATATAGTGGCCGCTGGCCACATGTGGCTATTGAGCACTTGAAATGTGGCTAGTCTGAATTGAGATGTGCCATATTTGTAAAATACACACCAGATTTCGAAAACTTACTAAGAAAAAAAAAAGAACGTAAAATATCTCATTAATAGTTTTTTTAAAAATATTGGTTACATGTTGAAATAACATTTAGGATATATTGGATATATTAAGTTAAACGAAATATATCATTAACATTAATTTCAGCCATTTCTTTGTACTTTTTTAATGTGGCTACTGGAAAATTGAAAAATATACATGTGACTTGCATTACGTATACTTTTATTCGACAGTGCTGCTCTAGACCAGCTCTGTCCAATAGAACTTTCTGCACAGTCCAGTATGGTAGCCACTAAGTTGTATGTGACTATTGAGCATTTGATGTTTGGCTAGCGTGAGCAAGAAAGTAAATTTTTAATTTTATTTAATTTCAACTAATTTAAATTTGAATTTAAATTAGCCATTTGTGGCTAGTGGCCACTCTCTGGGACAGTACAGCTCCAGATGGTTATGCTTTTCTGTTTGTGAAGACAAATAAGTACTACCGTGGTAGATGTATTTATACTGGCTATAGGGTGCAGCCCTTGGGTGGTGCAAACAGTTAACACTCAGCTGCTAACTGCAAGGTTGGAGGTTTGGGTCCTCCCAGAGGCACCTCAGAAGAAAGACCTGGCAATCTACTTCCAAGGCCACAGCCATTGAAAATCCCATGGAGCACAATTATACTCTGATACACATGGGGTTGCCATGAGTTGGGGTCGACCCAACAGCAGATGAGTGGGGCGCACAAAAGAAGGATTCAGTGGATATTACTGTCTCCGTTGTAGTTGCAGAAATGGAGACTCAGAGAGGTTTAGGAATTACCCAAGGGCACACAGCTTGGTAGAGGTGGAGTCAGGGTTTGAACCCAGGCAAATTTTACTGCAAAGCCCTGGGCTTGTCCTTAAGCTTTGCCACCTTCTCTGTGGGGAGGGGGAGGCCTGTCCCTGCCTCCAAGAAGCACCTCCAAGACTATACTGACCTTCACGACCCCACTCCAGAACTCACCCAAACTTTCAGTCTCCCTGCTGGAAACTGTGAGATGTGGTGACTTGCATCAGCCTGTCCTCAAGTCCTGCCCACACCTACCCTGGCCTGTCTCCGTCACCCCTTCCCCATCCTCATTGCTCAGCGCTTCATGCCTGAATGGCGACTTCTCTGCACCAGCCACACCTTGTCTTGTTCCAGCCCTCCTGCACTCTCTCCAAGCATCTTTCATCCTGTCCTACCCTCTGTTCCTGGAAGAGTGACTACCATTGCCCATGACCTGCTAGGTTTGGAATGAAGGATCTGAATCTCCATGTCCTGTGGAAGTGATACCAGAAGTAACCCAGCTTGCTGCAGTCTTACAAGCCAACAATGGGCTGGGCTCCAACCCCAGTTCTGCCACCAACTGTCTTTGTGACTCTAGGCAAGTCACTTCTCCTCTCTGAGCTTCAGTTTCCTCATCTGTAAAATGGAAATAATGACACCTTAGGGTCTTTATGAATAGTAAATGTAAACAAGGGACGCAAAGTATTAACTATAAAACGAAATACAAACGTGGGAAATAATTATGTCACATTGCAGTGAGATGGATTGCTTTTATATGGCCTTTCTTGCAATGGTTTTATAACTCTTACTAAATGGCTGGGTGGAATTATGCAAATGAGGTGTTTGTGGTCCACCAAGGGGACTGAACAGCTTGTTAATAATGCAAATAAGGTGCATGGAACACTTGTGGGGGTGGGGCTATGCAAATAAGGTGCAAGGAACCCTAATGAGGGGATTGATCAGTTTTTCCATCCTACTAGGTTTAAAAGAAAACCATTTCCAGAGCAGAGGGGGATCTGACTATCACCAAAAATAAGAGATAGGAGCAGAGCACATCCTTTGGACTCGGGATCCCTGCACTGAGAACCTCCTAGATCCAGGAGACAGAGAGAGAGAAAACTGTAATACTGGAGACTGTGAGAGACAGCAAGAAGCAGCAGCAGAGAAACAGGAGCAGCAGAGGCAGCAGAACCAGGACACTGGCAGGAGACGGCGAGGTGGGCTTCCCAGCCAGTGGAGCGAGAAAGCTGAGTGCCTTCGAGCAGGAGGCTTGCTGGCAGAGTGGGGTGCCTCTGGGCACTTGGCAGAGCTAAAGAGCTTTGTAACACTTGCCCAAGCAGGGCAGAAGCCAAGGGGCCAGAGAGAGGCTTGCCTGCTGCACGGCTGAGAAGAGGCTGCCCTGATTGAAGAACTGTATCCTGGGCATTCCTGAACCTCAACTGTAACCTGTTATACTCCCCTAATAAACCTCATAACTGTAAGTATGGTCTATGAGTTCTATGTGGACAGTGCATCAAATTATCGAACCCAGCAGAGAAGTAGAGAGTAGGATGGGAGAGAGGGTTGGTGTCAGAATTGGTAAAAAGATTGCAAAGAGGAGATATGCCTGATCTCTGCCCCCCGGAAATCAGCCATGGGCTGTTGATGTTGATTCTCCTTCCCCCTTGTGAAGTTAGAGGAAGTCAGATGCTGCTCTCAAGCCATTCTTAAACACTTACTATGAGCCAGACCCTCTGCTAAGCATTTTACATGCTGTAGTGATTTTTAAATATGTCCACAAACTCTTAGATACTTCTCCCTTCAAGAGGTGGAACCTCATTCTCTTCCCTTGAGGGTGGGCTGGATTTCGTGACTTGCTTCTAGCTGATAGAATAAAGTTGAAGTGATGGAGTGTGATTTCCGAGACAGGTCATGAAAAGGCACCTTGGTTTCCTCTTCTCACTTGCTGTTGGATCCCTCGCTTTAGGGAAGTTAGCTGCCATGTTGTGAGGACACTCAAGCACATGTCGAGAGGCCTGTGTGGTGAGGAACAAAGACCTGCAAATAGCCAGCAAGTAACTGAGGCCTCCTGCCAACAGCCACATGAGTGGGCCATCTGGGAAGTGGAGGCTCCAGCCCCGGTCAAGCCTTCAGGTGACTGCAGCCCTGTTGACATTCTGACTGCAACCTCGTGAGAGACCCTGAGCCAGCACCACCCAGCTAAGCCACTTCTGGACTCTTGACCCACAGAACCTGTGCCGTAGTAAGTGTTTGTTGTTTTAAGCCACTAAGTTTTGGGGTAATTTGTTACGCAGCAATAGATAACTAAAATACATGCTTTATCTCATTTAATTCTCATAGCATAATAATGTATTATTATGCTATTATTCCAAATGCAGAAATTATCAAACAATATCATTGATCTCACACACAAGTAAAATTTTGCTGAAGATCATTCAAAAGAGGTTGCAGCAGTACATCGGCTGGGAATTGCCAAAAATTCAAGCCGGATTCAGAAGAGGATGTGGAACGGGGGATATCATTGCTGATGTCAGATGGATCCCGGCTGAAAGCAGAGAATACCAGAAAGATGTTTACTTGTGTTTTATTGACTATGCAAAGGCATTAGGCTGTGTGGATAGTAACAAATAATGGATAACATTGCAAAGAATGGGAATTCCAGAACACTTAATTGTGCTTATGAGGAGCCTGTACCTGGATCAAGAGGCAATCGTT
>NW_004443984.1:7034196-7066982 GCF_000243295.1 Trichechus manatus latirostris
GGAAAGGTGTGCGTCAGGGTTGTATCATTTCACCATACTTATTCAATCTGTATGCTGAGCAAATACTACAAGAAGCTGGTCTATATGAAGAAGAATGGGGCATCAGGATTGGAGAAAGACTCATTAACAACCTGTGTTATGCAGATGACACAACCTTGCTTGCTGAAAGTGAAGAGGACTTGAAGCACTTACTGATGAAGATCAAAGACCACCATCTTCAGTACGGATTACACCTTAACATAAAGAAAACAAAAATCCTCACAACTGGACCAATAAACAGCATCATGATAAATGGAGAAAATATTGAAGTTGTCAAGGATTTCATTCTACTTGGATCCACAATCAATTCCCATGGAAGCAGCAGTCAAGAAATCAAAAGATGCATTGCATTGGGCAAATCTGCTGCAAAAGATCTCTTTAACATGTTGAAAAGCAAAGCCGTCACCCTGAAGATTAAGGTGCGCCTGACCCAAGCCATGATGTTTTCAATTGCCTCATATGCCTGCGAAAGCTAGACAATGAATAAGGAAGACAGAACAAGAATTGATGCCTTTAAATTATGGTGTTGGTGAAGAATATTGAATATACCATGGACTGCCAAAAGAACGAACAAATCGGTCTTGGAAGATGTACAGCCAAAATGTTCCTTAGAAGCAAGGACGGCGAGACTTTGTCTCACATACATTGGACATGTTATCAGGAGGAACCAGTCTCTGGAGAAGAACATCATGCTTGGTAAAGTAGAGGATGAGCGAAAAAGAGGAAGACCCTCAACGAGATGGATTGACACAGTGGCTGCAACAATGGGCTCAATGATTGTGAGAATGGGGCAGGACCGGGCAGTGTTCCATTCTGTTGTACATAGGATTGCTATAAGTTGGAACCAACTCCATGGCACCTGACAACAACAATGATGTAGATACTGTTATTATTCTTATTTTACAGATGAGAGAACCAAGGATCATGGAGGATGAGACTTTTGCCCAAGGCCACTCAGTAAGAAAGTGGTGAACTCAAGACCTCATCCCTGGTCCATTTGAGTTAAAAGCCAGTGTGCGTGTGACCACTATACTATAGCACCTCCTTGAGGTGTTCTGATGGCTGAATGCAGGTCTGTCTGGACCCCATCATGAGTCAGTGTACTCTCAAGATCAAGGGTTATAGACTACACACTTTTGCCGATTCTCCGGTGCCTAGCAATAAGTACCCACCCCAAACCCACTGCCGTCAAGTCGATTCTGACTCACAGTGACCCTATAGGACTGAGTAGAACTGCCCCGTAGGGTTTCCAATGTTGCAAATCTTTACCAAAGCTGACTGCCATATCTTTCTTCCATGGAGTCAAACCACTGACCTTTCAGTTAGCAGCTGAGCACTTTAACCACTGCACCACCAGGGCTCTTCAACAATAAGTAAGTAGTTATTAAATGTGTTAAGTGAGAGGCAAGGCATTAGAATCATGTGTGCCCCTAGGCAGGGCCCTTGGCCAAACTCATTTGAACATCTGTGGGGCTTAGAGCAAGCAAGATTTTCTACATACGTGTGTGTGTGTGTGTGTGTGTGTATAGAGCGAGTACCCTGGTGGTGCGATGGTTAAGCACTCGGCTGCTAATGGCAAGGTCAGCATTTTAACCCACCCAGTCACTTCGTGGGAGAAAGATCTGGCAATCTGCTCCAGTAAAGATTACAGCCTGGAAAACTCTATGGGGCAGTTCTACTCTGTCACATGGGTTCACTATAAATCAAAGACCGACTGAATTCTAGAACTGAAACTAGCCCCTGAGGTCATCTTTTAGCTAAATAACAAATTGGCTCACAAAATCAAGAATATCACCCATGAGCACTGTGTTTATTTAAAAAACCACCTATATGAGACCAGTCAACAATTACTTTAAAAAAAGATGAGAAGGTAAGGGGGGCAGGGAAACTAGATTAATGGAAACAGAACAACTAGAATGGAAATAATGAAAATGTTCACGCATTGTGAAGTATGTAACCAATGTCACTGAACAATTTGTGCAGAAATTGTTGAATGGGAACCTAAACTGCTGCATAAACCTTCACTGAAAACACAATAAAGTATTATTTAAAAAAAAAATTCGACTTGACGCACCTAACAACAACAGAGCAAGATATAAGTGGAGGCCCACGTGCCATATATCTGAATATTTAAAAGTTATAAATCAAACTAATAAACATTGAATACAATACGTTCTATTCTCTGACTTTGAAAAATATACTTTCATTGTAACAAAAAAAAAATACATGTAAAACTATGGTTTTTATGTGATTGAAAATTAGCAAAGTATCAAGGACAACTAGAGTTCATTATTATTGCACATGTCTGGGTATTCTCTTGATGGACTGGTGATGTTTGAGTGCGTAAAAAAAAACATACATGATTTATAAATTATTACATATTTATTCCATGAAATTTATTTTTCTTGCCTTCATTTCAGCAAGATCACTATGTTGCTATGAGATTTTCAAACAATTTCTGTTCTGTTGATAGTAATGCCAAATTAGACAACCTTTCTCAAGTCATTGTATTTCTTAGGTAGTTTTTAATTAATTTCAATTTGGAAAAACTTGTCCTGCTGAGAATGTAGCAACAAATTGTCAATAAAATTATTACAGCAATATTTAGATTAGGAAATGAGCTGCGAATTTTACATTGCAAGCTTAAACATGGCAATGGGGTTGCAGATGATAAATTATGATTATTGTGGAAAATTTAAGTTCTGATGATAAATCATACCATGTATATCTTGATTTTTACTGTTTCTCAAAGCAATATCTAGATCCAACAGTCAGCTAAACAATCAGTGTCACGTTTCCAGCATGTTCCCTCTGGACCTACATATACACAAATTTAAGCGTATTATGAATTATTTAATATTGCAAAATGTCCCTCGGCTGTCCTGCGCAACTCTTACAAATACCGTTTGTGAGTACCTCTGCAACCATGAATTGAAACAAGAAGAGAAACAAAAAATAGATGCTTGGTACTACTGGGAATTACTACATTCTTTCTACATAACACGAAGGACTTGGTAAGTTAATGAATTTGTCTTTTCTCTTACCTAAGAGAAAAGCCTTTCCTTCCACTGCTCAAGGACCCGCTGTGCTCTGTCTGCAATGCCAGCAGTGGCACAGCCCACAAGCTTCATGGCATTTGGACGCAGTCACCCTCTGTGTCATGGACACGGAGCAAGAGATGAGGAGAAACGTTTCTCTTCCCTTCTTTGGGGCCTGAGTGGCGTCAGTCATGGGAATGGATGTGGAGGGTGATGGGGTGTGCTGTGCCAAGTAATTGAGGCTTCTCATATTCTTTAATAAATTGGTTCATGTTTTTGATATGTGGATCTCTGTGCTATTCAAGTGTGTGGTCCATGGGCTGGGACTGGTCCATGAACTGCACAGAAACTGAGAGTAGATGTTGAAAAACTTTCATAACAATATAGCATTGCTGCTTCATCCAAGCTCATGTTGATTTTTCTAGTAATGCATTTTTTTTTTTTTGGAAGCACCAGAGTCCATCGAGGCATTTTATTTTTATGTATGTATTCCAAAAACAAACAAACAAAAATCATACCCATTGCTGTTGAGTGCATTTTGACTCATAATGATCCTGTAGGACAGGGTAGAACTGCCCCATAGATTTTCCAAGGATTCGAACTGCCGACCTTTTGGTTAGCAGCCAAGCTCTTAACTACTGTGCCAAAAAATCCCAGGATTTTCCTTCCCATGTGTTTCATCTTGCTTCCTTGTGGTCCATGATGACAGGCGAGGTCGTCAGTACAATGAAACCAAACTGACCAGATGGGAGCGGATTATTCTGCCACTTTTCTAGCTCTCCAAGTTGCCCATTGACAGTGCTACCCAGTGTGGTCTGAACCCGCTGCCCGCCCCCTCCCCCGCATCCCCCTAGTGATGCCACCGCTCCTGGGCCTCAGTTTCCTCAAGTGTAAAGGGAGATGATGCAACAAAAATGCTCTGAGGGCCTCCCAGCCATAACACCGCAGGATGCTGTGGTCATTGGACTTGGCTAAGTCTGGACTAGCCCTCTGGCTGGGCAGCAGCCCTCTGCCCCCTCCCGGCGGGCCCCGCTCCAAGTCCCATTTCACGCGCTGAGGACTCTTTTGTCTCTGCTGACACCTGGTTTCCTGCCTTCACAGTCACAAAAGGGCCTTCTCATGGATGACACACGCCAGCTACTTCCACTGCTTAAGTCCTGGCCAAAGGATCACGGCATTTCCCCACTGAATCCACGTTCCCCTCTGGTTGAAAATTACCCCTGTTTTCCATGATTCACACCAGGGCTGAGAGGGATGTTGTTGTTATTGTTGTTAGGTGCTGTCGAGTCAGTTCCAACCCATAGCGACCCTGTGTACAACAGAACAAAACACTGCCCGGTCCTGCACCATCCTCATAATCACTGTTATGCTTGAGCCCATTGTTGCAGCCACTGTCAATCCATCTCGTTGAGGGTCTTCCTCTTTTTCACTGACTCTCTACTTTACCAAGCATGATGTCCTTCTCCAGGGACTGGTCCCTGCTGATAACATGTCCGAAGTACGTGAGACGAAGTATCGCCATCCTTGCTTCTAAGGAGCATTCTAGCATTCGAGATGAGTTGATGTTCATGAGGATATGACCACAGAGGGGCCCACATTCTAGAATGTCTGAGTTGGAAGGGACTTGATTCTCCTTTCTCTCTTATCACACAAATAATACACATTCACTGCAAAACAATCCCACAAGATAATCTACATACATATTTTTAAAAGTCACCCATAATCCCAGCACCCAATGACAACCAACGTTAGCATTTTAGTGCTTATCCTGCCTGGTTTCTTACATACATTTTTAAACAGCAACAAAATTAACAGGAACGCGCTGCCTGTATTGTTTATAACCTGCATTCTCCATTCAACAATACATCAAGGATGTTTTTCCACGTCTATAAATTCACTGCTACATCCTCAGTTTGAATGGTTGCAGAGTATTCCACTGTGTGTGTGTTTGGCAGCTGACAGGACCAGGTACTTTTTTTATTAAAAAAAAAGTATTGTTGTAAAATATATATAACATAAAATTTAACATTTTAACCACTTTTAAGTGTACAATTCAGTGGTATTAATTATACTCACAATGCTGTGCAACCATCACTAATATTTTTTTCCAAAACTTTTTCATCACCCGAAACAGACATTAAAGTGTCAACTCCCCAGTCTCCCTCCCCTCAGCTCATGGTAACCACTAATCTATTTCCTTCTCTATGCATTTGCCTATTCTAGATATTTCAAATGATTGGGAACATACAATGTTTGTCCTTTAGTGTCTAACTTATTCATTATTATTTCTGACTTACTTCATTCAACATCATGTTTTAGAGGTGCATTCATGTCATAGCCCGTATGAGAACTTCATTCCTTTTTATGGCTGAATAGTGTTCCATTGTATGCATATAAGGAGCTCTGGTGGCGCAGTGGTTAAAACAATCAACTGCTAACTGAAAGGTCAACAGTTCAAAATTACCACGGGCTCCACGGGAAAAAGATGTGGCAGTCCACTTCCGTAGAGATTTACAGCCTCGGAAACCCTATGGGGTTGCTATGAGTTGGAATTAACTCTACGGCAATGGGTGTGGTTTGGTTTGGTATGCACGTACCACATTTTGTTTATCCATTCATCTGTTAATGGACATTTGGGTTGTGTCCACCTTTTGGCCACCGTAAATAATGCCACAATGAACATTGATGTACAGGCACATGTCTGAGTCCCTGCTTTTCAAGTCTTTTGGGTATATGTCCAGGAATGAAATTGCTGAGTCATGTGGTAATTCTATGTTTAACTTTTCTGAGGAACCACAGAACTGTTTTCCATAGCGGCTGCACCATTTTACATTACCACCAGCAATGAATGAGGGTTCCAATTTCTCCACATCCAACCCTTGTTATTTTCTGCTTTTTCTTTTTTAATAGCCATCCTAGTGGGTGTGAAGTGGTATCTCGTTGTGATTTTGATGTGCCTTTCTCTGAAGACAGACAAATGATGTAGAGCATCTTTCCATGTGCAGCACCCAGAGATTGTGGCGACTGGGGCCTGATCTGGCAATGGGAGTCACAGCGGGGACGTTTGTGTGGGAGGGAAAGTATCCCTGGGGACAAGGCCACCTGGACCTGGAGAGAAGGTCCTCAGGCTGGGGTACACCACTGCTGTGATAAGACCAGACCATCAGATGGGGCAGGAAGTGGGTGTGTGACCTGGAGGCTGCAGCCAGCTGGCCAGGGACCACCGTGGGAGGGTGTGAGGGTCTGTCTTCTCCCAGCCTTGCTGTGCGAACACTGCATAATCCAGGCGAGTCACAGGGAGGAGCAGCCAAGGAGAGGCCTAGCCAGGGTTCAGGCTACAGGGGAGGTGGGGAAATGGAAGGAGGAGTGGGCTGCAGGCCCAGGAGCTGGGTGGGGGTCTAGGAGGGATATTCAGGTGAGGAGCCTGTCCAGGGGCCTCCGTGAAAAGGGGACCAGAGGGGCTTCTCCCCATCTTTGACTCTCCACTGATTTTTGAGGATCCGGACTTGTTGCTAGGCAAAAGCAGATGCTGGGCCAGATGACCCCATGGGGTCTTTCCAGCATCAAGCCATGGCCTGATCCCAGCACTGTGCTCCGATGTGGTCCTGTGGATTGTCAGAAAGCAGACCCCAGCTGCCCTGGCCCTTCCTCAGGCAATTAGGTGAGCTCTGCCCATATGCCAGCCCCACGCAGATTGCTGGCCACCTGGGGATGAATCAGGCTGAGGCCAGCCCCTGAGGAGCTCCAAGTCTCTAGGGAGAGACAAGCAAAGAGGCAGTAATAACAGCTAACATTTATTGAGCACCTACTAAGTGCCGGGCACTGTTCTCTATGTGAACTAAGGCATGTAGTTCTCACAATACTAGAGGTAGGAACTACTGTTATCCCCATTTTAGGGGTGAGGAAACTGAGGGGCAGAGGGGTTGAATGAGGGTCACACAGCCAGGAAATGGTAAGATTGGGGTTTAAACACGGACAGCCTGTCTCCAGAGCTGGATGCCTGACCCCTGTGCTCTGCACATGCAGTGACATGCAGAGCAGAGAAGTGCTGTGACAGGGCCACAGAAAGGACTGTGGGAGCTCTGAGGTGTGAGCTCTCTCAGGTGGGGGGCACCAGGAAGGCTTCCTGGAGGAGGTGACATATAGACATAAGAATTAGCCAGGCAAAGGGGGGCAAAGGACCAAGGGTGTTCCGAGCAGAGGAAACAGCATATGCAAAGACAGGAGAAGGACAGAGAAAACATGGCTTCTTCAGACAGCCATTCACTGTGATTGGCATGGAGATAGCAAGGGCCCAAGCGGAGAGAGGACTTTCCTTATGTGAAGGATCCAGCTGTGAGCAGAGAAAAGTGGGAAAACAGAGATGGAGTCTCTTTTCCATCTGTACATCCCACAGGCTCCTCAAAGTCAACATGTCCAAGGGGCAGCTATTCCCATCCTGGCTCCCTTACCCTGGCTCCCTGCCCTGCTTCTCCCCTGTGTCGGCTCTCTCAGGGATGGCCCCTCAGCCTTCTGGTTGCAAAGATGGAAACCCAAGTATTGCCTTGGAGCCTTTTTCCTCCCCTACTCACTCCTTTCGATTAGTCACCAGCTCCTGTCACTTCATCTCTCTCCACCCTCTAACCAGTTGCCATCAAGTCGACTCTGCCTCATGGCAACACCGTATGTGTCAGAGTACAACTGTGCTCCATAGCGTTTTCAATGGATGATTTTTCAGAAGTAGATCACCAGCCTTTTCTTCCGAGGTACTTCTGGGTGGACTCGAACTGCCAACCTTTCCATCAGCAGCAAAGATTGTTAAGAGTTTGTACCACCCAGGGACTCCACTCCACCGTCTACAAACCCCATCCCTCCCACTCCAAGCCAGAGCCTTTGCCTCCTGCTGGGATCCTGCCACAGGCTCTGGCCGGCCTCTGCCTCAGGTTTTGCCCTTCATGTTGGCACTAAAGTGACCTCCACCACATCTCTCCCCTGCTCACAACCTTCAGTGGCTGCCCATGGCCTGCAGGATGAAATTCAAGTGACCTATGAGGCTTGGCCTCATCTGGCCCTGCAGCCTTGCCACACCCACTGTCTATGATGCAGGCCACCTGGATTTCTTTTAGTTTTATGGAAGCACCATGCACCCTGTAGCCTCAGGGCCTTTGCACAGGCTCTAGGCTGTGCCTGGAAACACCTCCCCAACCCCCTCCCACCTCTGAAACGTGTGCAGCCTCAACCTTTTGACTCCTGCCTTTCCATAGCATTGTGTTGCCCCCATCTTGTTGGTCTTTCTAGCTAGATGGGAAGCTGTGTGAAGGGAAAGCTTGTCTCTCTCTCCCCCAGCACACAGCACAAAGTCCAGTGTTTACTGCGTACTAATTTTTTGAATGAATGAATGAGTCAGGGTGCCTGTTCTAAAGGAGCTATGAATCTCCAAGGCAGACATTACAATGCAAAATGCTAAGGGCACTGCTGAAGGAAAACAGCATGAGGAGGCGGAGCTGTGGGAGGGCAGAAGAGGAAGCAAAAAACTTTCAGGGAATTTCTTCACAGTAGAAGTAACATTATCTGCTGGGTCTTGAAGGATGAGTAAGAGTTTGTTAGACAGAAAATAAAGACAAGAGGGGCAAATGTTTACATGTTCCTTATCATTATCATTTATTTGATGATGCCTGAGACTGGCATGAAGGTTATTGGTCCAGCAAGGAAGGTGGGGAAGGAATTAGGATTTGCACTCGTCATCTGAGAGGTAGCTGTCACTATCCTCTGCAGTTTTCTAGATAGGAATATCGTCTAAGTTCGGACACAACCAACAAATGGGCTTGAGTAAGTAAAAGGAGTTTATGGATGCACATGACTGAAAAGACCAGGAACGAACCTCAGGCATGGCTGGATTCAGGTCCTCAAAAGATGCCATCAACCATCAGTCCATATCTTGCCTCTGATTTCATGTCCAAGGGCTTTATTCTCAAGCATTCTCTCCCCACGTGTTGGTAAGAAGGCTTCTTGCATAGCAAGCCCAATAAAAAGCTCCCTTTTCTCAATAGTCTCCCACAGCATTCCTGGATAGACTCTAATTGGCCTGACATGAACCATTTTTGAACCAACGACCATGGCCGGAGGGGAATGGACTATGCTGAAGGCCAGGCTTGGACATGTGCTCATTCTTGGAGCAGGAGGAGGGATGGGTTGCGGGGAGCAGTGTTGGCCTCTCGCAAATCACAGACAGTGAGTACAGACGGGAGGTTCCCCAAAAGAACCACCAGGAGGCTGCTGCCAGGAGAAGGGGGCTGGACCTTAGGCAGGCGAGAGCAGCAGACATCCCTTCGGGACTGATGCTCACAGGGCCAAGGGCCTTTCTTGCCCGGGAGTACTGAGTGTCCAGCCCCTGGGAGTACATGAAGTATAGATTCTGGGTACCCACACCGCTCTTGGGGGTCAGTCAGTGGTGGCTTCCCATCTTGGCTCTCTACTCCCTGGCTGTGTGATCTTGAACAAGTCATTTCCTCTCTCTGAGCATCAGTTTCTTCCTCTGTAAAATGGGTTGAGTCATGGCACCTGCCTCAGAGAGTTACTGGCGGAGTGAAATGACAGCAGCTGCCCGAAGTCTTTGTGAGCTGTGAAGTGTGGCTCCCATGGGAGCAACAGTAGTTACACGCAGATGCACACAGCCTTCAGACGTACACGGGGCCACTCACACTCGCTTGTCTCCCTTCCTCACGCAAGCACACACTCGTGGATGGATCGACCGAGGAGACTCACACTTCTCTAGCTCCGGCATGAATAGATCTTGCAGGAAAGGCAATTTTGTGGTCTGTTTGTTTTACATCCTTTCTGATCTGGAAACCCCTTTTATTGTGATGGAAACAAAACGGAACCTTTCCCTGGTGGACACTTGGAAAGCATCTTGAAACTTGACCTTGTGCCCCGGCCCCGTGCTGGGGCCTGCTGGGTAAGGCAGAAATCCCAACACCCAACCCCACCTTCATAAAGCTGGTATCCTAAGGCTGGCAGGAGACGGACATAAACCTGTGACCCATAAATTGACTGGGTGGATAGGCAAATGCAAAGAGACAAAAGCTTATCAGTGGTTATCAGAGGTCGAGAAGCCCTGGTGGTGCAGTGGTTAAGAGCTCGGCTACTAACTAAAAGTTCGGCCGTTCAAACCTACAGCAGCTCTGAGGGAGAAAGATGTGGCAGTCTGCTTCCTTAAGGATTGCAGCCTTGGAGGCCCTATAGGGCAGTTCTTCTCTGTTCTATAGGTTTGGTTTTTGGTTGGTACCAGGGGCTGGGGTGGGAGGGGATAGGGGCAAGTGCGGAGTTATAACTTAAGGGGTACTGAGTTTCTGTTTGTTGTTGTCAGCTGCCATGGAGTTGGTCCCTAACTCATGTCAACCCCACACGTTGCAGAGTACAACTGCTCCATAGGGTTTTCTTGGTTGTAATCTTAATAGGAGCAGAACACCAGGTCTTTCTCCCGCAAAGCTGCTTGGTGGGTTCGAACTGCCAACCCTTAGGTTAGTAGCCGATTGCAAACTGCTTGCGTCACCCAGGCTCCTGAGTTTCTATTTAGGGGGGATGAAAAACATTTGAAAATAGATAGTGATGATGGTTGTACAACATGGTGAATGTAATTAATGTCACACACAAAATTTTTGTTAATTAAAAAAAGAAAAAATAGAATAAATTTTTTTTTTTAAAGTGGACTTACAAAAAATAATTTCACATGTGTGGTGAAGAACAGAAAAAGAGGGTCTGTTTTGCCATCTGTAGTGACTTGGATAGTGTTCCCCCAAAATTCTTGTCTACCCAGAACCTCAGAATGCGACCTTATTTGGAAATAGAGTCTTCGCAGATGTAATCAGTTAAGGATCTCTGGATAAAATCATTCTGGATTAAGGGGGGCCTAAATCTAATGACTGGTGTCCTTATAAAAAGAGGAGAAGACACAGAGGCAAAGACAGGTAGAGATGGGAGTGATGCCGCCACAAGCCAAGGAATGCCAGGAGCCACCAGAAACTGGAAGAGGCCAGGGAGGATTCTTCCCGAGAGCTTCTGAAGGAGCATGGGCCTGGTGACACCTTGATTTTGCACTTCTAGCCTCCAGAACCGTGAGAGAACAAATTTCAGTTGTTTGAAGCTGTCAGTTTGGGCACGTTGTTATGGCAGCCCTAGGGACTAATACGCCATCTGAAATGATCATATGTATTTATGTGTTTATTCTCCATCCTTCTCCTCTAGGGAATCAGTTCCATGAGACCAGGGATGGTCTGTTTTTGTCACTGCTGTGTTCCTAGTGCCTGGAATAGTGCCTGGTGCATAGTAAATGTTCACAAGGTATTTGGTCAAAGCAAAGAATGGGTGAATGCATGAACTCCCTAAGCCTGGCATAAACTCCTCAGCACAGAGTGAACCCCTAGCCTGGCATGAACCTCAGCCCGGTGTGAATACTTCAGCCTGGTGTGAAACCATTAGCCCCTGGTGTCAACTCCTCAACCCAGCACGAGCCCTTCAGCCCGGCGGGAATCCCTCTGTGTGGCCCTAACCTGCCGCTCCAGCCAGACCTTTCTCAGGCTCCTTCATCCACTTCCCAGTGGTGCAGGTGGCTGAGAAATTGCTCTGGTGATAGACCATGTCCCTCACCCCTCCTGACCCCCAGACACTGGCGCTCACACACGCTATGCCCACAGGGGCAGTGTAGCCCAGGGGTGACAAGCTTGGCAGCGTGGGGTTTAAATTCGGGCTCTGGTTTGCCCCAATCTTGTCACTCAGGCAGCTCACTTACCTCTCAGTTTCCTCCTCTGAAAATGGGGATAGGATCCCCATCCTCTCATAGTTCCCTGAGGTATAGATGAGCTAGTGCAGCTAAAGGACTTACACAGTGCCTGGAACACAGTTGCTGTCAAGTCAATTCCCACTCATGGTGACCCCATGTGTTTCAAAGTAGAACTGTGATCCATACGGTTTTCAATGGATGATGTTTTGGAAGCAGATCATCAGGCTTTTCTTCTGAGGTGTCTCTGAGTGGACTTGAACCTCCAACCTTTCTGTTAGCAGTGGAGGGCATTAACTGTTTGCACCACCCAGGGGTTCCTGGAACATAGTAGGCGCTCAATAAATGGTCAATTCTCCTTGAATGTCTTTTCCTTGTGCAGTTGGCCTGAATGCCATCCTCCTGCAGGAAGCCCTCCCTGACTACCTGCCCCCACACAAGCTCTCCCCAGACAGACTCTGATGGGATGCGTTGCTGCTCGGCACAGTCTGTCTGGGATCATTAATTCTCTTTCGTGAGTACGTGACCCGGATCCCCAGCTGCCTCAGCCGTCGGCCATGTTTTAATGAGGATTTCTCTTTGTGAATACAGAAGCAGGCCTTTGATCTCCCTACTGAAATTGGCTGTCTTTGATAGCCTGCACAGAGAAACTGCGGAGAGCCGGCTGGAATTCAGGTCTGAGCACTGCTGCTGCTCACTCTGGGACCCTGGGCAGGCTGCCTCCCTGCTCTCTGCCTCAGTTTCCCCATAAGTATGAAGGGCCCTTCTGGAATAGACATTTTGTTGTTGGTAAATCAGCCAATCCATGAATTCAGTGAAATCTCACCTTAGCACCAGTTTCTTTTGTAACTTCCCTTTCTAAAATTTTAGACTGTTGTTGTTGTGTGCTGTGGAGTCGATTTCCAGCTCCTAGTGACCCCACGTGATGGATTAGAACTGCCCCATAGGGTTTTCTAGGCTGTGAGCCTTGGTGTCAAAATAGTTATGCTCTCAGCTGCTAACCCAAAGGTCCGAGGTTTGAACCCACAGTGTTCACACCCACTTATTCCTGTGACCCCAAGGCCACGGTTAATTGGGAATGCTGTTGTCAGCTGATGACACCTTGGGGTGAATGAGTGTTTGAGCCCACTCTGCTCTGGTGGGGGGAGTCTGAGAGCTTTGGGGAGAAGGCCAGTGTGAGAGGTAGAGATGGGGGTCACTGGGGTTGCTCTGGGCACCCTGAGGGCACATGGTATGGGAAGTTTGTGGGGTTGGGGGAGGGAGGGGTAGAAGAGACATCAGGATTTGGAGGGGGGTCATTTTCAAAGGTGAATAGCGTTACTTATGTAACCCCTCGAATCACTGGGGGACAGGAACGTTTGTAGGGAATACCACACGCTCCTGGGGTTTACAGCTCCAGTTACAGAGGAAGAGGGGGAGGCTCAGAGAGGAGAAAGGAGTTGCCTGAGGTCAGTGAGGGGGCTGGAATGGGCCCCAAACCTTCCACTGACTTCACCCCTGCTGCCCCAGGGGTGGACAGGATCAGGCAGGAAGCTCCCAGCGTGACTGCTGGTATGCAGAGTGGTTCAGGGACAGCTTGAAGACACACAGCCAGATTTCCTGGGGACAATGTGTCCTGGTCCAGAGGGGAGAGTGGGGAGAGCAACAAAAGAGGAGAGGTGGTGAGTGTGAGAGAGACATTCGGAGAGAGAAAGAGAAACAGAGGGAGGAGAGGAAAAAAGACAGGAAAGGAGGAACGCAGGGAGGGAAAGAGGGAGGGAGAGAGAGAGAGAGGAGAAGGAGGAGGAGAAGGAAGAGGAAGAGGAGGAGCAGGAGAGAGGGAGGAAGAGAGGGAGTGAAGGAAGAAAACCATGAATTCATTTCCATTTTCAGAGCAGAGCCCATTTCCAGATCTGGGAGAGGGGGGCTTTCTCAGCCAAGTTCGACAGGATCTTAAAAACGCTGGCCACCTTGCCCCCTGCCCTTGTGTGGCTCCTCAGTGGGCAAGGCATGAAGGGAGGCTGGCGGGATTTGGGGCCAGATCCCAACAAGGCAGAGGAAAGGGTGACTGGAGGCCTGGGCTATGCTCTCAGGAGCTGGGTGATCTTGGATGAATCACAGCCCCTTTCTGAGCCTCAGTTTGCACATCTGTAAAATGGTTGCTGTTGGGACCCTGTGTGTGTGTGTGTGTGTGTGTGTGTGTTCCTGGGCTCTGGGCCTCAGATGGTGGAGGTGGTAGAGGGGCAGCTGGTCCACAGTTCCTCCCTGGAAGGGGTTCATCCTGGGCCCCAGCTGCTGTCTCCTCCTGCTCATGCCACCGCCTCCATCCCCCTCCCCCCCCGGCTCCTTTCTCACTCTGCCAGGCTCTGGACACGAGACAAACCCCCAACCACCACGGGAAATGTGAGAGTTTGGGGCCAGCCATTAGCAGACAGAAACTCATTGTTCCCTTTTCTTCCTGTTCTGGGATCCATCCTGCTCAGGGCCAGTTAATGCCAACAGCAGCCGCCATTATTGAGGGCCTACTGTGTGCCAGGCCCCAGCTAAGTTCTTTAAGATGTCTCTTTAGTATGTTCTTTAACAGGCCTCTTTACAGACCCCACTTTCTATATGAGGACAGTGAGGCTTAGGGGGGTGATGTGACTGGCCAGAGGATGTGAGCCAGGAGATGGCAAGCTGGGCTCAGGACTGAGTCTGGCTGAGATTAAAGCCAGAGCTCATTCCAGGCAGCATCGTCTCAACCCTGGACTGAAGGGGCACTGGGCAAGCAGCAAGAGAGGCGAATGCAGGCCCCAGTTCTACTACTACCCTAAAGTGAGTCCCCACTCTGAACCTCAGTTTCCTCATCAACAAAATGGGATAAATAATCTTGTCTGTCTACTTCTCCAAAGAGATGTGAAGATGACCAGTTTCACAACTACAAATAGCTAACAATTTTGGACACTTAAATACATACGAAGCATCACTCTAAGTGGCCCCTAATTGATGATTTAATTAATTTAATTCTCACAATAACCCTATGAGGTGGACTTTTATTATCCCCATTTTACAGGTGAGGCTACTGAGGCCCAGAGATGCTAACTTGCCCAAGGTCACACAGGGAGTTCCAGGGGCTGGGACCAGAATATGAGGGAGTGGTAGAGCAAGGATTTGGCCCAGGACCTTGGGCTCCAGCCTGGGTTAATGTAAGGATCTCACGGCCTTGGAAACATATGGCCCTGGCACACCTTATCAGGTCCGTGACCTTGGGCAAAATCACTTCCTGCCTCTGGGCCTGAGTTTCCCCATCCGTCAAAAGGGTAAGTAACAGCAATGGTTGTAGAATCCTTGGCACAGAGAGGCTCAGCAAACCTCGGTCACATGAATGAATGAATTTAGGATCAGCCCTGAGTTGAGATCCAACTCTGCCACGGAGAAATTGGGTGACATTGGACAAGTGACTTAGCCTTCCTGAGCTTTATTTGTAAGTGGGCTGCTGCAGGAAAAGATAAGGGGGTGCACATAAAGGGCCCCTCTGAGCACCTGGCATCCAGGGTGGACCCTGAATGCCACGCCCTCCCCTGCTGTCCCAGGCCCCCTACCCCAGCGGGGCTCAGGGGTGTGGGAAGGGAAGGCTCAGGGCTGGCAGGGATTAGCCCCAGGTCCCCGTCTTGGGGCGGCACTTTTAACCAAGGCCTCCCTGGGGATCAACCCTGCCCCCTCCCAGGCCCTGGGCCAGGCCTGTGTTTGCCTTGGGGATCTGGGCTCCCCGGGGGCCCCTGTCTTTCATTCCCGGACAGGGCAGCTTTTGCTTGCTTTACACTGTGGGGCCAGGCGGCCGGGCTCCCCGGGAGCAGATGGGCTGCAGTGGGAAAGCGCGGCACTAGCCCTAAGAGGATTGGCGGCCTTTCTTCCCACCCTTTGTGCCGTTCCCCGCGGGCCGACCGCACCCAAACCACAAAGGCTGCTTGTTTGATGCCTCTGGGGGCGCAGGGGTCACAGCTGACAGCAGCGCCCTCGGAGACGGCGGCACCCTCGTCTGAGCCTGGGTGCTCCAGGAAGGGTGGGGAGGCCTGGGGATTGCTCTGGAAGAACTCTCCGTGTAGGTGCTCTGTGCAGAGAGTAGGGAGGACCCCTGGGGCAGAATGTTTCAGGGGACAAGACTCAAGGGTCTGTGCTCCTTCTATCACCCTGCTGAGAGCCTGAGGCCCAGAGAGGGGCATGACTTGGCCAAGTCACACAGCAAGTTAGGGGCAGCCCAGGACTCACCCCAGGGCTCCCCATGCCCAGCAAATCTCCCTGCGGTCTTGGAGATGTGGTCTGCCTTCCCTGCCTATTTCTTCCTCAATGCTGTGGGATCAGGAGAATCTGAGAAAGGAAGGTTGGGGCCACAGAAACTGGAGGGACTTAGCAAGCTGAAGCCTCGAGACCCAGGAAAAGCCTCAGCAGGGCCATCTGACAACGACAAGCTCAAAGTGAGAGGTGGACATGGGAAGAAGAAAAGGACAGAAAGTATTTCACCCACAAATTTATTTAAAAAAATTTATTAAAAAATTTGTTGACCTGATGCATGCCATGAAATGGATGAACCTTGAAAACATCATGCTGAGCAAAATGTCAGTCGCAAAAGGACAAATGCTGTATGAGCTCACTTATATGAAATAAGCAAATATATAGAAACCAAAGATTTTTAATGGTTACCAGGGGTTGGAGGGAGAAAGGAGGAGGTATTGCTCAGAAGGCATTGAGTTTATGTTAATGGTAGTGGAATACTTTAGAAAAGGATAGTGAGAATGGTTACTGAATTATACATGCAGAATCAATGTTTCTGACTTGTACACGTGGAAATTGTTGAGATGGCGTATGTTTTGTTAAGTATATTTTCACCACAAAAAAATTTAAAAAAAAATTGTTGATTGAGTGCCTATTGTCCAGTGGGTGCTAAGATAACAGAGAAATAAGATCAGATTCTGCCCCCAGGGGCCTCAGGGTACTAGGGAGACAGATTTGTGTGCAACAAGCCCTAGAGCAGGGTTTCTCAGCCTCGGAACTGTGGACATTATGGGGCAGATGATTCTTTGTGGTGGGAGTGCTGTCCTTATGTGTGCAGAGTAGAACTGCTCTCCATAGGGTCTTCAAGGTTGTGATCTTTCAGAAGCCCATTGCCAGGCCTTACTTCCAAGGTACCTCTAGGTGGGTTTGAATCACCAGCCTTTCTGTTAGTAATCCAGCGCTTAACTGTTTGCACCACCCAGGGACCCAGGCTGCTGAGGGATCAGGAAATGCTTCCCTGAGGAGGGGAAATGAGTGCCCAATCTTCAGTCTGAGCAGGCAGGAACTAGGCAGGCAGGGAAGGGAGGGAGGCGGTGCAGGCAGAGGACACAGCCACTGTAGAGGCCACAGAGCTTGAGAGAGCCTGAGGCTTGGGAGAACTAGAAGGAGGCTGTTGGAGCAGGAGCACAGGATTCTGTCAGCAGAGGGGAGGCAGATGAAGCTGGGAGATGAAGCTGGAGTGGGAAGCAGGGGAGACGGACCCAGCTAAAGAACCTGGATTTTATCCCGAGGCACTGGGGAGCCATGGAGGGCATTTGAGCAGGGGAGTGTTTTTATTCTAGAAAATTGCTGTAGCTGTGTTGAGGAGTTTGTGTCTGAGGGGACCAGGAAGAGAGGCAGGGGGATGGCTGCAGCAGTTCAGAAGTGAGATTAGGGTGGCAGTGTGCATGGAGTGGAGGGGATGGATCCCACAGACACTTAGGAGGTGAAAGCATCAGGATGTGGGCTTGAATGTGGGGCTGAGAGTTCTGGAGGAGGCATCTGGGCTGAGTCTCAGTGTCTGGCAGAGCAGCTGCGAAACGAATCACCAGATTAGAAACACCAGATAAAGGACTGAGGCGAGAAAGCTATGCCTGTGAATCTTAGAATACAAATTATTTTTGAATTTTTGCCCTCATGCATTATCTTGAAATATTAATGACCAATGTCTATTGAGAACTCAACGCTGTGTCAGGCACTGTTCAAAACACTTCAAGTGTATTAACACATTTAAAACCAAAAAAACCAAACCCATTGCTGTCAAGTCGATTCCGACTCGTAGCGACCCTATAGGATAGAGAGAATTGCCCCATAGGGTTTCCAAGGAGCAGCTGGTGGATTTGAACTGCAGACCTTTTGGTTAACAGTCAAGCTCTTAACCACGGTGCCACCAGGGCTCCATTAACTCATATAGGTCCTCACAAAAACCCTACGAGGGAGATAATTTTTATCATCTCCATTTTGCAGATGATGAAACTGAGGCACAGAGAGACTAAGTAACTTGTCCGTAGTTACCCAGTTAGCAAGCAGCAGAGCCGGGATTTGTACCCAGGCCGTCTGGCTCCAGAGTCTGTGCTATCTGCTTTGCTGTACTGCCAAAATGTAGTGTTTGTTCAAAGCCTGCTTAACTTTAGCTATTTATAACATCACGCAATTTTTATATAAAAGCCAAAAAGCAGCGGAATTACATTTCATAGGGCTGTAGTGGAGAAATATAAACTGGAAAATCACCTCTGGAATCTCAGAGAAACCTTACACCTTGGCAGTGACTACTGCCACCTGGTGGCAGTGTACCCCAAACGGCAGAACCGTGACAAAAGCCCAGCAGTTTCTTTAGGCATTGAAATCAGTAAATCCCAGGTCAGGATGAAGAAGTCTTGCAAATACAGGCACTATTATTACAAAAATGCACCCTCTGTTGGACAAGAAGAGGAGATAAGGCTCCCAATGCCCAGGCTGCAGGCTGTGTGTTCTGAAGAGCTGTGATTGTGGGTACTGGGGATGGGATTGCCAGTTACTCATCCACACTCCCTCGCCAGTTCCCTAGACGACCAGCATTAGGTATTTCTGGAACAGCTGGTGGGAGCTAGGGGTTGGGTGGGGTGTAACTCTGCAAACATGGGCTGTACTCATGACCCCGACCTTCTAATCCCAGAGTTTAACTGACTTCATTAACTCCAGGGGGGCTCAAGAAAGACCCCCCAAATCATTCTCTGTCAAACCACATTCATAAAAGCCCCATTCCTAAGGACTGTGTAGGCAAAGCTCCTGCCCGAAGGCGGGGGACTGGAGGTGATGACCCTTGGATGTGAACTCTCCGCAGGCTGGTGAAAGGGTAGGATCGTCTCTACCCTCCATGGGCAGTGAGGAAGAAAACTGGGTGAAAGCAGAGCATGCTGGGTATGTTGGCCAGGAGCTCAGCGGTCCAGCCTCCCACCCCCTACTGTGGTTGCCATGGCAACTGAGTGGGGAGGGAGGAGGAGAGGCGAGACCACTGCCCCTCAGACAATGGGAACCTATTCCAGGTCACCCTTGGCCTTGTCCTGAGGGACGTGGGGCAGTCACCATTTCTGGGCTGTTTGTATCGTGCAGCATCAGGATTTGGGGGAGCAGTCCTCAGCTCAGACCAGGCCTGGGGGCCCCAGAATAAGGGTGGCAGACAGGATCCCCTCCCCTGGAAAATCTCAACTCCACCACAGCCTCTTCCTTCCTGGGCTCCTAGATCCCCCAGCGTAGGCTAGTTCCAGATGAAGTCCGGTTCATTTTTCAAGCTCCCCCCACCTCCGTTGAAGAGCCTGTCCTTGTGGCAGGAGGTGAGCAGAGCACAGAGAGGAGGCGGCAGCCGCTTTGGGGACAGGCCAAATATTTTATGAGTAATTTAATATCTGGAGCGCGAAGCACTGAGCAGAGAACCCGTCAGCTGCCCGGAGCAAGGAGCTGGTCTGGTCCTCATAACACTGAGGCTAGGATGGGGGACTGACAGGGACGACTAGGGGCTGCAGGAAAGTTAACCCTTTCAGAGCACTGGGAGGGAGCTTGGGAGGGGGCGGGGTGGGGCTTTCACTCATGGTCTACCTGCTACACGCCATATGTTGTGCTGTGCCCTTTAGATGGGTTGAACACTTTGAACTTGGGAGAGAAAGTGTAGCCTGGTAGAAAAGGCACTGACTGGGAGACACACGGTGCTGAGTAGGACTCCTGTTAAGTGCATGACCCTGGACTAGTGACCTGACCTGACTGAGCCTCAGTGTCCTCATCCATAAAAATGGGGATGATAATAATGGTGCCTACATCGCAGGTAAGAATTCAGTGACTTAGGATAGTGTCTGGGACACAGCAGGTGCTCCATAAAGAACACCTGCTCTGACAACTCTGATGCCATGTGAACCCACCAACAGCCCTCTATTGGGATCTTCTCACTCCCAGCTATGTCCCAGATTCCCACTCCCCTGCTCTGGGCTGACGGCCTGAAGGGCTTTTATCATGTTCTGGATGAGCCATGGTCGTATCCTCTTCTCCTGACACCTACTCTAACCCCCCTTAGGGTCCCGGGAGGGGTCCTGTCCATCCTAATGGCATAGAAGGGGCATGGGCCCTGTCTTAGTTATCTAGTGCTGATATAAGTGGATGACTTTAACAAACAGAAATGTATTTTCTCACAGTTTAGGAGGCTAGAAGTCTAAATTCAGGATGCTGGCTCTAGGGGAAGGCTTGCTTTCTCTGTCAGCTCTGAAGGAAGGTTCTTGTCTCTTCAGCTTCTGTTTCCTGGTTCCTGGGAGATCTCCATGTGGCTTGGCGTCAGTCTTCCGCCGTTTCTGCTTATTCGCTTGCTTGCCTAATCTCTTTTATATCTCCAAAGAGATTGACTCAAGACACACCCGACGCTAATCCTGCCTCATTAACATAACAAAGACAACCCATTGCCAAATGGGATTATAGCCACAGGCATAGATGTTAGGATTTACAGTACATATTTTGGGGGGACACAATTCAATCCATAACAGGTCCTTGACTCAGACAGGCTTGGTCAGAATCCCAGCTCAGCCACATTCCAGCTGTGTGACCAGGGTCCAGACACTTCATCTCTCTGGGCTTTTGTTTCCTCATCTTCAAAACGTGATTAATGAAACACCTTCCTTGTCAGGATGCTGTTACAATGAACAAAGATCATGCTGTAAAGAAGCTAGCACAGTGCCCAGTACACAGTAGGTGCTCATTAAACGATTCTTCATCATTCTTCAGGAGAGTGGCTCAGATGCTAGGCTGTCTTAGGCCATATGCCAGCTCTATGGTGTTAAGCACCCTGTACCTTAGTTACCATATCTGTGAAATGGGGATAATAATAGTACCTATCTCATGGGGATTAAATGAATTAAGATATTTAACATGTTTAGAACAGAACCTGGAACAAAGGAGGAGCTCAGTCAATGCTAGCTGCTACTATTCCCTTCTTCTGAGGTTAAGAAGAAATTTGTGAAAAGGAATCTCAGTTCCTAAACCCCCTCCCACTCACTCTCATCCCAACATCTCTGGGTCTAGGAGGCAGGTCTCCCCATGTCACCACTTTCTGGGGCCCAGGATTGTAGTACAGTGAGCTCACTCCCTGCTCTGTGTTATCTTCTTCCTCTTTTTCAGGGGGACGCCAACCACATCCAGGAGCTTTTCCCGCCGATGTTACTCTGCCCCTTTGTTAATCATTACGTCCCCCTTTTCCACAGCTTGGTCCCAACCATAGTTCTGCTTCCTGGAAGAAATTTGATGTGCCTGAGCTGAGGTGACTCAGAGATCGTCTGGTCCAGCCCCCTCATTTTAAGGACAGGGAAACTGAGGCTCAAGTGGGGATGGGTGGTTCCCAATGCCTCACTGCAAGGGAATGCTCAGGCTGGGACTCAAATCAGGTCATCTGACTCCCAGCCTAGTGTTCCTTCTGGAGACCAGGCTGCCCCTGTGGGCCTGGAATATAAATGCCAAGGTCCAATCCCGTTGATGACAATATAGAGGCCCAGAGACGTGAGGGGACTGTCCCACCATTCCACAGCTGATAGAGAGGGCCAAAATTCAAACCCAGGCCTGGGGAGCACCAGAAGCTACGCTATGCCTTAACAAGCGCTATGCCCTTGGTCAGCCTTTGGCTTTATCCCAGAGCTCAGTGTTCCAGAAGGAAGAACCTAGACAGGCCAAGAATAAATCCCCCATTTTACAGGTGAGGAAACTGAGTCACAGAGAGTGGAGTCACTTTCCTGAGTTCACACAGTGAGTCAGTGACTCAGGGGCCAGTGCTCCTGTACCACCCTCTGCCCCCAATTACCCAATGTTAATGTCATTTCACAGAGGACTTCAAAGCCCCTACCTGCGTGGGTCCAATTGAAGGGATGTTCATTGAGCACCCACGTATACAAAAGGTACATCTCAATTCCCCAATATCCCCTTTTCTGTTTTCCTGGTTACAGTGAGCCCCTGTTCTATACCAGGCACTGCCCCAGGCACCTTGCAAACAGTATCTTTGATCTAATAGCCCTCAAGAACATATATTATTGTCCCCATTTTATAGATGAGAAAACTGAAGCTCCGAGGGGAAAGGTGACTTGCTCCAAGTCACACAGTTTTCAGGCCTCGTTGAGGGCAGACTGGAAAACTGTTTTCCCATCTCTTCTCCATTCTTACCCCCACGCCCCAGGCCCACCTCCCACTCCCCCTAGGCCCTAGACGGGTTTCCACCACTGTGAACTCTCTCTGTGCAAGCTGTTGATTGCCTAAGCCATAAAACAGAAGGAATGAAGACATACTTTTCAGGTCTCCTTCCCCGGAAACCAGCTGGGGCCGGGTCCCGGAGAGGCTGACATTTATGTACTGTCTTTAATCACATTAGCTGACGGATTCCAAACAAGGTCTGGAGACACCTTGTTAACGAGGGCCCAGCTGTCTCTCCTATGCATACCTGTGTCCGCAGGGAGAGCCCGCTCAGGAGAGGTGCTAACCCAGGAACCGGAGCCTTCAGAGGGACTCGCACTGTGGCTCAGCCTGACACCCCAGCAGATGCCTGGGGCAGCCAGAACCCAGGCTGGAACTCTTCAGACAGGAATTGGACTGGACTGTGGGACATAAAGTGATACTCGTGAGGAGTGTGCCTCTTAGCTCAGGTAGATACGAGAGACTAAACGGGCAGCTTCTGTCCGGAGATGAGATGGGAAGACAGAGCGGGTTAGGAGCTGGTTGAATGGACATGGGGAATCAGGGGTGGAAAGGAGGAGTGTGCTGTCACAGTATGGGGAGAACAATTAGGGTCACATAACAGTGTATGTATAAATTTTTGTATGGGAAAAAATTTAAAAAAAAAAACAACAAAAAACCAGGCTGGGGGGAGAAAGGAAAATTTGTTCCAAGTTGAGAATAGAACTTTACAGTTTGCAAAGCTCCTTTGCCTCTTGTAGCTCATCGGAATTTCACAACAACCGATAGTTCCATTATACAGAAAAGGATACCAGTACTTGTTGAGGAACAACTCTGTGGTGGATATGGTCCGTGGTTCTTTATCATAGCTGCTATTTGTTGTGTGGCATCTCTGGGTGGTGTACATGTGCTTGGCTGCTAATCAAAAGGTTGGTAGTTCGAGTCCACCCAGAGGCACCTCGGAAGTAAGACCTGGTGATCTACTTTTGAACAATCAGCCATTGATAACCCTGCGGAGCACAGTTCTACTCTGACTCTCGTGGGATTGCCATGAGTTGAAGCTGACTCAACAGCAACTGGCTACTGCTATTTATTGTGTGTCTACTCTGTGCCAGGCAAGTTCTTTCCATATGTTAACTCATTTAGTGCTCATAACAACGTTAGCCAATATTACTCCATCTTACGGCCAAGGAAACAAAAACTCGGACAGTTAAGGGAACTTACTTGCCCAAGGTCACCCAGCTAGAAAGTGGTAAAGCTGAATCTGAACCTGGTGGGGCTCCTGGGAGAAGCCAGTTCAGGAACATATACAAAGCATCTGGCAGAGTGCCTGATGCACGGTAGGTGCATGATACGCCATAGTTTGCTTCTTTTGTCTTCTTTCTGCTTGTCTGCTTCTTTGGGTACATGCTCCCTTGCTCCACAGATGCTGTAGGGAAGCTTACAGGGCTACATATGGGATGCAATGGCATAGATGAGAAGAATCTACAAAAAATAACAGAAAAACAGGGTGGGGGAGCAGGAAGACACAAAACGGAAGTGAGGAAGGCGGCTAAGAAGAAATTAAGGCTCAAGAGGGTCCCAATGCCACACAGCAGGTGAAAGCTCAGGCTAGGACTCGAACCCAGGTCTTCTGACTCCCAGTCCAGTGCTTCTTCCTACACCAGGCTGCCTCTGTGGGCCTGGGGCATAAATGCCGGTGCCCAATGCCGCTGTTCCATAAAGACCTGCATATTTGCAGTTGGTGAGTCTCCCTGGAGATTCTCAAGCGTCAGTTCTCTATTCTGTTGTTGGGGAGTAAGCCTCAGTCTCCTTGCCTATAAATGGGTCCGACAATGCCCACATCAAGGGGCTGTGGTGGCGATTAAATGGGCTAGCATGTGCGCGACTGGCACATTAATAATACCCAGGCTTATCCCTGCCAGCCTGCCTTTGTGACTCCTTGAAATGCCAAACCTTCCCGCGGAAATTGTCTCAAGGGCCTACGAAGCATTATTACATTCCCTATCTTTCTAGGCAGAATATAATTTTGCCATTCCTTCCATCTTGCCTTTCTTCTTTCCATTCAACAGCTATTTACTGAGCAGGTATTATGCACATCTATCTCTAGGCCCTGTACTCTCTGGAGTAAGAAAGATTCATCAGTCAATTAGTTAATTAATACACTCAAGCTTTCATTCATTCATTTGGCAAACATGACTCTTTTGGGCTGGGCTGTGGAATGTCAGTTCCCATCCTCCTTTGTTCCCTTCTGGGTCCTGGCTGTGTTCTGTATAGGGGAGGTGGCTCGAAAAGTGAGGCACGATCAGGGGACTTGGCCACTGCTTCCTTGCTGGCTCGGTGACCCTGTAATAACTGTTGGCCCTTTTTCTGTGGGTGTCATCAGACAGCAAGACCCCTTAGGGTTCTTAATCAGTAGACTTGAAACATGCTTGGGAATCTGTTTCTCTCACAGGCTCCCCAGTCGAGTCAAATGCAGCTGATCCAATTCAACCGCCTCCTTTTGAGAGGAGGGCACAGTGGTGGTCCAGTGGTAGGATTCTCGCCTTCCACGTAAGAGACCTGGGTTTGATTTCTGGCCAATGCACCTAAGCACAGCCACTGCCAGTCTATTAGCGGAGGCTTGCGTGTTACTATGATGCTGAGCAGGCTTCAACAGAGCTTCCAAACTAAGACAGACTAGGAAGAAAGGCGTGACCATCTCCTTCTGAAAATCAGCCAGTAAAAACCCTATGGAGAACAACAGCCAATCATGGGGTGGTGCAGGACCAACCAATGTTTCTTTCCATTGTATATGGGGTCACCATGAGTCAGGGACCAACCTGACTGCAACTAACAACACAATCTTCTGTGGGGAAGTTTGAGGCTCAGAGAGGGGTAGTGACTTATCTGAGATCACACAGTAAGTCATTCCCAGGCTAGCCCAGAACTAGGAGCGCTTGATTTCCCATCCAGGGAAGTTTTTGCCCTGCCAGGGGATCCCTCTCTGTGGGGGTCCCTCCCTGGGTGGGCTCTCCTGAATTTCTTGAACAAACATCCCCCTTTTCTCCTGCATCTGGCCAACAGGGTTGTCCATGAGAATGCCTCCTGGCTACGTGCAAAAATAAACGCAGCTCCCAGGCTGCTCTGAAAGGAGGGTGTGTGTTTGTGTGTAGGGAAGGGGGCTAGGGCACCTGGTGTCCCTTTGTCAGCAGGAAGCCAGGAAGGCAAGGACGAGGAGGAGACATGGGAGTGAGACCGGCAGAGCTCAGAGCAAGAGGTGCTCAGGGTCGGGGCAATGGCCCATCCATCCTTAGTCCTTTTCTTAGCCTGCCCTTGAACTCCCTCACCATCACCATCACAACATGAACACAACAACAAGTTAGTCACTGAGAGCTTGCTGTCGCTCAGCCCCTGTGCTAACCACTTCCTACGGATGAGGGAATTGAATTTCACAGCAGATCTAAATACTGAGCCAGAGCTCCTAACCCTGGCTACTTTAAACTGTGGTCCCCAGATCAGCAGCATCCACAGCCCCCAGGAGCTTGTTAGAAAAGCAAATTCCCACCTCCACCCACACCTACTGAATTAGAATCTGTGTTTTACCAAGTCATTGTTGTTAGGTGCCATCAGCCTGATTTTTGACTCATAGTGACCCCACGTGACAAAGTAGAACTGCCCCATAGTTTTCTAGGCTGTAATCTTTACCAGAACTGATCGCCGGGTCTTTTTCCCACAGAGTAGCTGAGTGTGTTCAAACTGCCAACATTTGGGTCAGCAGCCGAGTGCTTAACCGTTTGCACCATGAGGGCTCCTTATTTTACCAAGACCCTAGGTGATTCCTGTCGATATTAAAGTATGAGTCCTGCCCCCCCCCCCGACGCACTACACTACCCAATTCCATGAAAGACCCACCATCATAAATACAGCTAACCCTTGTGGAGAACTTTCTGTGTGCCAGGTGCTTTGCACACAGAATACCATTTACCCATCACATCAACTTTCTGGGGTCGGTATAATTATCAACCCCATGTTACAGGCGAGAAAACTATAGCCCAGAAAGGTTAAGTAATTAGCCTGAGATCACACAGCCTGTAAGTTGCAGAGGTAGGATTTGAACCCAGACTGTCTGAGACCACTGTCCTTCTAGTTCCAGAGTCCCTTAGGCTTTCCTCCCTCACTGCATTTCTCGTCTTGTGTAGGTTTCCACCATTGAGAAATCTGTCTCTTCTCTCCTTGCCCCCATACAGCATTGGATCCCTGAGGGCAGAAGCTGGGTCTAATACCACTCACAGCTTCATGTCCATCCATTAGTTCAGTGCTCCTCTGGCCGGGGGTGGAGGCCACCTACAGTGGAATCACCTGGGGTGTTTGATAAAAGTACAGATTCCTGGGCCCCTCTAGAGCCTATGGAATCAGAACCTCTGGAATGGGACCCAGACACCAGGAAATCTCCCACTAAGATCGGAGACCCAGTGCCTCAGCTCATACAGGGCAGGGATCGTAATGCCCATTTTATAGTCAAGGGCGCTGAGGCCCAGGAAGACTTTCTAATAACCCATAGTTGGAATGCAGACCAGCCTAGTGGAAGGAGCACTGGTTTGGGAATCAGGCAGTTCTAGGGTCAAGTTCCTGTTCCTCTTCTAAGCTTGGAGCCACACATGGGTCTAGAGTAGTTCGGCAAACTACAGCCCACGGGCCGAATCTGGCCCACAGCCTGTTTGTGCACAGTCTTTGAGCTACGAATGGTTTTACATTTTTAAATGGCTGAAAAAGATCAAAAGAAAAATATTTTGTGATATGTGGAAATTATATAAAATTCAGATTTCAGTGTCCATCAATAAAGTTTTATTGGAAAATAGCTATGTCCATTTGTTAATTTATTATTTGTTTATGTCTATGGCTGTTTTTCTGCTGCAAAGGCAGGGCTGAGTTTTTGTGACATATAGCATCCACAAGGCTGATATATAGAAAAAGTTTGCCAATTTTACCAAGTTTGAGTGATTCTCAGACTTCACCTGCATCAAAATCACCTAAAAGTCTTGTTAAAACAGATTGCAGGACCACCCCCCTACCCCCCACCCAGATTTCCTCATTCAGTTGACCTGAGATGGGGCCAGAGAATTTATATTTCTAACTAGTTCCCAGCTGAAGCTGATGCTGCTGGTCTGGGGACCATGTTTTGAGGACACTGGTTTTGAGGGACTTGGACCTTAGTCCCACCCTGGCAGCTCAGAGCCCACCCAGGGAGTGGGAGGGACCAGGGAGAAGAAAGGGAAGAGGGAGGAGCTCCCAAGGTCTGCCTCACCTACCGGTCCACTAACCCCTCTCCCTTCTCCTGGTGTCTGCTCCCCCCTGGTGGCAGCAAGCCCAGAGCTGGTCTGGTATGTTCAACCTTGATATCCTGTCCCTTCATTTGGAAGTCATTCCAAAGTCTTCAAAGTTTGCACATCTTTTCACCTAGCATGTTTACATCTAGGAATTTAATCCAGGAGAAGAATCAAGAATACATACCGCACACTCATCTTTGCATTGTTTGTTTATAAGAGGGTAAAATAGGAGACTGGGATCTGTCATTTGGCCACAGTCACACAGCTGGTAAGAAGCCCAGGCAGGATTTGAATTTGAGTCTGTCTGATTCAAGAGCCAGAACCCCCAACTACAGCACAACACAACTCTTCTGCCTACTTCCTGCCTGCCATAGCATAAAAACCAAAACCAAACCAGTTGCCAGTGAGTAGGGTTTTCAGTGACTGTGATCTTTCAGAAGTAGATTGCCAGGACTTTCTTCTGAGGCACCGCTGGGTGGATTCAAATGACCAAACTTTCAGTTAGGGATTGAGCACTTAACTGTTTGTGCCACCCAGAGACTCCTTGCTATAACATAGCACAGTGGTTTACAGCATGGACTCTGGAGCTGAGTTGTCTTGCATTTAATCCTGGTTCTATTACTTACTAGTCGCGTAACTTTGGGCAAGTTACTTAACTGCTCTGTGTCTCAGTGCTTCCATCTGTAAAAGGGGAACATAATTGTAAAAGTTAACATGCAATGCTTAGAGCAGTGTGATCTGTTATGATTATTACCTATTAAGCCCTCACCTTCCTTCTTTTTCCCCTCTTCACCCTTTTTTCCTCTTCTTAACTGGCTCTGAGAATTATGGGTCACTGTGACTATTAAAGGAGATAATACTTGCCAGGTGTTGGGTTCAATAATCATGAGAGGCTATTATTGTTGTAGGGACTGCCCCTCCCTGACCTCAGCTGATTAGGATACAAGTAAATGAATTCGTGTTCCAAGCCAGGCCAATCAGTTTCCCTCTCCTGGGAATCAGAAATCAGAGATGTTGGTCTCCATAGCACTTTACTGAGGGGTAGGGTTTACTGAGGGGCCAAGTTTGTAGTTTGGGGACATCCATTTTCTTCCATGTGCCTTAACAGTCGAGAGGGCTGGTCTGCAGAGTGTGGCACAGAGACCAGAAGTCTAAGAAGGAGACACAGCAGAGCAGCCCAGTCTGGTGGCATCCTTGTCTGAGTTCCATGCCCACTGAGACTGGGCTGTCCCTGTGGGATTCCTCTGGGCTTTCCTGATATATCCCTCCTTTTCTCCTGAGTTGGTTTGAGGGTGTTTCTGTCACTTGCAACTAAAAGGACTCTGGCTCTGCATACTGAGGGCCAGGGTTCCTGCCTGTGCACCTGCCAGCTGTGTGGACTTGGGCAAATTGCTTGCCCTCTCTGAGCCTCAGCTCCCTTATCAGTAAAATGAGGATAATACTATGTACCTCATAGGGGTTGTGGTGGGCATTAAATGTAAAACTCCATTATTTGTTCATGAGTTCACTGAGTGTCTCCTATGCACCAGACCCATGTACATAAAGCACTAGGCATACTGCTTGGCACATGGTAACTCAATCATTGCTGTGGATATTATTATTATAACTATTATTACTATACTCAAGAAGCCCTGGTGGCACAATGGTTAAGGTCTCCGCTACTAACAGAAAGGTCGGTGGTTCGAACCCACCAGCAACTCTGTGACAGAAAAGACCTGACAATTTCCTCTCCTAGAGACTGTTGTTGTGAGATGGGGCCAAGATGGTGGAGTAGTCACACACTTCCAGTGGACCCTCTTACAACCAAGACACGAAAAAACAGGTGAATCAATTATATATGGCAATCTGGGAGCCCCGAACATCAAAGGCAGAGTTGAGGAACCGGACTGAGTGGCAGGGGAAGGGAGAGACAGTTCGGAAGCAGGGAGGAGTTGCCAGACCTGACCCAGCGAGAGCCTGAGCCCTTCAGGCCTGATCAGCTCGAGGGTGAGCAGGGAGGCAGGCGAGCAGTGAGGCAGGCAAGTGGCAGTGCTCCGGAGGCGCATTTTCTGCACCGGGAGAGACCCAGAGCCAGCGAGTCTACACTGCCACCCAGAACCAGTGAGAAGCAGCCTTCATCGGCGAAAGTACTTGTGTACGGCTTACCTTGCAGATCAAAAACACCTCCTTTAGGGAAAAATCTCTCTCCACTTACCTCCCCACTCCCTGCTCTGCACTGGGTCCCGGACTGGCTTCAGCAATTGCTGAGTCCCCTGGGCCGGAAGTAGGATCTGTCACATGCCCAGAGCCATTCTCCTTGCCTTGGAGAGTGAACAAATGAACAAACAGGGGAAAAAATAAACTGCCAGCTCCCCTAAGCCAGGAACCCAGGGTAGGCACAGCTCCTTTGCCTAGGCACAGGCATAATGGATCCACGGACTTTGAGTGCCTTTCCCTCTGCATAGACTTGTGTTGGCCCATCTTAACAGTGTAGGCCCTCATTACCGCAGTATAACAGGATATATACTGGAACTCTAACTTCAACTGTTTCAGCTGAGAAGTGGCAGGTTCTTGACATTTGACACTGCTCTGCCCATTAAGCAGAATCTTCGCCTACCCACATCAGGGGCCTGAGGACTGGTGGCTCCACCCACGCCACCTAGCCACCTGCAATAGGAGCCCATGAATAAGAGGTGCCCCCCAGTCCTTACAGCCAACAGCATTAAGTGCTCAAAGTCTGGCTGCAAAACCAACCCACCTATGCGCTCTAAGGAACAGGGACACGCCTTCCTCCTGGACACTCAGGGATGGCTGTCAGCCCCCTGCTTGCTCAGAATGTGTTCCCCTGCTGCAGCCAGATGCCTGTGCCTACACCAGTCACCCATGCCTGTCTAGGACTGTAAGTGAGAGCCTATACCACGCACTTGGTGGCTATCTACCTGGGCACCTGGGCTGAGTCCATGCAGGAGGAGTGGGCAGACTCCTGAGCTCACATACCTACTAACAGATCTAACCACCTGGTGACGGGACATTAGAGCTTCAAAGGTGCCAATAATCAGACTAGCTCATATGAACAGCCTGTTTGGGCATATCAAAACAAAACAAGAAGCTAGGACACAGTAAGCAAACATAAAATAAATAAATATAATAACTTATTGATGGCTCAGAGACAACAGTCAATATCAGATCACATAAAGAGGCAATCCATGATGGCTTCAGCAAGCTCCCAAAATAAAGAATCCAGAAATTTTCCAGAGGAGGAAAATTTCTTGGAATTACCAGAGGCAGAATACAAAAGATTAATATACAGAACTCTTCAAGAAATTAGGAAGGAAATTAAGCAAAACGCAAAACATGCAATAGAGGAAGTTAAAAAGATTAGAGAAGAGCATAATGACAAATTTAACAGGCTGCGAGACTCCATAGAGAGACAGCAATCAGAAATCCAGAAGATTAAGAATAAAATTTCAGAATTAGACAACTCAATAGAAAGTCAACGGAGCAGAATTGAGGCAATGGAAGTCAGAATTAGTGAGAGTGAAGATAATGGACTTGACACCAACTTATTTGAGGAAAAATCAGATAAAAGGATTTAAAAAAAAGAAGAAACCCTAAGAATTATGTGGGACTCTATCAAGAGGAATAACCTACGAGTGATTGGAGTACCAGAATGGGGGGGATAACAGAAAATATAGAGAGAATTGTTGAAGATTTATTGGCAGAAAACCTCCCTGATATCATGAAAGATGAAAAGATATCTATCCAAGATGCTCATCAAACCCCACATAAGGTAGATCCCAAAATAAAGTCACCAAGACATATTATAATCAAACTTGCCAAAACCAAAGATAAAGAGAGAATTTTAAGAGCAGCTAGGGATAAATGAAAAGTCATCTACAAAAGACAGTCAATAAGAATAAGCCTGGACTACTCAGCAGAAACCATGCAGGCAAGAAGGTAATGGGATGACATATATAAAGCCTTGAAGGAAAAAAACTGCCAGCCAAGAATTATATACCCAGCAAAAGTGTCTCTCAAATATGATGGTGAAATTCCAGATAAACATAAGTTTAGGGAATTTGCAAAAACCAAACCAAAATTACAAGAAATACTAAAGGGAGTCCTCCAGTTAGAAAATCAGTAACTTCAGATAACAACCTAAGACTAGACAGGACAGAGCAACCAGATATCAACCAAGATAGGGAAGTCACAAAAATAGATCAAAGCTAAAACACTGAAAGTAGGGAAACAGATGTCAATATGTAAAAGATGACCACATTAAAACAAAAAAGAAGGACTTCAAAAATGTAGACATAGATTTTTCATATGGAGAGGAAGTCAAGGCGATATAAAGAAATAAAAGACTGGTATAAACTCAGAAAAATAGGGGTAAATATTAACATAACTACAAAGGAAACTAACAATACTACAAGTCGAAATAAAAAACGAGAAAAATATAAGGACTCAGCAAACACAAAATCAACAACAATGAAAAAGATGAAATGAAAATACATAAAGAAAAACGACTCAGCACAGAAAATTAAGTGGAACAAAGAAACTGTGAACAACACACACAAAAAAACATCAAAATGAAGGCACTAAACTCATACCTATCAATAATTACACTGAATGTAAATGAACTAAATGCACCAATAAAGAGACAGACAGTAGCAGACTGGATGAAAAAACACGATCCGTCTATATGCTGTCTACAAGAGACACACCTTAGACTTAAAGACACAGACAAACTAAAACTTAAAGAATGGAAAAAATATATCAAGCAAACAACACTCAAAAAAGAGCAAGAGTGGCAATATTAATCTCTGACAAAATAGAACTTTAAAGTAAAATCCACCACAAAGGATAAGGAAGGACACTGTATAATGATTAAAGGATCAGTACACCAGGAGGACATAACTATAATAAATATTTACCCACCCAATGACAGGGCTCCAAAATACATAAAACGAACTCTAACAGCACTGAAAAGGGAGGTAGACAGCTCCACAATAGTAGTAGGAGACTTCAGCACACCACTTTCAGTGAAGGACAGAACATTCAGAAAGAAGCTCAGCAAAGACACGGAAGAGCTAAATGCTACAATCAACCAACTTGATCTCATAGACATATACCGAACACTCCACCCAACAGCAGCTAAGTATACTTTTTTTCCCAATGCACATGGAACATTCTCCAGAATAGAGCACATATTAGGCCATAAAGCAA
>NW_004443984.1:7068427-7093825 GCF_000243295.1 Trichechus manatus latirostris
GAGACTTCATCAGCCTGAGACCAGAAGAACTAGATGGTGCCCGGCTACCACCAATGACTGCCCTGACAGGGAACACAACAAAGAGCCCCGGAAGGAGCAGGAGAAAAGTGGGGTGTAGAACTCAAATTCTAGTAAGAAGACCAGACTTAATGGTCTGACTGAGACTGGAGGAACCTGGGAAAGCATGGCCCCTGGATTCTCTATCAGCCCAGAACTAAAATAATTTCTGAGGCCAACTCTTCAGACAGGGATTGGACTGGACTGTGGGACGTGAATTGATACTTGTGAGGCATGTGCCTCTTAGCTCAAGTAGCTAGAAGAGACTAAATGAGCAGATTCTGTCCAGAGGTGAGATGGGAAGGCAGAGAGGGTTAGGAGCTGGTTGAACGGACATGGGGAATCAGGGGTGGAAAGGAGGAGTGTGCTGTCACAGTATGGGGAGAGCAATTAGAGTCACATAACAATGTATGTATAAATTTTTGTATGGGGGGAAGAAAAGACTGTTGTTGTTAGGTGCCATGGAGTCGGTTCTGACTCATAGAGACCCTGTGTACAGCAGAAGCAAACACTGCCCAGTCCTGCACCATCCTCACAATCATTGCTATGTTTGAGCCCGTTGTTGCAGCCACTGTGTCAATCCATCACGTTGAGAGTCTTCTTTTTCACCGATGAAATATTACAGCCTAGGAAACCCTATAGGGAAGTTCTACTTTGTTCTATTGGGTCGCTGTAAGTCAGAATTGACTCGAAGGCACACAACAACAACAACAACTAGACTTAAAGGCCTGGCGGATAGTTTGTATTGAAAGGTGGAGCAGCAGAAAGCAGACCCATTTCGTAAAGGAAAGTCTCCAGGTACCAGTTGGAGAGTCTGAAGTCGGGCAAGTCATCAACTGGGGCTAAGGCCCAGGAAAAGGGGCAAAACCTGCGTCCAATGAATGGACACCTGAGAGCCGGGCCAACCAATTAGAAGCTGGACCGGGCTGTAGCCCTATGTGATAGGCTGGAGTGCCTTAAAGCCTTCCTCCCCTCAGGTCAGAATTGGTCAACGGTCTTGGTGGGCGGGACCGGTAGGAGGTGATGCAGAGAACAGGGGCAGGGTTGGGACTCTGGACTGGACCTATGCCTGTGGCCTCTGACAATCATGCGACTAGTCTTTATTGAGAGGCTGCTGTGCCTTCTGGTGCTGTGGCGGTTCAGAGATGAGCAGGGCTAGGAGCTCACAGCATAGCTGGGGGTGGAGTGGGGGACGGAGGGGCATGAGAGAAAAGCCAGAAGTAGGTGTGGGTGCTCAGACCTGAACAAATGAGACATGTGGTTAGAGGATGTCAGAGGAGCCTGGGAGCTGTGAGGGCTGGACTGGCTGGGCTTCATGGAGGAGGCATGGCTGGAACTCAGCTTTAAAGGATGGTTAGGTAGGCAGAGTGGAAGGCCTTCTAGGTGGGGTGGGGGGAACAGTGAGAGGAAAGGCACTGAGGCAGGGCTGCAGGACTTGTTGAGAAAAAGGGCCCGGTTAGTCTGGCGTGGAGATATTCTTTGTCTAGGAGAGGAGGGAGCGAGGCTGGGAGGCCAGCCCGTAGAGAGCCTTAATGCCAGCCACGTAGGCTGGGGCTATCTCCAGTTGGCAGTGAGGAGCCAGTGAAGGTTTTTGAACAGGGGAGTGATTCTAACTGGGTGGTTGAGCTTGTGCTAGGCTGGAAAGATATTGGGAGGGAGAACATGTGGGGAGAATCAGAAGGGGAAGGGTCCTGGCTCCAAGGTCAGCTAAGACTCGGGAGGAGGTCCCCCTGGTCCCTTGGGTGGGAGTAATGTGAAGTTACAAGTAGCAAAACCCCTGTGGGGGCTCGTCTAGACATACTGTCTTAAAGAGAACTTAGGTCAGCAGTGGGCAGAACAGGGCTCTGGAGTCAGTCCTGCCCTTGAGTCCCATTCTGCTGTGGGATCATGCACAATCCCTTCACCCCTCCAATCTTCAGTTTCCTCCTCCATCAACTGGACAAGATACAATTTACCTCCAGGGAGAAGTATGAGGATTAATGAAGAATGACGAAAGGGTCTAGCTCAGTGTTTGACACATAGTAGGTGCTCAGTAGATGTTGTTCCCATCCCTGTCTCCTACTGTTTGGCTGGCACAGAGCAGGGCACAGAGTCCAGCCCTCAAGTCACCTCTGCTTTTAGAGATCATTCATTCATTCATCATTCATTCATTCATTGTTCAGTCATTCAGTCAATCAGCGTTTCTGAGCACTACTATGTGCCAGATGCTGGGACACAGAGTTAAATCAGACCACTATCCCTTGTCCTTAAAGAGTTTATTTAATCATTTCTTCAGCAACATTCATAGAGGCCTGCTGTGTGCTTTGGCTAGGGGTAGGGTGTTGGGTGTTGGGGAGAAGTGAGTGTTACTGGCAGGGGAGTGGGTGTGAATCAGCCCCACCAGGTCACACCTCTATATCCGGGAAGAGCAGGAACCCGGAGAAGATGCTGTTGGCACCCTCTATGCCCACCAGGGAGTTCTTGTCAGTGGCCTGCAGGAACACATTCTCCCCCTGGTCCAGCTTGAGGACCACGCTGCCCGTGGTGACCTGGAAGGTGTTATGGACGTAGTCGCAGAAGGTGACCACCTTCTGCACGCGTTCCCGGCCCCGGACGAGGTTCACACACAGGTTCCCGCGTGAGCTGGCATGGTAGGTGAAGTAGTAGAGGCCGGGCACCCTGCAGGTGAACTTGCCGTTGCGAGGCTCGTAATTGTGGTTCTCATTGGTGATCACTTGGTCGAAGCGGATGACCTGATCCCGACGCAGGGGAGTGTGGATGTTCCGCAGGACAGAGAAGGCTATTTTCTGCGTGGCCCTGTAGTCTCCTGATTCACCCTTGGGGCCACGGGCTCCAGGGGGTCCTGGAGAACCTTTGGGGCCGATGGGGCCCTTGGGGCCAACTTTTCCTGGATTTCCAGGGATCCCTGGATCCCCCTTCTCTCCGAATTCACCATGGTCTCCAGCTAACCCTGGCAGCCCTGGAAAAGCAGAGACAAGAGAAACGAGACCAGAGATCATTGAGAACCAAAGGCTGGGAGGCGGGGGAGCCTGGCTGTGACTTTGAGCAAGTCCCTGCCTCTCTCTTGTACAGCCTCCCATCTGTAAAAAAAGAGGGGGAGGTCAGAGAGGGCCTCTGAGTTTCTATCTAGTCCGGCTTTCTGAGTGTGTAATAGGCTCAACTCTAATAGAGATTAACGGGTGTGTTGAGGGGAGTGGTATCTCCCTAGGAAAATGCTGGGTCTGCCCTCCTCATCAGCTTGTCTGGGTACCCCAATCTGGGCTTAAGTCTAGAGCAAGGATAATAAATTCTTAGCACATTTACTGTCCCTTTCTACTCCCTCACCCATGGATCCTTAATCAATCACAGCACCCCTTCTTGCTGAGCCTGGAAGTAGGCCTTAGACTGCTTCTCAATACAACACTTCAAAGCAGCCACTACTAATCAGGTTGGCACAACACAAGATAAAAACGGATTTCTTCAGTACAGTGGCAGAGTAAAGTGGCTGAGAACATAGGCTCTGGGGACAGACAGATGTGCTTCTAATGTCACATCTATCATTATTAGCTGTGTCACCTTGATTGAGTCATAGTCTCTGAGGCTCAGCTTCCTCATCTGTAAAATGGGGATAATGATATTTTGTGGGATGGTCAGGATTGAATGAAATTAAGTGAGTTGAGTGGCTGGCACAGAGGATTGCTCCATAACAATGGTTTAAATGAATGAACTACATTTTGAGAGGGTTTTCACTGGCGGAGGATCTTATTTGAACTGCACAGCAGTCCTGAAAAATTATTTCACAGGTGAGGAAACAGCAAGTCAGAGAGGTGAAGCCACTTACCCTGGGAGTAAATTCAAACCCAGAATGGTAAGACTTCAACACCACGGCTCTCCTTCTCCCTGGATTTAGTGGCAAGAGATCCAAGGTCTGCTCTCAGCCTCAGTAATTACCAGGCTACCTTGGCAAGTCAGTAGCCTTTCTGGACATCAGTTTCCCCATCTGTAAAATGGGAATCCTTACAAGGTTGTTGTGGGGACTCAGCAAGCTGACGGATTTGCAAGTGCTTTTGCAATCTCTAAGGTGGGCAACTGTGACTGAGGAGGCAGGAGATGGGGCCTCGGTCCGTGACACCTGTGTGTCCCCAAAGCCCAAGGTACCTTTCTCTCCCTTTATCCCTGGGGTCCCAGGATTGCCGTCGGAGCCAGGTGCCCCAGGGATTCCTGGGATGCCAGGGATGGCTGGGTACCCACTGCAGCTGCTCTCGGCCCAGGAGACACCAAGTAGACTCAGGAGCAGCAGCGGCAGCAGCGCCAGGACACCGCCCCACAGGATCTTCATCACCTCACTGTCTCAGCTGCCTCCTGCAGGGGGAGAAGATGTGGGGACTTAATACCATGGAGACTGCTATCATTTGTTCATTCATTTGTTCATGTGTTCACTAAATTCTCCTCTGCTCTAGGTGCTGGGGATGTAGTGATGAACAAGACAGATGTCGCTGCCCCGATGGAGCTGACAGTCTAGAGGGAAGGCAGGCGGTAAACAAGTCAACATATAAACAGAGCCTCTGGTTAGTGCTGCAAAAGAAATGGGAGGGTGCTGGGAGGGAGACTAACTGGACTGGGGTGGGAGGTGGCTGCTTTAGTGAGGGAAGTCTTCCCATGGGGAAGGTTTCTAGCCAGGAGAGGTCTCTCCTGGGAGGGATGTTTAGGCTGAGACCTGAAAAGTAGAAAAGGTTGGGAGGAGAGTGTTCCAGGAGGAAGGAATGGTGGGGGGAAAGGTCCAGAGGTAGGACAGAGCCTGCAGTGTGGAGGATCATCAGAGAGGCTGGTGTGGCCAGAGGACAGTGAGGAGTCAAAGTGATGGGAAGTGAAGTAGGCAGGGGCCAGCGTAGGGTCTTGAAGGCCATGGTATGTGGATTAGGATTGTTTCCCTGTGTTCTCATTCATTGGAGCTTCTGAATTCAGGGTGCCCTGGTGGCACAGTGGTTAAGAGCTACAGCTGTAAACCAAAAGGTCAGCAGTTCAAATCCATCAGCCACTCCTTGGAACCCCTATGGGGCAGTTCTACTCTTTCCTATAGGGTCTCTATGAGTCGGAATTGACTCTATGGTAGTGGGTTTGGGTTTGGTTTGGATGTGGTTCCTGCAGTGGCTGTTTTGTATCCTCAGAGCAGCCCTGCATGGTAGAAACGATTATTTTTACACTGAAGAGGACACTGAGGCTCAGAGAGGCCAAGTCATTTGCTCAGGGTCACACAGTAAGGAATGGAGCTAGGACTCCAACCCAGGCTGTCTGGCCCTGAAGCCAGTGTCCCTGCCGGCATACCAGACCATCTCTGCTAGCTGAATACTCTCAGGTTCCTCCAAGAGCTGCTGGCCCTGGCAAGAGGGTGGCGCTGCCCCTTCTTAATCTGAGAACTAGAAGGAAGCCTGTGAGTCATCTTGAGTTGTCAGCCCAGTTTGGCCAGCACCCCATGGCATTAATTCTCAACACAGAAGAACTTTAAAGTTCATCCAGTCCAACCCTCCTCAGTAACCTCTCTGGTAAAGGCTCTTCCGTTCATGGCTTGCGCTGTTTCAGTGACAGGCAACTCACTACCTACTGAGGTAGCCCATTCCACCATTGCCCACATTCACATTCCCCCTGTCCTTCAAGGCTTTTCTCCTCCAGGGAGCCAACCCTTGTCACTCCTTACCCCATCACCATCTCCTTCTTCTGATCCGTTTCCAGCTCTTAAAATGGGAGAGGACAGTGGTTCCTGCCACTTCCCAGGATAACTGAGAGGGCAGAAACCTCGGCCAAGGTCATATAGCTCCCGTGTGGCTGGATCCAAACTCTTGTCCACTGGATCTCAAAAACATACAGGGCTGTTATGTCAAGAGGCTGGTGGTTAAAGCACAGGCTTTGGAGTCAAATAGCCTGATAAAAGGCGTTAATGCATGAAGCACACTTAGAATCGTGTTGGGTATGTGGCCAGTGCTCAGTAAAGGAGACTTTGATCATTACTGTTATTGTTGCTGTTAGGCAGCAAACGTTCACCTGGTGGTGACAGCCCTGGAGTGTCATAAGGAAAGCAATGCTGCCAGGGTTCAAATCCAGCCTCTGCCACTTCTTAGCTAAGGGCCTCAAGCAAGTCACATCTCTCTGGCCTCAGTTTCTCCATCCATAAAATGGGGATAATACTAACCTCTACCTCACAGAGTTGGTGTGAGGACAGATGAATTAGGGCTTGTAACAGAGCCTGGCATGTTGTAATGCTTAATGAATATTAGCTATTTTATTATTATCACCATCATCCAAGAATCCCCAAGTTTCTGGACAGGAGGGAAGATGTTTGGAGAAGTAAAAAGGATCCATTCCCTTTGGGAGGCTGGGCTCAGGAAGGCGGCTCTCTCAGGTGGAGGCAGCCCAGGGTTGGAGAGCTCCGGCCAGCCTGCAGGAGCTGGGTCCTGACCGCTGATGGGACTTGGACTTCTTGGGGAAGCTGGCGGTGGGGTGAGACTGGGAAGATCTGGATTCTAGCCCATTTCAGCGGCTCCCTGAGTCTCAGACTTGGGGGGAAGACTTAACACTTATCTGGTTGGACCACCCCCAGCCTCCGCCAATTCATGGTCACCCTCAGCCTTGCTCCTCAGTCTCCCCCACATCACTGACCCCTCCATCTCCTTCCAGTCCCGACAGTCCCTCCCCTCCTCCAACTTGAAGTCAGGCCAACTTGACCTTGAACTCCCCCTCTACTGCTCCCTCACTGCATGACCTTTCTGAGGCTCTTAGATGATGACAATTTCTACCTGGCAGGGCTGCCAGAAGGATTGAACGAGATGGAAGCTAAAAGGAGTAAGCCCCCTGGTGCCTGTTCCCACTCCCACCTTTATAAACATCACTGAGTTCACACAGTACTAGTAATTAATTAATCACAGCTCCACCTGCAAATCAAATTATTTCCTTGAAAGAGTCAAGCTGAGCTTTCTCAGCAGACTGCGAGGAAGTGAGAAAAGCAAGGTGTTGGGAAGTGCCGGGCTGGGCAGAGGGAGACCTGGATTCTAATTTCACCCCTGCCTCAGGTTTACTGACATGTCTGAGCAGGTAGGGTATTAGCGCTTGCTGAGCTTTGTCTCCCAGTAGCCCTGGAGAAAGGTTCTATTGTCCCCAGGCTAAGAGAGGTTAGGTGAGTTGCCCAAGACCACCAGCACGTAAGAGGCAGAAGCAGGACTCAGCTCAAGTCTCTGTGACCCCAAAGCCCTTATGCTGGTGGCTGCAACTGTTGGCTGCCTGCCCCATCACCTGGGCCCTGGGTGGCAGCAGACTCCCAAGCCCACCCCAGAGAGTCTGATTTCATAGGCCTGGGATTGGGCCCGCAATCCACACTGCTAGCAAGCACCCCAGGAGCTCATCTTGAGAATCACCACCCTCCGCCATCTTGGCTCTGCTGACCAGATCCCCCAGACTCTGATCCCCGTTCTCACCTGGGGACCTGGTGTCCTGTGATTCTGCACAACTGGGCAGCAGCAGGGCCGGGAGCTGGGAGCCTGCTGCTCTCAGCTCCAAGCGGAAGTTCCGTTCCCCAGAGGCTGCGGGAAGGGCCTTCCCCTACGGGGCCCCCTCCCCGTCACCCCACTCGCACCCCCTCTTGCTGCCTTCAGGCAGTTTCAGGTCCCGTTTCTGCAACCCAGAGGGGTTTACTGTAAGTGTGCTGGGTGGTTGGTGTGCTTAGTTTCGCTAACTCAGCAGCTGTGGGGAGAACAGGCTGTCCTGGGAAATGTCCACAGCTGGTGGCTCATCTGCCAAGGCCCTCTGACCACATGGTCTTCTGCAGGGGACAGGGGTGTCACTCTATGAAATAACGTGGCTGGCCAGATGCCTGAGCACTGGATTTGGAGTCAGAGACCTTGCTTTGCGTTCTGGCTCTGCCACTTACCACCTGAACGTTCTCAGCCAAGGGGACCCAAGGGAGTCCCAATTTTGTCCTCTACGTAATGGGGCCATAATCACACCTGCTCTGCAGATCTCACGGGGAGGCTCAGCTGGGATAATGGAGGAGAAAGCATGGGCCAAACTGTAAAGTGCTGTGTAAATGTTAATTGTTAGTATCACTCTATGTCCCAGGCTTCCCGTTTCTGGGCTCACCTCTTCTGCTTCCTTCTCGTTCTGCACCCCTGCTATTTCCCTATTCTCAGAAAATAATCTAATAATGAATTTTAAATGTAGTCATTATTTATTTATACCCTTCCCTCCACATCCAGCAGGGCTTGGAGTGGATGACAATAACAGGCCCAGGCAGGGGTCTGTTGGTTGTTAATTCTGGAATCATATCAAGTCAGGGCTGGTGAGGGGCTTTGAGGTCACCCAGCCCATCCCCCTCGTTTTACATGTGGGGAAACTGAGGCCCAGAGAGAAAGCCATCCTTCGGTATTTATTGTGAGCCTTCAGGTGCTGGGCACTGGAGAGAGAGCCCTAAGCAAGTCAGCCATGGTCCCTGTCCCCATGGAGCTTCCCTTCTACTTGGGGAGACTGGTATTAAACCTCTCATGACACACGATTTCCTTGCTACTGTGATAAAAGTCTCATAAACGTAGTGACTGCTGGAGTCACACTCGGGGAAGAGACAGGGCTCCCTGGCACCCCTGGCTCCAGGATGTCAGCCTCCTAACTGTGACTGCATCTAAGACAAAGAGCTGCCCTTTTCAGGGATAGCTGCCTTAGGCCAGGAGGGCCCTCTAGACATCTGAGCTTGGAGAGAGAAAATCGATGGGCTGCTGGATGCTAATTGATGGAAATTAAATGTTAACTGCAGTGGGTGATAGGGAAGGGAAAGCCAGTTTGATAAAACCAAAGGGTCTCAGGGCTGAGACCAACAATAGACCCAAAGGGACCCAGGCGGCGGTGAAGAGGGAAAGATGGCGGATTCTGAGGAGGAGGAGGAAGCTAGTAGGTTGCAGGTCCAGGAGTCCGGCTGAGAGTTTCTCAGGCCGTTTGGGCCTAGCCTCTAACTTCTTGGTGGCTGAGGGTGATGGGAACAGATCAGCTTGAACCTGGGGTAGGAGCTGAGTGAGACTAAGAACAGGAAGCAGCGGTTGTTAATTGCTATCGAGTCGATTCCAACTCCTGGCGACCCTGTGTGTGATTATAACTGCACTTCACAGTGGTCTCAAGGCTGTGACCTTTCAGAAGCAGATCACCAGGCCAGTCTTCTACGGTGCCTCTGGGTGGGTCCTAACCACCAACCTTTTGGCTTGTTGTCAAACGCTTAACTGTTTGTGCCATCCAGGGACTCCTGGAAGGAGCAAAGAGGCGGTTAAGACCATGGGCTTTAGAATCAGCCACAGCTGAGTTTCAGTACCAGCGCTGCCTCTTTCTAGCTCTGTGGCCTCATGCACATTTATTACCTCAGCTTCCCCATATATAAATCAGGAGCAGGAGCACCCATCTCCTGGGGATGTTGTGAGAGTCCAATGAGATAATTCTGCACGTCCAGGGCCTAGCTGCGTGCCCAGCCCTCAGTAGGCATCCAGTGTATTCTGGGAACAGTATTATTTACACCAACAGAAGACAAAATTCTTGGGAGTCTGGGAGCAAAGGAGCCAGGCCTGGGTTAGGGGAAAGCCAGGACTTAGGGATCAGGAGCTGAGGGGTCTCTGGGCCTGGACCCCTGAGTGGGAGCCAGTTAGACTCTGTATCTATACAATTGCTGACTTGCATCCGGGATAGAAAGGGAATGGATAATATCAGCAAGGAGTAGAAAAGGAAACCGCCTAAAACTCCTCAACTCCCTGTGGTCTGAAAGCGATTCCTTGCAGCTTGGGGTGTCTCATCTGGTTCCTGCTTCACCCCCCCCATCCCCTTCAAGCCACCAGAGGAGTCTGCCTCTGCCTGTCTGCTCCCCTAAAAACTCTCCCTGGCTCTCCTCAGCACAGACGACAAGCTGGCATGTTCACAGGGTTGTCTCTCCTGATTCAGGGAGAACAACAAGGAAAGAATTATGGAAAATAAAAACACAAAAAGTGTCGCTTCCAAAGCACAGGTTTCTGATCTGACACTGTGGTTTACATACACGGTGTATTGATTTTGTAAACAAAGGAGAAATGAGAAGAAAGATGTATCACTTGTGGCATTGCTGGGTAGACTGCTAAGTGGTTGATGGAGGGAGAGCCATGAATGGAGGCCCTGTCCCTGCCAGAGGTGCCCAGAGGTGAACCGGCCGGGATAATGTCTGTAAGTGTGTGAGTCTCTCTCTTTCTCTCTCTCTCTCTCTCTTCCCCACCTTACAGTCTATGGCTCTTATGTACTATATGCCAGGCATCCTATACGAGGCTGAGGATACAGATATGTATCAGAAATGTCCCCACCCTCAAAGATGCTCACAGTCCGGGTAGGGGAGGCAGACCTGTCATTGAATAAGTGCATAGAAAGTGGACCCTGTGCATCAGATTTACCTGTCAACCCCCCTACTCCCCTACAGCCCCATCTTCCCCAAATCTTTGTAGAACAGCCTGGGCTTCAGGAATCTTTTGTCCTTTTTTTTTTTTTTTTAATAAGCCCACAGGTAATTTAGTTGCACCATCAAATTTTGTAACCCGGGTTCCAAAGTGTCATGAGTTTGTGATCCAAGTCTCTGGAGGGTACTGTGGGGACACAAAGAGGGGAATCAGGGAAGGTTTCCTGGAGGAGGTGATCTTGGAGCTGAGTCCTGAGAGCTAAGTGAGTATGAGCCAGGTGGATAAAGGATTTGTGCGGGTGGGTCAGGGGGGTGCTCTATAGGATGAAGGGACATCAGGGGCAAAGGCATGGGGGTGTGAAACAGCACATTTCAAAAACAAAGACGTGAAAGGGGATGGAGGTGACTGACTGAAGCTCGCTCGAGCCTGCACTCTCACAGCCCGCCTTTAGTCAGCCAGTGCCCCTGTGCACTTCATGGGGCCTCGTGGAGCTGAGATCCCAGCAGGCCGGGGCCAGGTTCTCTCTGGGCCTGAATGGCCTGGGTTCTCACTGGACTCTGACGTCTGCACGGGAAAGTTACACTTTTTATCTTTTCACACTTGCACTGTCAGTTCCGCCTGGTGTCCGCTGTGGTGACACTGCCACAGCAGATGACAGCTTCCCTGGTCCTCCCGCAGGGATCATGGCAGCCGGGCCAATGTCAGGAAGTGCACCATCTAACATGATGGTCTGTGGGCAGCAGGGATGTTAGGGCCTTCCTGGGGGCTCCCAGAGTCTGTGAGTTATTCAGGTGGGTCAGACTTCTGGGAAGAAGATTCATACCTGCTCCCTCCCTCACTCATGCCCATTGCAGAGGATGGCTGCAAATATACGAGTTGATACGTGTAAAGCATGTAGCATAATGCCTGGTGCATAGTAAGTGCTCTGCAAATGTTAGCTATTCTGATTTTTATTCACTCATTCATTTACTCTGCATTCAGTCAGTCATTCACCCAGTTAGTGATTCATTAATTCACCCCATTCACTCATTGACTCGCACAAATTCATTGTCCATTTAGTCTTCGCCTGGACGGGGCTTACCTGAGCCCAGACCCCTCCTGTGACAAACCAAACCAGATGCTGTAGAGCCCATTCCCCCTCATGGTGACCTCACGTGTGTCAGAGTAGAACTGTGCTCTGTAGGGTTTTCAATGGCTGATTTTCTGAAGTAGATCGCCAGGCCTTTCTTCCAAGGCACCTTTGGGTGGACTCGAACCACCAACCTTCAGGTAGCAGTGAGCATGTTAACTGTGTGCACCAAAGTGCTCCTAAAATCCATCACAGGCCTGGGGATTCAAACACACTCTTGTTTACCCGTGAGCACCAATACCTGTAATGACAGCAGTACCTCTCAACCAAACGAGTGACAACAGACAGCCCCTTGGGGACCTCTTGTGGCCTCTAACCACACTTGGGCATCTCTCTCCCACCAGGCCAGATGGCTCTGAATGCCTTCACATTGGCGGCCAACCTTACTGAGCACCAGTGACATGTCTTGTCCTAGTCTAGAGCCCAAGGATGGCTGTGGCAGATGCAAAACCGAAAATGAGATCAGCTGCTTCAAGGAATTGGCAGTAAGGAATCTGAGCCGTGCCCATTTATAGATTCAATTATTTATTTATATATTTCCCTGCTTCTTCCAAGACTGGAGGGTGGGGGGAGGGGGAGACAGCACCAGAAGGCATTGGTTAGGTGTCAAAGGAACAGTTCGAGCAATGACTCCTGAAGGTGCGCAGAGGAAGAGAGAGAAGGCATGGGGTGGGGTAGTCAGGGCAGGCTTCCTGAAGGAGGAGTCCATCAGGTGAGCGAGGATGCAGACACTGGCAAGGGCTGGGCAGCCCAGTCTGGCTGGCAGCCCAGTCTGGCTGGTTCCATGCAGGGAAGCCGAGGCAGATAGGGCCACCTGCCTAGTCGGGGAAGAGCAGGAAGCCAGAGAAGACGCTGTCGGAGCCCGCGGTACCCACCATGCCGTTGTAGTCGTTGACAGCCAGCCACACCTGCTCGCCCACCTGCAGCCGCAGTAGCACGCCGCCTGAGCTGACCTGCTTGCTGTTGGACATGTGGTCGCAGAAGGTGGTTACCTCGATGCCACTGCGGTACAGCTTCACGCACAGGTTGGCCGTGTGTGACGTGTGATAGGCAAAGTAGTAGAGGCCGGGCACATGGCAGGTGAACTTGCCCGTGCTCGTGTCATAATGCCTCTGCGGGTTGGTGATGACTGTGTTGAACTTGACCAGGCTGTTGGGCGCCGGGAACTGGCTTGTCTGCCGTGTCACTGTGAACACCGACTGGTGCTTCTGTTTGTATCTGCCCTCCTCGCCCGGCTCCCCAGGGGGGCCTACGATTCCTGGGGTGCCTGGAATCCCGGAGGCCCCCATGGGGCCATTTTTCCCAGGGTGGCCAGGTGTGCCGGGTTCTCCTTTCTGGCCCTTGGGTCCTCGTGTCCCAGGGATAGCTGGAATTCCTGCGAAGAGAGCAGGTGGGAAGGACGTGATGGGGTGGGGAACAGGAACAAGGAGCCCTGGAGGGGAGGTCTCCTCAGAGAACATACCATAAGTGTTTGGTCTCTGGAAGCTCCTTCCTCCAGTTGGAATACCTACCTGGGAGCACTGTACGGGGAGTAAGATTCTGCCAGAGGGGAGGGAGATCTGGGTTCAAGTCCTGCCTCCCCATGGACTTGCCCATGGACTAGTTTTTTGGCCCCAGTTTCCTGGCATTTCCCTGTTTCTTGGCCTCAGTTTCCACAGTCATGGGGGAGAGGGTAGGACTAGACCTCATCAGGGGTGTCAGCAGACTGTAGCCAACCAGTGACATGTGGCCTGCAGATACCTTCTTTTTGGCCTGCCCTATATAGACAGATGGATAGATATAGACATTGATATATAGATATTAATTAGAGCCCAACATTACAAAATTCAAAAACTGCCATTTTGTCTGTCTTGACACAAAGATTAATTCGAAGCAGATTTCCTGGGAAGCTCATGAAGTTTGAGCTTCAGGCCCCTTTACTTGAACTGGCCCCTTGAAGGCCCTTTAGTTAATTTTATATTTATAATGTTTTTCAACTATTTATTTTGAAATAATTGTAGATGCACAGGAAGTTGCCAAAAAAAAAAAAAAAATGTACAGAGAAGTCGCATGTACCCTTTACCTGGTTCTTCCCAGTGGTACATCTTACATAACTAAAGTACAATATGACAAGTGGGAACTTGACGTTGATTCAATCCTCTGATCTTATTCAGATTTCACCAGTTTTACATGCGCTTGTGTGTGAGTGCGTATGTGTATAGTTCTATGTAATTTTGTCACATGCATAGATTTGTGTAACCACCACCACAATCAAGTGTATTTATACTTTTGTATTATTTTTCTTTAAGAGAGCCCTCCACATTTTACAAGCTTCAGAGCCCCACGGAACCTGTGTCTGTTCCTGAGATCAGGCCCCCTCCGCACTCAGCACACCTCAGCCCTGTGATGGCTGTGACTCCCCCATGTTACAGTCGGGAAAGTGAGGCCGGAGACTTGCCCAAGGCTATGCAGCCAGTACAAAGTCCAGTCAGAACTCAGATTAAGTCTGATTCTTGTGACAGCCATGAAAATCTGAGCCTCTGTAGAGATTCTTCTCCCCTTGTCCAGTCCATAAAACAGTTGCCATCAAGTCAATTCTGATTCACGGTGACCCCATGTGAGCCAGAGTAGAGCTGTGCTCCGTAGGGTTTTCAATGGCTGATTTTCCTGAAGTAGATCGCCAGGCCTTAGATCCAAGGTGCCTCTTGGTGGACTTGAACTGCCAACCTTTCAGTTAGCAGCTGAACGCTGAACTCTTTGCACAACCCGGGGACTCCTGTTCACACCATACCCGTCTTTTAAGGTCTGACAGAAGTTTTCCTCTTCCAGGAAGCCGTCTCTGATTACCCCCCACCAGCCCTGGCTGATCCTTTCCTCCTCTGAGCCTCCATAGTGTTGAGGTATCTGTGCAGGCCCACTGTGACAGATCCTCTGGGGTTTGTTTTTCCCTTTTAGCTCCCCACACCTGTGCAGTGAGTCAATGAGGCTCAGAGGTTTAGGAGTGTGGGATCAGGACCCAGGAGACCCCAGCTTCAGGCCACATGATCCTGTGCCAGTGACCTCCCTCCCCGAGCCTGTCTGCTTAGTGGAGATCACAGCATAATAACAGTGACAGCTCACAGTGTCAGCCTTCTTCTTTTTTTTAATTGTTGTAATTAAATGAGGTTTACATTTCAAGTTAGTCTCCCATACAGAATTTTTTCTTTTAACATACATTGTTATGAGACCCCAACCGCTCACCCCATTCTGGGACAACACACTCCTCCCCTCCGCCCCTGATTCCCCATGAACCTTCAACCAGCTCCTAACTCTCTCTGCCTTCCCCTCTCACCTCTGGAGAGAAGCCGCCCCTTTGGTCTCTTATATCTACTTGTCTAAGAGGCACATTCTTCAGAAGTATCACTTTATGTCCCACAGTCCAGTCCAATCCCTGTTTGAAGAGTTGGCCTCGGAAATTGTTTTAGTTCTGGGGTGATGGAGAGACCAGGGGCCATGCTTTCCGGGGTTCCTCCAGTCTTAGTCAGACCATTAAGTCTGATCTTCTTACTAGAATTTGAGTTCTGCATCCCATCATTCTACTGCTCCATCAGGGACCCTCTGTTGTGTTCCCCGTCAGGATGTTCATTGGTGGTAGCCAGGCACCATCTAGTTCTTCTGGTCTCAGGCTGATGAAGTCTCTGGTATATGTGGCCCATTCTGTCTCTTGGGCCATGTCAGCCTTGTTTAGGATTGCTGCCAGGGATGCTTAGTGGGAGGTGTCTCGTCTATCCTTGGCATTGTCTTCAAGAATCCCCTTGGGAGGTTTCTGCTTGAGTCTTGAAACAGCACTGGGGAGGAGTCCAGAGAGGCAGTGGAGGGTAGTGGTTAAGAACATTGGGCTTTAGAGTTGGGCAGGATTGGGACTGATTCCACTGTGTGACTTTAGGCGAGGTGCTCAACCCCTCTGAACCCCAGGTTTGACATTTGAGAAATGGGAGCAAATTTCCCATCTTCAAAGGGGTTTCACACAGTGTTCTCATTCAAAAAATAGTGTTAATTGTATCTCTCTCATGAGCTAAGTACGAGCAGAACATTTGGCACGGTGCCTGGCATGTAGTAGGAGTTCAGTAAGTCGTGGCCACCAGCCACCTTGGGCGGGGAGATGGCCAGAGGTGCCGGCGAAGTACAGGGTCCTGGAAGATGACACAGCTGGTGGCATCATTCGGTGCGGGGTGCTCACTTGGAATTGGAGCATTCCTTCTGGAATGCTGGTAACATTCCACTCCATCACAGGGGGGAAGATGATAGAGGGGAAATTCCTAAAGTAGTTCTTCTCCACTGGCCTCCTCTCCTCCCTCCTGCTTCTACCAGTCTCACCCATGCCTGCTGCAGACATGCTTGGCCTCCCAGGTACACACCTGCTCACCCACTGACCCCCTTAGTCTCTCCCCCAGCACCAGCTGCCCGTCCATATCCTCAGCCCCCTTCTCTCATGCCAGGCTATCCTGTGAATCTCCACTAGAAGATTCTGCGGCTGTGACCCTGACTTCTCACCCCTCCAGCTCCCCAGAATCCTGGGCAGGGAGGCGAGTACAGCTCTCTGATCACAACAATGATGACAATAGCGATAACAATAACCTACACTTATATCATCTCTACCACGTGCTTATACCAAATACAAGTTTTATATTTAAACCTCTTTAATCCTCAGGACCCTCGCAGGGAAGTAGATGCTACTATCTCCCCATTTTACAGATGCGAAAACTGAGGCACAGCAAGGGTAAGTAACTTGTGCAAGTTCACCTAACTGGGAAGTGATGGAGCTGGGATTTGAACACTAGCACCTGTGCATTGTAAGTATTCACCTGTGGGCTCCACCTTACCCTTAGATGTCCATGTGGCAGGCAAGTAGGGAAGGACCCACAGATGCAATCAAATAACAGGACAGCATTTTAGAGTTTACCAACGGCTTTCACATGCTTTATCTCGTCCTCCTCCCTGCCCCCTTCTGGGGCCAGGTGCTCTTATTCTCCTCCTATTATCGGATGAGAGTCCTAGTGGCACAGTGGTTAAGAACTCAGGCTGCTAACCCAAAGGTTGGCAGTTCAAATCCACCAGCCGCTCCTTGGAAACCCTATGGGGCAGTTCTACTCTGTCCTGTAGGGTCTCTATGAGTCGGAATCGACTCAATGGCAACAGGTTTGGTGTATTATCAGATGAGGAAACTGAGGGCCAAAGAGGTGAAGGTCCCTTCTGGGGAGGCCTGAAGCCTAGGCTCTGAGGAGAGAGGCGCTCAGACTCCACCCTGGGGCCAGGAGTGGCGGGAGGGACAGACCTTCCTGCCATCAGGTTGCTGTTCCCCCACCCAGGTCACTCAAGCCCCTGCCCCCCAGGCCCCAGACTCACCTGACTCGCCCTTGGGCCCTGGCAGCCCGTCATGCCCGTCCTTTCCTGGGGCCCCGGGCATGCCCGGCATCCCTGGGATCCCATAGCAGCTTGTGCTGGCCTGGCCCCTGAGGGGTAGTGCCAGCAGGAGCAGGAGGAGGGGCTGGGAGCTGGGCCCCATGTCTGTCCTGGGGAAGGAGCTGGGTGGAGGGAGAATAGAGTTGGGAGTTGGCCCCCTAGTCCTTCCTTCACCTGTCCTCCTTACCCTTCTCACTCCCCAGGGTCAGGCCACCCAGCCCCACAGCCCCCCTCCCTCCCAGGGGACCACAATGGGTGATGGGGCCTCTTCTTTGCACACTGGTCCCTGGCCCAGCAGGGAGTGGGCACCTCCTTCCTCTCACGAATCAGGGCCACATTTCAGGAAGGTGGCACAGGGACAGAATAGCCCTTTGCTCTCACCTGGGCAGGGCCCTGGGCTCACCTGAAGGTGGGAGGCTTCTGGCCTGGTCACAGAGATGTCCTCAGATCTGCTTTCCCTCTCCTAGCAGGAGGACACCGTGCTAGAGTGGACACAACCCAGAGCTGGGCTGACCCCCTCTCTTCCCTCCTCTCCGTTCCCCTCCTTTCCCCCCCCTCCCCCCTCCCCCTCCCCCCACTCCCACATCCCCTTTCCCATCATTTTCCCTGACTGGACACTTTCTTTTGGGTGCTGAGCCAGACTGACCACAGTGACACCCTCTGTCCCCTGCCCCAGTCATGAGGGTATGAAATGAGGAAACATCCAAGGCCCTGGCATGTGGTTAAGGGTGGGATTGGGTGTGAAGACATAACCTTTTGGGCACAGACTTCCCTCAGAGTCAACTTTAGTCCATCTAATGCCCAACCCTGTTTGCTAGCATTTGTTGGTATGTTGGAGACACCCCTAGGAGGAAGTTATGATCTGCCCCCCTGTACAGATACGAAAATGGAGGCGCAGGGAGGCCAAATCCCTTGTCCAAAGTCACATAGTGAGTGGTTCCTTGGGGTCCAAAGCCTTGCTGTGACCCCTCTGCTCAGCAGCCCCCAGAAACAGGCCTTGCATGCTCTTGTCAGATGGCTGGCCCTGTTCTAGGCACTTCCATTTCCCCTGACTCATTTGCCACACTTGGTGGACACCCAGGATGGGCAGCTTTGACAGCAGGCAGCGGCTGTGGAGGACAGACTGCCCCAGTTACAGGGTCCGTAGCCTTGGATTCTCTTTCCAGCCCCACCCATCCCTTGCCCCAGGCCTTTGGCAATTCACTGGCCCCTCTGGGCCTCTGTCTTTCCATCTGTATATTGGGGCTCCCCAGGCTTTGGGTGTTGGTGCCTCCTCCTTTGCTGGGGCCCACAGTTTCCCTGGTGATCTACCTTCCCTGTCAGCACCTCCATCCTGGGGACACCCTGCTTCTATTCTTGCAACCTATGTGGCTGATGAGAGGTTGCCAGTGTGGGCCAGGCTGGCAGAGCTGAGAGAGGCCCCCACTCCTCATAGAGATTCTTGGGATGAAGTAGATGTGGGGTAGTAGAGGTTCCAATCCTGACCCCCCCCACCACTGTGCCTCCTGTGTGACTGTGTGAAGTGCTAACTTCCCTGTAAGATTGGGGATTCCATTAGCTGGTGCACAGGGCTGAGGCGAGGATTTAGTGCATAACACAGAGACCATTTTAACCTCGTGCTGGGCCTGGGCAGGAGTTCAGAGCCCTGCCCCTGCCTCGCTGAGTGACCTCTTGAGGCCTCAGTCTCCCCATCTGAGCCAGGGGCTGCTGTGTCTCCCCCCTGCCTGGGACACGGGGCTGCAGAGAGCATGGGTGAGGTCAAGGACGTGGACACAGTTGACCCTGAGAGTCCCCAGCGGTGGAGGCCTGGGAAGGACAGGGAAGAGCAGAAGCATTTCCCTGGAGCAGCCTAGCCGATGGCACCCGGGGCTCCCATCCTCTGTGCTCACCTCATCCGTTGCCTGGCTTGACTTGTCCAGCAGGTGGCAGCCTTGGCTCGCGCTCGGCCTCACCCCAGCCCTCCCTGCAGCTCAGCTCAGGCTCAGGCTCATTCCCTCCTCCCAGAGGGGCCAGTCGCTATGAGTCGGAATTGACTCGATGGCAGTGGGTTTGGCTTTTTGGTCTAGAGGGGCCAGCGGTTTGCCTGAGAGCCTTGCCCAGCTCTGATTTAGGTGGGGGAGGACAGGCATGGGTGGAATCTAGGGTGAGGAGGCAGCCAGGCACTCCTGCACCCACCATTTCTCTAGCCCGGCTTCCCACCACCAATTTTCCACCACTTTTCCAGCCTCTGGCCTGCCCAGTCCCATCATAATGAAAGAAGCCCTGCTTTGGGGTCAGGCAGACCTGGTTCAAATCCTGCCATGTGAGCTTGGGCAGATGGCTCCTTTCTCTGAACTCAGTGTCCTCATCTACTTTGCTGGGATTAAATGCATCAATGGCTATGAAGTGTCCAGCACATAGTAGGTGCTCAAAAATGTTTCTTTTTCCAGTCTGTGGATGTGTGTGCTCTGGATGGATGAAGGAAGGGCTAGACAAGAAAGCTGACTTTTGAAGGGGGACGAGGGGCTGTGAGAAACCCAGCACTACACTGGGCTAAGGAGGGCTCTCTCTCCTTCCCAGGTACCCCCTCATTTCTAACTGATCCTCAAAGATTGTTGGCAGGGCAGAGGCAAGAGCAGCCCCAAGAAAGGGTCTTGCCCCAGGAATAGGTGCTGCCCCACCCAGAGTTCTTCAATGTGTGCGTGTATCTAGGGTGACGGTGGGGATGGGGTGTGTATGTTATGTACGTGGTGACTGTGTCTCCGAAGATGGCTGTGTGGATTCTGAGTGCGTATGGAGAGAGAACACATACATGGCCAAGGCACGTGTTGGAGGGTGAGGAGGATGTGTATACCAGGCGTCAGTGGGAGTGTCTGGGTAGTGACACGTGTCTCAAGGGGTATGTGTCTATGTGTGTGAGGACTTCTGATAGTTTACAGGTATCACTTGGGCATCTGAGGCAGGGGGTGCATGGCTGTGACAGGATGTGTATCCGTGAGTGTGTCTGCATGTGGCTTTGAAGGCATAACTACTGTGTATCTCCAAGAGAGTGTGTGTACATGTCTAAAGGAGTGGGTGTGTGCCAGAGAAGGGAGTTACGTGTGCCTGTGTTTCTGTGGGACTGGGTGAGTCTTGGTCTAGGAATGTGGGCCCTTGTGCATCTCGAGGTGTGTTGTGTGTCATGATAGTGCATGTGTGTGGTGCATGTATGATTGTGCATGTATGTTTGATGTGCACGTATATGATTGCCTGTGTATATGTGTGTGCGTGTGCGTGGTGTGCAGCACAGTGAAAAGTAGGTTCCCTTTTAGAAAACACGCAGCATTAGACATTTTCAGACCCCCTATATTTTCCCCATATGCAAAGGACATGGTGGTGCTTCTTGCTTCTGAGCAGCTCACAGATAGGGTGAGTGGGGCCCTGGGAACGCACTTCAAGGACTCAAGATCCACCCCCAACCTCCACCCGGGGTTGCCCAGCAGGCAGCCCAGGCAACAGCTCCAACCCCCAAACCTTCCAGGGTGGAAGTCCAGGGTTGCAGTCAGGAAACCTGGCTTCTGTAGGACTGCTGGGTACCTTTGGGCCAATTGCTCCTCCTCTCTGATCCTGCCCCTGAGGTACAGGGTTGAGAAAGCGCATGTGTAATTTGTTGCATGTGTGGCTGTGGAGGCTGGCGAGGCTGGTGAGGCTAGTGGTTAAACACGCAGGTGTGGGCATCAGTAAGACTTGGGTTCAAATCCCAGCTCCTCCCCTTGGATACTGACCTTGGCTTTACCTCCCCGTCCCCCCCGCCCCGCCTCAGTTTTATTATATATAAAACAGGGTCATAATACCCATCCCAGAGTCTGATTGCAAAGATTAAACATCATATAACAATAGCTGAAACTTACATAGCCCTTATTATGAACCAGGTACTGTATAAAATTTCACATATTAAGTTATTTAATCCTCCCACCAATCCTTTGAGGTAGGTGCCATTGTTATTCCCACTTTATGAGGAAACTGAGATTTACAGAAGTTATGTAGCATGTGGAGGCCTGGTGGCGCAGTGGTTAAGAGCTTGGCTGCTAACCAAAAAGGTCAGCAGTTCGAATCCACCAGCCACTCCTTGGAAACGCTATGGGGCAGTTCTACTCTGTCCTATAGGGTCACTATGAGTTGGAATCAACTCAATGACAATGGGTTTGGATTTTTAGTTTGGAGGTAACATACACGTGATTGGACAACAAATAAGTGGTGGAACCAGGATTTGAACCCAGGCAGATAAGGCTCCAGGACTTGCTAAACACATGGAGTAAAACACCAAGTATGGGCCTTCGTTTTAAGCATTTAATAATTACTGTTATTCTAATGCCTCCTGGAGTCCCTGGGTGGTGCAAATAGTTAGCACGCTGCTAACCCAAAGGATGGAAGTTTGAGTCCACTCAAATGCACCTCAGAAGAAAGGCTTGTCGATCTACTTCCAAAAAAATCAGTCACTGGAAACCAGTTTTACTCTGACACACATGGGGTCGCCATGAGACAGAGTCAACTCAACAACAACTGGTTTTTATGCCTCCTGCCCAACGTCCAGAGTAGGAACTGAACCTCAAGCTCAGCAGACACAGACTCGAGTGTTTATTCCAGAAAGAGTTCTAAGAAATGATCTTAGAGTACACAGTGGGGCAGCGAGTCCTACGGGCCTCTGAGCCGTCCCCCACCCTTCAGGCAGCAAAAGCAACAGCACCCCAGTTTTACAAAGCAGAGCACAGGAGCTCAGAGAGATGGAGTGAGTGTCCCAGGGTCACACAGCATAAAGCGGATGAGGCCAGGGTGTGTGTTGGGGGGTCCTTCCTGACTCAGATGGATGGGAAGATGAGGAAGCCGCTGAAGATGCTGTCCGCCTCGGAGCCCTGGTAAATGCGGCCCTTGGTGGGGTCCTTCTCGATCCAGACCTGGTCGCCGTGTTGGAGCTGGAGCACCGTACCCCCCGACACCACCTGGAAGAGCCCCTTGCTGTTGGTGTCACAGAAGCCCAGGGAGCGTTGGACCTGGCTCCTCGTGGAGGACATGATGGACAGGCAGATGTCCCACTTGGACACCACCTGGAAGGTAAAGTAGTAGTAGCCGGGCACGGCGCAAACAAACCTGCCCGAGTGGTTCTGGTACGGGCCTTCCTGGTTGGTGATGACTGTGTCAAAGATGACCACATTGCCACCCATTGGGGGGTTCCTCCTCACTGCCGAGAAGGCTGGCCGCGGCTGGTCCTTGATGTTCCCCGCGTTGCCCTTGGTGCCCTTCACTCCTGGGAGCCCAGACACCCCTGGGGGACCGCTGGGCCCCGGGAAGCCCACGTTGCCAGCTCTTCCAGGGGCCCCAGGTTCCCCCTGGTCTCCTTTGAGGCCTCGGATGCCTGTCCGGATGCCAGCAGCACCTGTGGGGACAGAGGCCCAATCAGACTGAAAGCCCAGTGCCCACTAATCCTCAGGGAGAGAGCTGGACCCTGGGGGAAGGGGCTGTGGGGGGAGGCAGTGCTTGGGCCTCCAAGATACTGATTCTATCTGGCTATGTGACCTTGGGCAAGTCTCTGACATCTCTGAGCCTCAGCTTCTTCATCTGCAAAATGGAGAAGAGTGTGGACAGACACTTGGGAATGCATCAGGTGCTGGGAAAGGCAGGGCACTCCGGCTCCTCTGCTTTGTCAACGGTCATGAACTCCACACTTCTCCTGGCCACTGGCCGACTTCAGGTTCAGGGACCACAGGTAGGATGCCTGGGTGGGAATTGTTGCAAATGTCTATGCTGGTCCTTCTGGTCTGGGAGACTCGGGGATTATGGGAGACCTTCCCTCCCGACTGTGGCCATCCCCTACTCCCTTTTCCTTCACCCCTAGCTTCTTTTTTTCTCCCAGAACATGAGAGGGTCTGAAGCCTGAAGAGTCTAGGGAGGGGGAAGCAGGGAAGGAATGGAGGGGGCTGCTGGAAGGAAACAAAGAGGATAGTTGCAGTTAATCGATCTGTCTCTATGTGCCAGGTAGGGGTTATTTCTCTATTTTGCAAATGAGGAAATTGAGGCTCAGCGAGGGTCAGTAACTTGCTTGAGGTCACACAGCAAGGCAGGAGGTCTAAAACCTGGGGCCTTAATTATTCTGTTGACTGAACCACCACCAAGGACTGGACACTGCTTCCAGGCCTTTCACATTCATTGTTCGTAGGGACTCATCCTCCAGAGGAAGAAGGGGAGGTCACAGAAAGAGGATCCAGGCAGTAAGGGGATGTGGAGGGGTCTGGGGGACTTTGGCATGGCCCAGGGAGAAGGCTAGGTCCCCTTCAACACTCTGGACCACGTGCAAACTAGAGGGGCTTCGTGTGGGGACCAAGGTGGACTCCTGCTTCCTAGTGCCACCCCTAAACCTTGCACCCTGGACACCAATCCAGGACAGGGGCTGAGAGGCTGGGGTACAAGGGAGGTGCTTACCTGGTTCCCCTTGCTCCCCCTTGAGGCCTGGCCGCCCTGGTCGGCCGGGTTTTCCAGCGGCCCCATCCTTCCCATCTGGTGCTCGGCACACTTCCTGGGTCACTGTGGAGGCCAAGGATACGGCCAGCACACAGACCGCCAGCCAACCCCTGGGGACCTCCATGATGGCACTGTGGAGACATGGGGCAGGGATCAGCAGGCTGGACATCACATACCCACACACATCCCCCTCACTCACTTGAATCTCATATACATAAGGATATGTACATACCTCCTCAAAGTGCACACACACACACACCCTCCAGGGCTTTCAGTGTCCACCCTCCATCTAGCACCAGGGACTGAACACAACCACAGACTCACACAGATGCACACACACAGCTGAGCACACTCATATGTTCAGACACCCAGACACACTAACACACACACGCACTCCCACACTGACACAGCCCCTCATCACACACCTCCCCAACACAGGACACAAGCTCAAGAGTCCAGTACCCACTCCTGGACACACACATTCAGATGATCGGCCCCACTGAACAAATGTTTATTGAGCACCTCCTCTTACTTCATGAACTCTCACCCAGTGGTGGAGTCGTCCATGGACACACAGGGATTCACAAACCCCTGACACACATCTGCTCACCCCCTTGCTCGCTCGGCCCTTTTCAGCACCCACTCATGTGGCCCCGCTGCAGGGCTCGGACACCCCCAGTCTTCTCCTAGCTTCTTGTGGTTTGGGGGACCAGGAACTCTGGGCCAAGGGGTTAAGGTCCCCCCAGTCTCCCATTCTGGGTCCTGGAGCAAAGCCCCTCCCCCTCCCTGTACTGGTGTAGTACCAGCTCCAGGTGGTCTCCCTCCCTTCCTCCTTGCCTCAGTTGTCCAGACCCTGGGCCAGCTCCCCTGCTTCCAAACCCCACAGCCCCCTCCCTCTCAGTCCCTGGCCTCACCTGCCTCTGGTCGCCAACTCCGACTGGGTTCCTGTCCTCCACCCGGGCCCTCCGCCTTCTGGGACCCCGGTGGGACACCCAGCAGGGGTGGCGCCAGCTGTGGCCGAGTTTCACATCCCTTCCCACTTCCCCTTCCCCTTCTCTGGACTGCCCCCGGCACTGCCCCAGGGGCCAGGGACATTTTGAGCAGACCTCAGCAAGACTGGGACATTGGATGTCCTACCCCAGCCCCAGCTGGTGTGGGGGTGGGGACAGCGAGGCGAGTATCTGCCAGGATAGGGACAGCGGAGGGGTACTACGCGGGGCTGTGAGAATCAGAGAAGCACAGTACCCAAGGGCAAAGGAACATGTTTTAAAAAATCAGGAACTCATAGGACTTTTTCATGATTATGAAAGCAACATGTGTTCGTTGCCAAAAGCTTGGAAAACAGAAAAGCATGAAGAAAGAACAGTGCAGCGCTGAGGCGCAGAAGCAGCTCCGCAATCCGCTTTCTAGACTTGCTACTTCCTAGCTGTGTGTCCTTGGGCAAGAACTTAACCTCCTGGGGCCTCAGTTTTCTTATCTGTAAATAAGGAACAATAGATCTTTTTAAAAAAATTTTATTAAAAAAATTTTTTTTATTGTGCTTTAGATGAAGGTTTACAGAGCAAATTAGTTTCCCATTAAACAATTAATACACATATTGTTTTGTGACGTTGGTTGCCAACCCTGCGATGTGTCAGCACTCTCCCCTTCTTGACCTTGGGTTCCTTAGTATTCGCTTTCCTGTCCCCTCCTGCCGTTTCATCCTTGCCCCTGGGCTGGTGTGCCCATTTAGTCTCGTTTTGTTTTATGGGCCTGCCTCATCTTTGGCTGAACAGTGAACCTCGAGAGTGACTTCAGTACTGAGTTGAAAGGGTGTCCGGGGGCCATACTCTCGGGGTTTCTCCAGTCTCTGTCAGACCAGTAAGTCTGGTCTTTTTTTGTGAGTTAGAATTTTGTTCTACA
>NW_004443984.1:7093925-7154351 GCF_000243295.1 Trichechus manatus latirostris
GGGCCATACTCTCGGGGTTTCTCCAGTCTCTGTCAGACCAGTAAGTCTGGTCTTTTTTTGTGAGTTAGAATTTTGTTCTACATTTATCTGCAGCTCTGTCCAGGACCTTCTATTGTGATTCCTGTCAGAGCAGTCGGTGGTGGTAGCCAGGCACCATTTAATTGTACTGGATTCAGTCTGGTGGAGGCTATGGTAGTTGTGGTCCATTAGTCCTTTGGACTAATCTTTCCCTTGTATCCTGTTCTCTTCATTCTCCCTTGCAAGACCAGTGGAGTATCTTAGATGGCCGCTCACAAGCTTTTAAGACCCCAGATGCTACTCACCAAAGTAGGATGTAGAACATTTTCTTGATAAACTATGTTATGCCATTTGAGCTACATGTTCCCCGAGACATGGTCCCCAGCCCTCAGCCCAGTAATTCGGTCCCTCAGGGAGTTTGGATATGTCTATGAAGCCTCCATGACCTTGCCTTGGTCAGGTTGTGCTGGCTTCCCCAGTATTGTGTACTGTCTCACCCTTCACCAAAGTTACCACTTATCTATTGTCTAGTTAGTGTTTTTCCCTTCCCACCCCTCCCCTCCCTCGTGACCATCAAAGATTATTTCTTTTTGTGTGTAAACCTTTTCATGAGTTTTTGTAATAGTGGTCTCCTACAACGTTTGTCCTTTTGTGATTGATTTATTTCACTCAGCATAATGCCGTCCAGATTCATCCACGTCGTGAGATGTTTTGCAGATTCATCATTGGGAAACAAAAGCTCTTACTTCATAGTATTATTATGAAGTTTTAATGAGATAATATATTTATAAAACCCTTGGCACATGGTGAACAATTAATAGTCTTTATCAGCATTAAGAAAACAGCAACAAGAGCCCGTGTGTGTAATTCCACCATCTAGGGGTAATTGCTCTTACCGTTTGCATCACTGAAGGGATGCTCATTACCTGTCAGCACAGCTCACTTCATCACTGCCAGCTTGGACCCTCAGAATGTTTTTCTTTAGATTGAAGGACTCTGTCTTTCTTGGAGTATCCCTGAGGGGTACAAATGGTTAATGTGTTCTGCTGCTAACCAAAGGGTTGGTGGTTTGAGCCCACCCAGAAGTGCCTTGGAAGAAAAGTCTGGCAATCTACTTATGAAAAATCAGCCATTGAAAACCTTACAGAGCACAGTTGTACTCTGACACACAAGGGGTTGCCGTGAGTTGGAATCGACTCAGTGACAACTGTTTTTTTTGTCTCTTCCAGACTGGGGACCAGTATGCTCAGGCCTGGGCTGACCACATCGTTCTGTTTCTTCCCATGAGCATGCTTTTTTTCCTGAAATTTCACCAGAGAGAGAGGAAGGAGAAAAGGGAAAGCTGTTGCATACTGGGCAGATGCAGGATGGTTTACGGCCAGGATCTTCAAACTTTTGGGACTCTTTTTTCAACTGCAAGCTTATGTCACATCCAATATATATCAAATGGGAATGCTCTGGTTGGAGGGTGGGGACCCAGAGCTCCTCCTGTCAGCCTCTTCCTTGTTCCCTGGATTCAGGAGGTTAGCAGAGCTGAAAGCCTGGCTTAACCCATAATTCACTGTTCGACCTTGGGTAAGCCACATCACTTCTCTGGACCTCAATTTTCTTATCTGTAAAATGGGAATGATACAGCCTCCTAACTGGGCTACTGAGGGATTATATGAGATTATGAGTAACATCTGTGTGATATCTGTAATATTTGAATAATACCTGTGTGACCTTGGGCAAGTTACTTTCTCCATCTATCAAGTGAGAGAGTGGGTGAGAGGCAGGAAGGCTATACCAATGGTCTCTAACATCTTTTCTGGCATTCATCTTCTTGGATTGCATCGTGCCTGTCTTGCTTCCCTGCAAGAAGGTTAGGAATATGACATGTTAGAGCCAGAAGACCAGCCCAGTCTCTCCCATTTTACAGACGAGGAAGCTAAGGACCAGAGACTTCCTCAGAGTCCCATAGAAAGTGGCAGAGTTGGCCTGAAGGAAAATGAAATACTGTGAAAGCCTTGTCAAAGTATAGTTTTCAAAATACTAAATGCACAATTGTCACACAGATAAAGAGTTAGCACATGTCAATTTTTTTTTGTAGCTTATTAATGAGGAAACCAGCAGGAGGACAAAACTAGTCCAATGAAGGACATATTTCTATATATGGAGAGAGAGAAAGAAGACAGAGATTCAGCTAAAAAATAAAAAACAAAGCAAGAAATCTTGTATATTTGTAAAATTGCTAAATTAGACAGAAAACAGGTTAATGTCCTATAAACCGAAAAAACAAAAACCAAACTCCTTATCGTCAAGTCGTTTTCGACTCATAGTGACCCTATAGAACAGAGTAGAACTGCCCCACAGTGCGTCCAAGGCTGTAATCTTTATGGAAGCAGACTGTCACATCTTTCACCCTCGCAGCAGCTGGTGGGTTCAAACCACCGACCCTTCGTTTAGCAGCTGAGTGCTTAACCACTGCACCACCAGGGCTCCTCTAATGTCCTATAGGGAAATAAAATCACAATCTTGGAGTTATCTCCTCTATTGGACAGAAATAATTTGCGTCTCTTCCAGACAAAAATGATTTGTAACTTATCAGTTTTCTACCAGTTAACGGCTGTCTTTACAGATTCTGCACCCTAATCAATAGTAACTAATAAGTCAAGCAAAGTGACATTCCCCCGGAGTGTCAGATGACCCTTAGGAGGGCTTGTTGGACACTGCTCTAACTTGACTTTGAAAGTACACAGGTTATCTATTTGCCTCATTTCCAAGTATTGGATCATTTACTTAACCAGCTACTTCGAGTATACAAACACTTCCCAAGAAATAAAAAGGCCAGAAGAAAGACCTGGCGATCTACTTCTGAAAACTCAGCCATGGAAATCCCATGGAGCACAGTTCTATTCTGTAATACATGGGGTTGCCATGAGTCAGAAACAGCTCTATGGCAACTGGTTTTTTAAAGATACCGAGAGAAAAGCTTGAGGAAGGATAAGTATCAGCAAAGAGGAATGCATAGAGAAAGAGTGCTACCCAAGAAGCTTTCTAAGGTTCCCTGGTGTGGCGCAAACAAGCGCTTGGCTGCTGACCCAAAGGTTGGAGGTTCAAGTCCACCCAGAGGTGACTTGGAAGAAAAGCCTGGTGATCTACTTCCGAAAAATCAGCCTTTGAAAACCCTACGGAGCACGTTTCTACTCTGATGCACCTGTGTTGCCATGAGTCAGAGTCCACTTGACAGAAGCTGGTTGGTTTTCTGGAACCCCACCTGTAGAAGAGCTCTTGGGTTTTCAATTAATAAAATTTCCCCCAAACAGAAACACAAAGCACAGCCAGAAAGTTTGGAGGGAAAAAAAGGGCATCAGTAGTAATGAATACATCAGTAGTATGAAAACTAAATGGGTTAGTGATAGCCCGAGAGTGTCAGAACAGGAACACCTGCAGTCAGGGGAATGGACGTATGCTTCCATTTCTCCAGATCCCAGATTCCCAGAGGGGAAGCAGGAGATGTAGAGACAAGTGGAAACCCTTTGTAATGCTACAGAATCATGATCCACAAGGTCCAGTCTCAGAGGGTAGGAAAGGGACTAAGAAATAACCAAAAGATAAATTTTTAATTATTCATATTCTTTATGATAGAGTCACATTTCACTCAAGGGTTGGGTTCCAAAATCAGCATATTAGGTAAAAATTATAAATGGTCAATGTTATCCTTGCAAAATCTTAGGAATGCGCCTTGCTGGAGACCATATCATAATTTTGAAATAGTCCTAGGCAGTCAGTTTTAGCTTTGACGTTAGAATGGATTTCTGTGCCTTTTTTTTTTTCAGTTGAGCACCGGCAGGCTAACGTATACCCTCCTTGCCAAAGAAAGGAATGAATCTTTCAAGACTGAGGTTGCACTCAGTGGTGAGGTGTTCAGACCACGTGAGGTGTTAAAAATTAAAATTTCCATAGTATTAAATTTGTGTATGAACGCATAAGCTTTGTTTTTCAATTCGTGAATTGGGGAACATATGATCTGGAAGTCAGACAAGAGTTCCGAAGAGCTATACAAAGCTAGAGGGTTTTGTAGTCACAGACACACAGGAACAAGGAAGCTATTCTGGGCAAATCTCAGATTGGCTGGCAGACATTTTCTTTCCTCATTTGGGATAAAGGGGAAATTTTGAACTAGGTTAAACTGAGTAGGTAAGTTCTAATTGGTTAGATTAGGTTTCCGTTTCTGGGTGAGTCAATTGATTGACTCGGCTTTCGGTTCCTGGGAAGGTTAGGCATTTACAAGAAATGCTAACTTAGGTTTCTGTTTGTTGAGGTGAGGCTTAGTATAAGTTGACTCCATCTTGGGCCTAGTATAATCAGGTTAAGAAGCCCTGGTGGCACAGTTGTTAAGAGTTCGGCCACTAACCAAAACGTTGGCAGTTCAAATCCACCAGACGCTCCTTGGAAACCCTATGGGGCAATTCTACTCTGTCCTATAGGGTCGCTATGAGTCAGAATCGACTCGACGGCAATGTTATACTCTTTTTCTTAGTGGCTCTGTGGGAGAAAGACCTAATGATCTGCTTCTGTAAAGATTAACCCAAAAATCCATTGCCCTTGAGTAATCCTAACTCATAGCGACCTTATAGGGCAGAGTAGAACTGCCCCATAGGGTTTCCAAGGCTGTAGTCTTTGAGGATACAGACTGCCACATCTTTCTCCTGCACCTGTAAAGACTATTGCCTAGAAAACCCTTCGGGACAGTTGTGTTCTGTCACATGAGGTCACTGTGAGTCAAAATCGGCTCAATGGCACTTGACAACAATGCACAGTAGTAGTCAGGTTAACGGAGGCTCACGGGAGCTGAGGCAGACGGTGAGGACAGAAAGTCCATTCAGGTCTCCCCACCTCCCATATGTTCGCTGCAGAAACAGACTCCTTGAGGACCTAGAGTAGCAGGAGTATCCCTTACTCTATTTAAATGGTTATTTCTAGCTCTCTCTCTATGAATCTTACTAGAATAGTCAAATGTGTGTATAACGTGGTACTCATGTTCTTTTTTTTAATTAAAAAAATGGAGATACAGTTTACATGCAGTAAAATGCATCTTAAGTGTACTGCTTGATGAGTTTTTACATATGCGTGAGTACACCCTCTACCACCACAATGTTTGTGAGATTCATCCATGTTGTTGCGTGTGTTGGCTCTGTGTGTATTGCTGAGTAACATGCCAGTGTATGAATGTATGGCACTTTGTTTATTCATTTTGCTCTTGGTGGATATTTTCGGCTATGATGAATAAAGCTGCTATAAACATTCTCGTACAAGTCCTGCCCCCACCTTGCCCTGTGAACATATGCACTCAATTCTTTGCTGTACTTTTTGAACACCATGAAGCAGGCATAGAGTTGACACCGATACTCCTTGAAACACCTCCTGAACCAATTTCCTCCTTCTCCTCCCCCACTCTTCTCTCTCTTCCTGCTCTTTATTATGGAGAGATTCTTAATCTTGTCTTTTTTGCTTTTTCTTCTGGGCCTTCTGGGTCTCTCCTTCCTTCTCCATCTCCATCACTCAACAAGATCAGGGTTTTGTTGGCCAAGTGGAGGGATTGGGAATTGAGAAGGAGCTATGAAAGCCCGCCCTGTCTCCTCAGTGCACATTCTTTGTTCTTTGCCCCTCTGGGCAGATAAGAGTGCTTTGGGGATTTTTTTTTAATGAAAGTGGAGGGGAGTGTAAACAACAAATAATTTATTGTAAGATAGAAGCAACATGGGTTCAAATTCAGCATCTTGTTTCCATCCTTTTTTTATATTAATAGACTTTATTTCTTAGAACAATTTCAGGTTTACAGAAAAATTGCACAGAAAGTAGAGTTCCCATATGTCCCCCACCCATGCACACAGTTTCTCCTATTATTAACATCTTTAGTGGGGTACAATTGTTACAATTGATGAACAACAAAACGAAACATTGCCTGGTCCAATGCCATCTTTACGATCATTGGAATGCTTGAGTCCATTATTGCAACCACTGTGTATTTTGAGCGCCTTCCAACCTAGGGGGCTCATCTTCTAGCATTATACTGAACAATGTTCTGTAGTGATCCATAGGGTTTTCATTGGCTAATTTTTGGAAGTAAATTGCCAGGCCTTTCTTCCTAGTCTTTCTTATTCTGGAAACTCCACTGAAACCTGTCCACCATGGGTGACCCGGCTGATTTTTGAAATACTGGTGCCATAGCTTCCAGCATCACAGCAACATGTAAGCCACCACAGTACGACAAACTGACAGATGGGTGGTGGGAGGAACTATTGATACATTAATAGTAACTGAAGTCCATAGTTCACATTAGGGTTCACACTGTGTTGTACAGTTCTATTGAGTTATGACAAATGCATTATGTCATGTACCATGCAGAACCATGCAGTACCATGCAGAATAGTTTCACTGCCCTAAAAATGCCGTGTGCTCCACCTATTCATCCCTCCTTGCCTTCACCTGAACTCCTGGCAACCACTGATCTTTTTTACTGTCTCTATAGTTTTAACTTTTTGCTGTGTGATCTTGCATGAGTGGCCTCTGTCTCTGGAGTGCCGGTGCCTCACCTGTAAACTGGGGATGAGAATGACCCCTCTGGACTTTGGTGAGGCTTCAGGAAGTCTGGTCCCTGGCATGTGGTAGAAACTTAGCAAAAATCTTGTCTCCTCCTTCTTCCCTCACTCAGAGGGCCTGTGCAGGGTGACTAGTTGAGAAGACTTGGGACGAAAATGTAAAAAGAAGACAAAACAAAGCAAAAGTGATTTCCTGGTAGGGTTTGGGGGACAGAAAAATATGAAGAAACGAAGCCCCCAGCCCAGCTGGAGACCAGTATCCTGGAAGCCCAGAGGGGAAGCAGCCCATTCTGTGAGAGGCCTGGTGGAGCCACTCTGGGAGAGGTTCAGAAAGTACAAATCTAGTTGTAAACATGCTAATGGAAGCCACCAGGCATGCAGGCAGGTGAGATATAAAAAGATTAAGAGGATTAGGAGAGACTTTGTAAAACAAACAGGGTAGGCTGTGGGAGCCAACCAAGAGGTATTGCCTAAGCCTTGTGGAGGCTGGGCCCTGGGTCCAGGAGCTCACAGAGACGTGAGGGTCACAGGAGAGTGACCAGGGAATGTCACACGTGCAGAAATGATCTCCCTCATCTGCCCGTCACAGAGCTAAAATTCCATCTTTAGCCATTCAATCCATTGGGTAAGCATTGCCCTCTCTGGGATGTTTTAAAATTGAAGATGCATCATGGTGTATTTGCAAGATGCTAACGGACACCACTTGGAGCCCTGGTGGTGCAGTGGTTAAGCATTTGGCTGCTAACCAAAAGGTCAGTAGTTTGAGTCCACCAGCCACTCCTTGGAAACCCTACGGGGCAGTTCTACTCTGTTGTATAGGGGTGCTATGAGTCGGAATAGACTTGATGGCAATGGGTTTGGTTTGGTTAATGGGCACTGCTTAGTGAGCCTTACTTAGGACTAGACTTAGTACTAGGTACTTAATGTTGTTGTCAGTTGCTGTTGAGTCGATTTTGACTCATGGCAACCCCATATGTGCAGAGTAGGACTGCTCTGTAGGGTTTGCAAGGCTGTGAGCTTTCACAAGCAGATTGCCAAGCCTGTCTTCTGAGGCGCTTCTGGGTAGGTTCAAACCACCAAACTTTCGGCTAGTAGTTGAGCGCTTAACCATTTGCACCACCCAAGGACACCAAGCGCTTAATACACTAACTCATTTCATCACCACAAACCCCAGGGAGGTAGGTACTATGATTAAGCCCCTTTTACAAGATAAGATAATCAAGGCTTAGAGAGGGGAAGTGACTTGCACAAGATCACACAGCCAGTAAGTGGTAGACTTATTTCCGCCACATGCAGTTACCTACCTAAAGATGTGCCATTGGCATCCTACAGGCCAGGGTCTAAATTTGGGACTCGGAAAAGGGGAAGAGAATGGGGCGAGATAAAAGTGTTGGGTACAGGGGCTCTGAAGGCCTCCATAGTTTTGCCAACTTTACAAACTTACCTCTTCTGTGCCAGGTATTTTCAATATATCATCTCACTTAATTCACATAGTATTCCTACAGAGTAATATTTTTGGCTCATTTTCAAAGCTGAGGAAACCGAGGCTCAGAGAGATGAAGTGACTTGCCCATGGGTCTAGGATTGCCAGATTTAACAGATAAAAATACAAGATACCCAGTTCAATTTGCATGGGATGTACCGACACTAAAAAAGTATTCATCCTGTATTTTATCTGGCAACACTGCATAGGTCACAGCTTGTAAGTGGCTGTTTGCCCCCAGTGCTCTGGCTTTCTGGAAAGAGCTGCCTTGGCAGGGAGCGGGTGAGGGGGCAAAGGGGAGACTCCTCTCTGCCTCCCAGAGGAATGTGAGCTTTCAACCACCCAGCTTGAGGCCAAGATCATTGCTCCTGTGGGCTGGCCAGGAACCACAGCCTGGTTCCCTCACCTTGACCCCCACATCATCACCATGGCAGAAATGGGGCCACAGGAGGCTGCATTCGGGATGGCTCTGTCTGCCCAAGACTTTTCATCAGGCGAGGTCACTGTGGACTAGAGGCAGGGCTGGGTGTCCCTGGACAAATCACCCCCCTAGGCCTCAGTCTCCCCATCTGTGCAAAGGAGGGTTGAACCAAAGTAGTGGTTCACGTGGCCATGCTGGGTGAGAACACAGTTACCTGAGCTGCAGCCAACGTATTGTGTCAGAATTTGTTGGGTAGGATCTAGGCTTTGTGTGTTTAACAAGTGTCCTCAGTGTCTGAGATAGGCAGCCTAGCACCTTTCTGGGGCACTGATAGCTTCTAGGGTCCCTGGGTGGTGCAAACCATTAGGTGCTCAACTGCTAACTAAAAGGTTGGTGGTTTGAACCCACACTGAGGCACTTCAGAAGAAAGCCCTGGATATCTGCTTCCGAGAGGTCACAACTTTGAAAACCCTACGAAGCATAGTTCTACATGGGGTCGCCACGAGTTGTAATGGACTCAACTTGACAGCAACTGGTTAGACAGCTTCTAAGAGTCTTTCCGACCTTGACATGTTGGGCTGGGCCTGCCTGGGACCTTCGGACATGACGTTTTAGCATCTGACAAGGGGAGCAGGTTCTGGAGGGCCTAGTAACACTTCAGTGGGCTGGGGCAAGTTCAGGTTTGTCCAGGGAAGAAGAAAGGACATTAAATCTCCCCCGGAGCTGAGACCATTTCCAATCTTGGAAGTCAGAAATACTTCCTACATTTGAGTAGAGATTTATATTTTTCCTGACCCTTGCCTGGCTCATGTGATTTCCCTTGGGGTGGGGGGGATGGTGAGGCTACTGTTGTCATCCCCAATGAACTGATGGGAAAACCGAGGCTCAGAGAGGGTTGTGAGTCACCCACGTCACACGGCAATGTTGGGTCCAGTCTCCAGCCTCAGGCCAGCACTCTGCCCACCAGCTCCACCCTACCTTGGTTCTGGAAGGTGTCAGGGCAGCTGCAGCGTCTTTTCCCAGCCCTTTCCCAGGGTCCTGGGCTCTGGGTGCTACCACCCCATCTCTGTCCTGCCAGGACTAAAACCAGCCCTAAAAAAACAAAACAAACAAGCAAAAACAAACCAGTTGTCGTCCGTCAATTCTGACTCGTGGTGAGCCCATGTGTTTCTTAGTAGAACTCTGCTCCATGGGGTTTCCATGGCTGTGACCTTTTGGAAGCAGTTTGCCAGGCCTTTCTTCCCAGCTGCCTCTGGGTGGACTCGAACCACCAACCTTTACGTTGGCAGCCAAGCAGTTAACCATTTGCACCACCCAGGGATGATCAACCCTCCTCTTCCCCTGGAGCCTACAGTATGCTCAGGGTCCAGAGCATGTCAGAGCAGAGGCCAGGATTCAAGCGTGGGTCTTGCGGTGCTGAGCTTGACCTCATTTCCCCACCCCAAGGAGCCGCTCCTGAATTCGGCAGCTGCTTCTGCTCTGTTCTTCCCCCTCTTCCCAGCCCTCTGCTGATTACAAATAAACACTTGGCTACGCGGGAGAGTAATTAACTCTCCAATGTGAGGAGAACTAATCAGCCTGGAGTTTGCTGCAGGTGGGAAAAGCAAAGGCTTTTCCTAAGTAGTATGCAAATGACACCATAGTATGTAAATGAGCCCTTCGCTGGCTCCTGGGAAAGGCTGTCAAAGAGGCAGCCGGAAGCCCTGGCTGCTGAGTGGGGACAGGCTCTGGGAACGGGTGGCCAGTCACCGCGGGGGCCAGGACCCCCAGGTTCATGGGGATGGGGGTCAGAGTCAGAGTCCTGGTGGGGCTCACCTTCTGGGTTCCCCAGCACACCTGCGGTGCTATGGCTGCAGCAATGGGGAGAGGGCAGGGAAAGAAACACTCTTGGGGCTCAGAGACAACTGGCTTTGAATCTGAACACCACCGGTCCTTACCTCTGTGACCTTGGGCAAGTCCTTCACCTTCCTGAGCCTCACTTTTCTCCTTGTAACCAGTAACCAGTTGCCATCTAGTTGACTCCCATTCATGGTGATCTTGTGTGTGTCAGAGCAGAACTATGATCTGCAGGGTTTTCAAATAGCTGATGTTTTGAGAAGTAGATCACCAGGCCTTTCTTCTGAGGCACCTCTGGGTGAACTCGAACCTCCAACCTTTTGGTTAGCAGCCAAGTGCATTAACCATTTGCACCACCGAGTGCAGTAAGATGGGGATAATAGCACATATTTTTAGGCTTGTACTGAAGGCTGGACAGGTATTGTACATAAAGTGACAGGGTCTGGCTCTTAGTGGGTATTCAGTAAGTAGAGAGTGCCAAGATGGGTCAGGGGCTGCCACGTCAAGGCCCAGCCCCACGGGGCTCATCCTCACCGCTGCCTGCCTTTCACAGGTATTGTCAGCCACGTGGTAAGTGATTTGAAAGGCTTCAGGAATGGCCCTCCTGCTCGCTCCCAGGACATTACCCCTCCCATCTTGCTGAAATTTAATGCGGGGACTGGGGTGAAGTGAGTGAGGTGCCTAGAGTGCACAATTTAAGGAGCCACTCACTCTCGGAATTGCCCAAATGCAGATTCGGCCCCGAGAGTGAGCGCCTCCTTAAATGTTGCCTCACAGGTGCCTCACTTGCCTCACCCTAGTCGTGGCTGTACTGAAATTCCACTATTATAGTGTCATCTCTTGGTGCTAAGCATTGACCTCATCCTGTATGTCTTTTAAAATGCGGGTATCAGTTGGGAGGTGGGCAGAAAAAGGAGAATGAGACATTTTCTAGGGTGATGGAAATATTTTATATCTTGGTTAGGGTGTTGGTTACACAGGTATATACATTTGTCAAAACTGAACAAATGGTACACTTCAGTTCTATGCATTTCACTGTACATAAATTTTACCTCAATAAAATATAATTGAAAATAAAATAAAATGTAGTTATCTCATGCTCATGGGAGACATCACACATTAAGGAACAATGATGAGGATGACCTAAGTGGTCATCCAGTTTCTGCTTGTATACATCCTGTGATGGGGAGGTCACTACCTCGAGCCAGTCTGTAACTTGTTTGGCAGTGGGACTGGGATTTGAACCCATCTCTGACTCCAGAGTCCAAGGCCTTGGCCTCTATTGACTCTCCCAGTTTTGTGTGTGCTTAGGAGTTGCCATGAGGTCTAATTGAGACGTGGTATGTGAAATGTTTGTTACACGTGGTAGAGACATTAAGAGCTCCAGCACATCTGGAGACAGGAGAGAATTGCCCTTCCCCGCCCCATCTCTGTAGTTAGGTGAGGCCTGGGACCAGCTCTGTGTCATGACACACGAGCAGAAGTGACGTTACTGGTGCCAACCCTCCTGCATGCTTTTGCCCTGCCGCCCAGGTCACACGGAGTCCTTGGGTCGCAATGAAGAAGCCACAGGATCAAAGTGGCCTGGCTCGCTGAGGGTCTTCATGAGGACAATTGTTCTGAGAGTCACCTGGACCCATAGCAGGCTTTGCAGGGGTGAGGAGTCAACCCTTGTGTTGTTAATTTGCTTGAGGTGTGGGTTGTTGCTGAAGCATAACTTAGCTTATCCTGACCAATACAGTATCGGAGGGGTCCGATATAGAATTGTTAGTACGCTGATATTTTTTTTAGTGTCCTCATTGTCTTAATCAGCACTCTCCTCCTTCTTGTCCTCTTCCTCCTCCTTTTTATTTTCAGTACTGTCATTGTCATTGACAACATCCTCGTAGCACCCCCTTTAGGCAGCGCCATCCCTAGCTGAGCCCCGCGGAGCTGTCCAGGGTCCTGTCCTCAGCCTGTGCTCTCCACCACTGCCCAGATTCTCTCATTGGTTCTGTGCCATCCAATTCAGCACTAGGCTGGGTACCTGGGATTTGAAATGAAAAATATCCAGACCCTTCTTTGGAGAGTTTACATTCTGTTGGGGAATGTAGACACAGAAATAACTCCCGGACTGAGCAGGTCAGGAGAACATCAGAGATACCCAAAACCAGCGGCGGGAGCTCCCAGTGTGTGAGACCAGAGTCAGCCTAGTGCAGGAGTCTTCTCAGAGGAGGGAGGTGGCAGTGGTGACTCACCTTCACGGTGTTTGTCTGCTGTCATCACGACTTAGGTCTGAGTCCCAGTTCCTCTATTTCCCACTGTGTGACCTTGAGGCAGGCATTTTCCCTCCCAAAGCCTTAGTTTCCTCGTGTAAAATGGGGACAATAAAAATACATCTTCATAGGGTTGTTGTGAAGGGTGAATGAGTTAATATGTATAAAGTGCTTTCTTCAATGCCTGGCATGTAGTAATTGCTCAATAAACATTAGTTGTTATGATGCAAATGGTTAAGCGCTTTACTACTAGCTGAAAGGTTAGTGGTTCGAACCCCCCCAGTGGCTCTTTGGAAGACAGTCCTGGCAATCTGCTTCCTAAAGGTCACAGCCTTGAAAATCCTATGCAGCAGTTCTATTCTGATATACATGGGGTAGCCATGAGCTTGAATTGATTCCATGGCAACTAACAAGAACAACAGGCCTCATTTGGCCCTTGCAACAATGCTGCAAAAGAACAGACATAACTAGTATCATCGTCATTTTCCACCACTTCTCTGTCAGTCTGTTGTACTGTGGTGGCTTAGGTGTTGCTGTGATGGTGGAAACTGTGTTACCAGTATTTCAAATACCAGCAGGGTCACCCATGGTGGACAGGTTTCAGTGGAGCTTCCAGAATAAGACAGACTGAGAAGAAAGGTTAACTATCTACTATCTATGTACTTCCAAAAATTAGCCAATGAAAACCCTATGGATCACAACAAAATATTGTCTGACGTAGTGCTGGAAGATGAGCCCCCTAGATTGGAAGGCACTTGTCATGGTTTGAATTAAGTCCCCCCAAAAATGTGTGTATCAATTTGGCTAGGCCATAATTCCTGGTACTGTGTGAGTTTCCTGTATGTTGTAAACCTGCCTCTATGATGTTAATGAGGGAGGATGGGTGGCAGTTGTGTTAGTAAGGCAGGACCTGATCTACAAGACTGGAATGTGTCCTGAGGCAATCTCTTGAGATATAAAAGACAGAAGTGAGCAGAGAGACAGGGGGACCTCATACCATCAAGAAAGCAGTGCCGGGAGCAGAGCGCATCCTTTGGACCGGGGTCCCTGTGCAGAGACGCTCCTAGTCTGGGGGAACACTGATGAGAAGGCCAACGGAGAGAGAAAGCCTTCCCCTGGAGCTGACACCTTGAATTTGGACTTTTAGCCTACTTTAGTGTAGGCTAAAAAGTTCAAATGTAGGAAATAAACTTGTCTTCATTAAAATCATCCACTTGTGGTATTTCTGTTATAGCAGCGCTAGATAACTAAGACAGCACTCAAAATACAGCAGCTGCAATAATGGACTTGAGCATCTCAATGATCATGAAGATGATGCAGGACGGAGCAATGTTTCATTTTCTTGCACACAGGGTCACCATGAGTCAGAGGCAACTCGATGCCAACTAACAACATCTCCATTTTTTACAGATAAGAAAACTGAGGCTCAGAAAAGCCAACTGACCTGCCTAAAACCACACAGCTGAGAAGTAGCTAAGCCAAGACTCAGCCTGCCTGGCTTCAGAGCCGGTGTTCATTGTGCTGTTTGGGGTTAGGATTTGTGTCCTCTGACCTTGAGCCTCACCTGCTTCCTCTGGCCTGTTTACATCTCCTGCCCTTTTGACGTCTTGAGCTCCCAGCCTGACCTTTGAGATCCCACTATTACCACCATCCTTGGGGCCGCTCTAAGGACTTTTCCAGGATTCACAAGCCCCAGAGTCCATGTGCTGCAGGAAGTAGACCTCCATCCAACTCCCAGCCCACTGGCCCTCTTGCTGCCCCCTTAGCTCCATGCCTTTGTTTCCCTCTGCCTGGCATGCCCTTCCCACCATCTCCACAGTCCAATCCATCCACTAGTTAAGGCTCATCTTGAGTGGGCCTCCCTCCAGGAAGCCTTCTCTACTGCCTCTGATGCCCTATCCCACCTCTAGGGCCCCAGACCCTCTGTCTGTCACCGACTTCGGTCTCTGGTTGCTTTAAACCTCAGATTACTATTATCTGTTCCTGGTCTCACTCACCCCATCCCTGCATAGGGAATTTCCTTCAGAGTATTCTTGAGATTAGCTCCCCTCAAAGAAAGGCAAAGATGAGAGTCTTCCGGAATGTGTTCCAACTTAGGAGACCACGGATGTTTCATTTTTGTTTTTTTTTAAATAATTTATTATATTTTTGTTATTGTTGTTGAGAATATACACAGCAGAACGTACACCAATTCAACCATGTATACATGTACAATTCAGTGACATTGGTTACATTCTTCGAGTTGTACACTCATTCTCACCCTCCTTTTCCTCCCCATTAATATAAACTCACTGCCCCCTAAGGTTCCTATCTAATCTTTCGAGTTGCTGTTGTCAATCTGATCCCATATAGATAGATCTTAAAAGAGCACAGTGCTCAAGGCAGACATTCTTTACTAATTAAGCTAAACTATTGTTTGGTTTTAAGAAGACTTCAGGGACTTTTTTTGGTTTCAGGTTTAAAGATGATCTCAGGGCAACAGTTTCAGGGGTTGATCCAGGCTCCATGCTTCAGAAAGTCTGGATTCCATGAGAATTTGAAATTCTGTTGTCCTGCATTTTCCCCCTTTTGATCAAGATTCTTCTATAAAATCTTTGATCAAAATGCTCAGTAATGGTAGCCAGGCACCATCCACTTCTTCTGGTCTCATGGCAAAGGAGGCAGTTGTTCATAGAGGCAATTAGCCACACATTCCATTTCCTCTTCCTGTTCCTTACGCTCCTTCAGATGCTTTGATTTAGTGTGCCAGTGTGATGAATCAAAGGTCACACTGCTTCCCAAGTCTTGCTAAACTGACTTTTCAAGCCAGATAAAGCAGCAGTGCTAACAATCAAGTACCTTCTTTCTGAGTAGGTCTTACAACTATACAAATGCCAGGAAGTAGAGGTGGGAGGCTCTGGGAGCTGGTGGGTGGGGCGGAAGCATGGTATAAGGGCTGAGTCAGTGGCCCTGTCTTGCTTTATTGGATGGAAGTTTGAGGCTTAGCTTGAGTCTGGTATCTTACCCATAAGAACAAACAACTCAAAATGGGGCCCAGGCACTACTAAGTCCACTTTCAAGAGGGCATGTTAGCCATGTCCTCCCCAAGACAGAAATTGGGGGTGGGCCAAGGGTACGGGAACAGGGAGCATGGACTCCCCTTTTCCTTCAGCATAGCCTCTGCTCCCTAGATGAGAGGCCTCTTTTCCTTTAACAATGACTAGAGTCAAGGGTCCACATGATTGGACCATGTGGTAGGTCAGGAAGTTCAAAATGCACAGTTGAAATCCTGGAGCCAAATAGAAGCCCAGTAGTTGGTGAGTTCCTGGAGGGCAGGGCCATGTTGGAGTCTTCTTTGCCCAGTGTGACACAGTGCTTGGCACATAAGTGGTCTGTCACTTGCCACCCCACCCCGCTCACTTGCCAGAGAAGCATCTTAGTAAGCCTGGGTTCAAATCCCAGCCCTGCCATTCTCTGGCTGTATGATCTCAGGCAAGTTACCTCACCTCTCTGTACTTCAGTATGTTCATCTGAGAAGTGGGGATAGTGATAGAAGCCACTTCACACGATTGTGGTAAGCATCAATAGAGTCAATACGAACAGTGCCACCACCACCAGTTACCACTGAGTCCATCTGACTCATAGCAACCCCATGTGTGTCAGAGTAGAACTGTGCTCCATAGGGTCTTCAGTGGCTAATTTTTTGGAAGTAGATACCAGGTCTTTCTTCTGAGGCACCTCTGGGTGAACCCAAACCTCCAACCTTTTGGTTAACAGTTGAGCATATTAACCATTTGCACGACTGAGGGACTCCAAGCACATTGTAAGTGCTCATGAAATACTAGACCTTGTTCATCCAAGAAATACATAGTGCTTGCTCAGGGAACCTTTGTCAAATGAATGAGGAGGATGAGACTGAGGGGGGATCCTGGGTTCAAGGTGACCGCACCTGGCTCCCAGCAAGCAAGAGCCTAGGGTAGCCTTGAGAGAGCTGCTGCCTGTCTCCTGCACTGCGTGAATCACGTGATGCCTACACTGCATGACTATTGTGGGCATTCATGGGGGATGCCTGACTACTAACCTAAAAGTTGGCCGTTCCAACCCACCCAACGGTGCCATGGAAGAAAGGCCTGGTAATCTGCTTTTGTAAAGATTACAGCCAAGAAAATGCTATGGAGCTCAGTTCTGCTCTGTAACACATGGGATTGTCATCAGTCAGAATCAACTCAATGGCAACAGGTTTGGGGTAAAGGCAATTAGTTGTATTTTTTGTTTTGAGGTAAAGGTACAGAGGGGAAAACAGGCAAACAGGCCATGGTTCTGCTATTTTCTCTCCTGGAAGGGGTGAATGATGCCCCTTTCCCTGCCTCCCATCCCTCCCCAGCAGCCCTCTCCAGGCCTCCACCCCTCCTCAACTTCCTGCCCTTGATTTCTCCAGCTTATGGCTCCAGGCAGTGGGGCAGTTGCTGGGATACCCGGGTGGGAGCTGGCATGTACTGGGGTAGAGGTTAGTGGGAGAACCTTCCTCCCTCGTTCCCACTGTCTGCTGCAGAAACCAAGACTGTAGAGGGCCTTCCGGAGGCTAAGTGACCCCTGGCAGGGAGGAGAGGAAGCAAAGGCTCATGGGTTGGACTCAGGCCAACCTGGGGAGATTGGTGTGGGTTCTGAGCCACTCTTGGATCCAGGCTGGGAGTACTATTTCTGCCCAGGCACCAGGAAGAGGCACTGGCCTGGGAGCCTGGAGACCGGGGTTCTAGTTCTGGCCCAGACACAGACACCTTATGCTGCCTCGGCCCCCTGCCTTCTTTGTCAGGACATCAGTATCTTCATCTACAACATGCACTGCCCTGCTTGCCTGCCTCGTGGGGCTGTGGGAGGCTCCCATTGGGTGGTGCTCATGAAGGAGCTTCCTGAAAGCCAGGTGGATCTAATGGCATCAGAGTCCTGCTGGTGGGTGACTCACCCAGGGCTCCCACCCCGCATCCAGCAAGAGGTAGATCCAGGTTTGAACTTTAAACCAAAAAACCAAACCAGCTGCCGTTAAGTCAATTCTGACTCATGGCAAACCCATGTACTGCAGAGTAGAACTGCGCTACATAGGGTTTTCAAGGGTGTGATTTTTTGGAAGCAGATCGCCAGGCCTTTCTTTCTGGGTGCCTCTGGTGGATTCAAACTGCCAACCCTTCAGTTAGTAGTTGGGTGCTTAACCATTTGCAACACCCAGGACTCCTGGTTTGAACTTAGATGTTTATGGAGTGGAGAGAGGGCTGGCTAGGAATACCCTGCTGCCTCTGCTCCCACATGCTGGCCTTGAGCGAATGGCCCCATCTCAGAGCCTCAGCTTCCCTATTGCTGAAAGCAATGGCAGCTGGCTGTGCTGCACATCTTCCCTCTGCAGTAGTTATATCGTCCTAGTTTACAGATAGGAAAACCGAGGCTCTGAGAGGTGACATCTCTCACCCCCGGCCACGTACAAGGGGATTAAGAAAGTGGAGTCTCAGTTTTTGCATATACCAGCTGTGTAGCTTTGAGCAAACACCTTTGCCTCTCTGAGCTTCAGTTTCCACATCTGTAAAATGGGAATAACAGTCTCTACCATTAAATAAATGGCGCTAAATAATGGTTGTTGTCATGTGCCGTCAAGTTGATCCTGACTCATAAAAAACTCAAACCAAATCCACTGCCGTCGTGTTGATTCTGACTAATAGTGACCCTGTAGGATGGAGTAGAAGTGCGCTTCATAGGGTTTTCAAGGCTGTGATCTTTTGGAAGCAGCCAGGCCTTTCTCTAGAGGTGCCTCTGGTGGTTTAGTAGCTGGGTGCTTAACCACTGCACCACCAAGACTCCTTTTCTGACTCATATTGCAAAGTAGAACTGCCCCACAGGGTTTCCAAGGCTGTAATCTTTATGGAATCAGACAGCCACTTCTTTCTCCTGCAGAGTGGCTGGTGGATTTGAACTGTCGACCTTTTGGTTGGCAACCGAGTGCTTAACCCCTGCACCACTAGGGCTCCTTTTCTGACACATGTTACAGAGAACTGCCCCATAGGGTTTCCTAGGCTGTAATCTTTACCAGAGCAGATCCTTAGGTCTTTTCTCCCATGGAGTCACTGGTGGGTTTGAACCATGTACCTTTCGGTTAGCAGCTGAGTGCTTAACCATTGTGCTACCAAGGCTCCTTTTAATAGCAGTAGGCATTAAAAATCCTAGGAGGCCTCGCTGAGGTTTGAACCGGGGTCTGCACAGCACTCCAGGCCCTGCCTGCCCACAAGTGGCCTGTCAGCTGAGGTATGACCTCTGAGAGCCTTTGCAGCTCAGCTTGGACACTCCCAGGACTTAATTTAAGCCTCTGAATCCCTTGAGGACCTCAGCCTGAGTTCATTTGGTCTGCCGCCTCATTGAGAAGCCCTGGTGGTGCAGTGATTCAAGGGCTCAGATGCTAACCCAAATGTCGGCAGTTCAAACCCACCGGCCGCTCCTTGGGAGAAAGATGTGGCAGTCTGATTCCATAAAGATTTACAGTCTTGGAAACCCTATGGGGCAGTTCTGCTGTCCTATAGGGTCGCTGTGAGTTGGAATGGACTGACGGCAGTGGGTTTGGCCGTCTGATTTTGCTCAGAACCCAGGTCTCGGGTCCTGGCACTGGTTTTGAGGACACGGCGGCTCCTCTCCCCAAGCTCCATTTCCCAGAGTCCAGGTGGGTGTGGGGATCTCCGGGGCAATGAGATGGCTGTGCTTTCCCTCCTCAGGATTCCAGCATGTGTGCAGTGCTGCCAGGGGCACCACTTCAGAGCACCCCACTTTGCCTCTCAGCAGGAGGGGATGGCCAGTTTATTTTTGCGATAAAAGTTTAATAAATTGAAAGGCACAGTTTTCATTCTGTGGGTAATTAACTGCCGCCGCTGTGCTCCCTCCTAATTGTCTCTCTCACTCCAGACGGGCGGAGATCAATAGGCAGCGGCCGCTGCGCGGTGAAAGTCACAATTAATTAATCGTCAGGCGTGTGTGTGTGTCTCCATCTCTGTCACATCAAAGGGACGGGGCGGCAGCTGTCCACATCTCTGGCTCTGCTGGGCCAGCCCAGCCCAGAGCCCCCAGGCCCACGTGACCATAAGCCGTGGGGTGGGCTTCTTACTTCCTGCCTCCCTATAGGGCAGCAGGAGGCTTCTGGTGAAGGGGGTCCCCTGAGACCCCAGGCTCAGGGGCCTTCTTTCATGGCCAGCATCCTCCCACCACCCCATCCTCACTCCATCTCCACCATAGCATCTCTGCCTGGGACAGCACCAATCCACCTGGTCCCTCTATCCCCACCTTCCCGTGCAATCCACCCCCTCCCTGCAATCAGACTCACTCTTCTAAGTTGCAAATCGACTGTCTGCGTGGTCGTGTAGTGATTACCTCCGCTGGGAAGGTGGCGGGTATTGACTGGGAGGGGGTCCAAGGGAGCATTCTAAGGTGCTGGAAATGTTCCACTTTTTGATTTGGGTGGTGGTTTCATGGGTGTATACCTTTGTAAAAAGCCATTTAGGTGTACATTTAAGATTAGCGCAGAGTTAAACACACACACACACCAACGGCCCCCCATTCAATAATAACAACGTATGCTGAGAAGTTAGGATGCCTAAGAATCACAGGCCCGGCTTGCGCACATCTGTCCTCATCCTTACAAGCCTCAGGACGGGGAAACAGGCACAGAGCAGGGTTAGAAAGGAACCAAGGAGAGGAGAGGGCAGAGAAGAGAAAGAGGTGTCGGGGAGGGAGGGTGTGGAAGAACCTGTGCACACCGGCCCTCCTGCGTGTCAGGGTCCAGTCTGGTGCTTTATATTCTCAACCCCTCCATGAAGGTGGAACAACACGGCCCATTTTACAGACAAGGAAACTGAGGCTTGGAGAGGTGGGGTCTCTCGTGCAAGGTCACACAGCCTGGGAGTGATGGTTGGGTCTGGAATCTGGGTTGCCTCATTCCAATGTCCCTGCAGTGGGGGAGGAGGAGGTGGAGTGGGAGGATGGAGAGTAGAGGGGAGGAGGAGGATTCAGCGGGGACTGAGGTGGGATGAGGGAATCTGGGAATCCGCCCAGCAAGGAGCGAGCAGGAAGTAAGTGGAGCTAAAAGAAATGTGCACACTTGCACTCACATAGGTACACACATACTCACACACACATACACACATGCACACTCACACATGTACACACTCACACAGACTCACAGACACACTTTCACACACACACACTCCCACACATAGACTCACACACTCACACCGACTCACATTCTTACACAGACTCACATTGTCTCACACACTCACATACTCTCTGTTACACATACATACACACATTCACACACACAATACTTTAGCTTCTCCAAGCTCTCTAGAGGGACTTCCTGCTTCCTCCCTGGGGCCAGTGAGCCCATGTGTCTCTCATTCTTCCTCAGCTATAAAAAGGGGCAGAGGACCCATCTGCTCCTGAGGTTTGCTGGGCTGTGCACAGTGCCTGGCACACAGAAGGGGCTCAGGGAATGGGCCGGGCTCTTCCAGTGCCTCCACTTCCATCAAGCAGGGCATGCTGGGCACCCGACTGCCCAGCCCTCGGCACACGGTCAGCAGATCTGCAGGCAAAGCCTGGCTCTGGGAGGGCCAGGCCAGCCGGTCCCAGACCCCTGAGCCAGAGCTCCTTTCTCCCGTCACGCCCTCAGATGGGCTCATCACCCGCCCTGGAGCTCACGGGTTGACAAATATTGTAACAGCTTTCTGGCTGGGGGGAGAGGCGGCGCCTCCCTCCTATCTGCTGTTGCGTGGTGAGAACACAGCAGCCCATCCGGCCTCCTGCTCAAGGCTGGTCGTCAGGGGAGGCCACCTCCACGCTCCCACCACCGCAGCCGCCTGTCACTGTGCCTTTGAAGTGGGCCTGATTTTCCAGTCTGTCTGAAGTTGCTCACTGTTTATGCAGCAGCTGGTCCGGCAAGTCCTCCTGCCGGGCCTTTCCACGACGGTGCCAGCCACCAGGGACTCAGGGAGATAGCCACCACATCTCTGCGGGGGGATAGTGGGAGGAAGCTGAGATGCCATTTCTGTTTTCAGGGTCTTCTAGACCGAGTTTGCTTATTTTTTGTTTAAAAGGACAAAAAAAAAAAAAAAAAAAACAAAAAAAAACGAGTTTCTATGCTATTTTTCTTCAAAGAAAAAGGAATAAAGATTTTTTAAAAAACAACAGAAAACACGGGCCAAAGGTAAAGCTCTTAAATTTCTTTGAACTGTTTTATTGCTACAGGAGCTGTGCAGGGGAAGGTGCTACACTGGGAATCTTTTTGTGGATGCTAATGTGCATGTGACCTTGGGCAAGTCACTTCTCTCCCTGGTCGTCAGATCCCCATCGGTGAACTAATGAGGGTTAGACTGGCTCTGGGACCTTCTCAGACTGTTCTGTTTCCCCTGAGCCCCGATGCCATAGGCCACCTCCTCCTTCTGAATATGAAAGTCTCCCTCAGCCCAGAAAATTAGAGAGGGGAGGTGGAAGGGCCTCCAGGGGCCAGCCAAACAGGGTAGAACTGCCCCATAGAGTTTCTAAGGAGCAAATGGTGGACTCGAACTGCTGACCTTTTGGTTAACAGCCAAGCTCTTAACCACTGTGCAACCAGGGCTCCCTTTCAGACATAGGTGCATAAAATCACCACTTTAAGGATGCCACAGCTGAATATCAGGGAGGTTAAGTGATTTGCCCAAGGTCACACAGAGAGTGAGTCTGGAGTAGAAGCAAGGTTGAACCTGCGTCTCTTGGCTTTTTCTCCTGCCTCCTTAAGCGGCAGGAGGAGGTTCCTAGAGAGCAGGACCCACATCTATGTGACTTCAGTTTTTTAACAGAGGCTCCAGGGAGTGGAGTTTTAAGGGTGAGGGCTCTGGGGCAGACAGAACCTTGTCCTGCACCCACCACTCTGTTTATGTGACCTTAGGCAATTGGATTCACATCTCTGGGCCTCAGTTTCCCAACTGTAAAATGGGACTGTTCAGCGTGCCTGCCTCGTGCATGGCTCTGAGGGTGAAGGGACAGGGAGCACGTGAAGCAAGAGGCAAGGCACAGGTAAGCCCATGAATGCTGACAGCGACACCTGCGGGCCTTCAGTGCGGGGCTGGGGCACATCTGCTTTCCTCGTCAAGCTCTTGCATGAGAAGGGCACACGGGGCTCATCTCCTGGGCCTGGCTGTCACATCTTTGCCTCTCTCACCATGCCTCCTCCCACCAGAGCCCCTTCCTGGGAGAGACAGGCAGCTGGTGGCAGGCTGTGCAGGAAGCATTGACCTCATCTCTCCGAAAGGCCACCGCTGACTCTGACGAGGCCTCCGACGGGCAGGGCAGGCAGGGAGAGGCCAGAGCCTGGCCTTGGGCCCCCTGGCCTGGCCCTCCTGGTCTCCCTGTCACAGCTCTGACTCCATCCCAGAGAGGTGAGCCAGTGGAGGCTCGGGCCACTTGCCTGGGCCTAGGAAGCCATCAGTCTTAGGACTGGCCTTAAGTGGAAGCTGGCAGGGGGGCAGGTGGGTAGGCTCGGCTTCCAGCAAGGGGTGCAGAGGGCAATGTCCAGTGGGGATGGGGTAGGGGCTCGGTGCCGAATGAAGGGTTTAGAATCCTGATTCGGCCACCCACTAGCTGTGCACCTGGGGCAAGACATGTTGTCTCTCTGAATAGTTTGTTTAACTGAAAATGGGGACATAGTTAATGCTCTCCCACAGGGCTGTTGGGAGGACTGGGCATATATAGTAGGAGCATAACAAGTGGAAGGAGCCCTGGTGGCGCAGTGTTTAAAGTGATCGACTGCTAACTGAGAGGTCAGTGGTTCAAAACCACCAGTGGCTCTGCGGGAGAAAGATGTGGCAGTCTGCTTCTGTAGAGATTTACAGTCTTGGAAACCCTATGGGGTCGATATGAGTCGGAATCCACCTGACGGCAGTGCGTATAACAAGTGGGAGATGCGATGAATATTGTTATGATTTTGCCCTAATGGGTAGGCATTGGAAGTGGATTCAGTCATTCATTCACTTATTCAACAAGGCTTTATTGCACACTTACTATAATTTTCCAGCACAGTTCTAAGCACTGGGGTTAGAGCAGTGAACAAAGAGACAAAGATCCCTGTCCCCATGGGAGTTGACATTCTAGTGGAAGAGGGGAGCGTATGGGAAATCAGAGGTCCAGAGAGGACAAAGGATAGGGCTGGGCAGCAGCAAGAAGTAGAGGAAAGAACACAAAAGATCTGCGTTCAAATCTTGGCTCAGCCACTAACTTGCTGTGCAACCTTGGGCAAGGCACTTGCCTTCTCTGGGCTTCAGTTTCCACATTTTCAAAATGAGGCTAATTACTCAGCCTTGCATCATAAGGCTCCAGTAAGGCCAGGCTTGGGGAGACACTAGGAGAATGTGGCTCCTCTTCCTCCCCAGCTCCCCTCCACTGAGAATAATGGCTAGGCAGCTAGCAGAGGACAGATGGGGCCACCTGCAGCACTTCTATCAGCTTGCAAGCCCCAGCCCAGCATACTTCAAAGCTAAGAACTCAGAAGGGGCTGCTTCATCTTTTGCAGTCTGGCCCCGAGGTGGGGGCAGGAGCTTTGTACACTCTTCCTGCCCTTGGCCCTCCAGCACTAGGATCACCTCCAGCACTAGGACCCCCTCCAGGAAATCCTGCTTCTTCCACTCACCCTCAGGGCAGGGTTCTGGGGATTGGGCAGCCTCGCCTTGCAGCTGGAGAAGACTGGCAGTATTTATCTATTCATTGTCAATCAGTTAGTCAGTCAATAAACACTCTTCCAGCACTCACATGTGACAAGCCTATGCCAGGGACAGGGGATCAGGGATGTGTCAATTTCCTTAGTAAACCTTAAGCACCTCTGTTCTAGACCCTGTGCCTGGCACGGGGGACAGTGATTAATTGATTTATTGAGTATTTAGAGGCACCTGCCATGTGCCCTGTGCTGAGTACCCAATAGCAGAGGGTTAGTTCAACAAATATTGAGGCCCTACCCTGTGCCAGGCTGGACAACGGGTGCAGGAAGCAAACGTTCACTAGCTCCCTGAGCACCACCTCTGAGCCATGCACCATGCCTGGGAGAAGGGCGGCCTATGTTTTGTATGCGGACATGAAACCCAGCATCTCCCTGTGGCTAATGAATCTCCGAGCTTCACAAGAGAAGCGCGAACAGACCCCCTTGTCCTTGAATTTGCTGACTGAGCTCCTAGAACTCAGACATTAACCTGCATTACCACAAATACTGCAGAGAACAGGCGTTCTCAATTGCTGCTAAGTGTTAATGGAGAAAATCAGTCGAGGAATAAAACTGAAATGGAATCATCAAATCTTATTTTCACCGTTAATTTGAACCCAGTCTCCTCAAATACCTTTAGCTAAATCTTTCTGTAACGCTTACTCTGGGCTGGAGAGAGGAGGATAGGGCTGAAGGACGGGAGAAGCTGCACCATGGAGACTGAGGGTTGGGGTGGGTGCAAACTGGGGCTGGGGGCTTGGAGGGCTAGGGGGCTGCTGGCAGCTAGCTCTGGTCCATGGCACGGAGGGGTGGTTTTTGGTGATGTGTGAATCCAGATCCAGGCAGGGACAGATGGGTGCGGATAATAAGATGCAAGAGAGTGGGCAGAGAGATAGGTGGGCAGAGAGGTGATAGCTAGGCTGACAGATAGGAAGGCTGAAGGACTGACTGCCAGATAATCAGAGGAAAACAGACAGACAAACTGAAAATAGATGGACAGCCAGCCTGACCAATTAGAGGGTAGTTAACTAACAGACTGATAGACACAATGACAGACTACAGGTGGACTAAGAGTTGGGAGAACAGTCACATAGACTCAATAGGCAAACAGAGAGGAAGACCAACAGACAGACTGATGAATGGACAGCCAGTCAGGCCCACAAGAAACCTGACAACCACCAAGAGGACCGATAGACTCACAGGCAGACAGACAGGTATAGTGACTACCCAACAAGCAAATCAAGGGAGAGGCAGGTGACCAATCTGCCTATGGAGAGGACAGATGGATGGACTGACTGACAGGCAGCAGGGAGTGGAGGCTGGAGTGGGGCCACGGGCCAGGATTGCTGAGTCCTCCTTAGATGCTCTTGGTGGGACGGGGAGGTGCTGGGAGGAGGGGACCAGGATGAAGCCTTCACGTTGCGTGTCAAGCCCCTTGCGTGAGGGAGACTGGCGTGCAGGGTGCTCCCTTGAGCCCAGGCTTCCCGGACTCTCCCCCCACCTCCTCCTCGCAGCCTCGTGCATCATCTGGCACACAAGTGAAGAGGCTCAGAGCTGCTGTGAAGGCTTGTTCTGGGGTTGGGGAATGGGGACAGTGCCTGGACCCCTTGTGAGTCGTCTGGACCCAGGTGTCCAAGGTGAGCCCAGGCCCAGTTAAGGGTCCTAGCCCTGGGGAGTTGCAGAGTTAGCCAGCCCTGGAGGGAGCCTGCTGGCCTTCTGCCCCATCCCTCTGCTGCATTTGCACCATTTAACCCTGGTCACAACCCTGGGTGGTAGGTTCTGTCATTACCCCATTTAACAGAGGAGCAACCTGGCGCTCAGAGAGGGGCAGTGCTCAGGCCAAGGACCCTTAGCATGAGAGTGATGGAATCTCTTCTTTTGGGATTCAGGCTGCCCACAGAAGGCCCACATGTGCTCTGCTCCTCTGAGGTTGACTGGGCTGTTGGACCTCAGGCACAGTGGCTGGGCGGCAAGTGCCTCTGACTTAGGGCTTCTCTATAGGAAAGCTACTAGCCCTCAGATATAAGCCACATCGTCCAGTATCAGCTTCTCCAGGGGTCAAGAGGCCTTTGGTCTCCATCTGATGGACTCCCATCTCTCTCTCAGTTGGCTGCAAAGTCAGGTGGGGCAAACCCCAACAACTGGAGCCCTAGTGAGTCTGACCCCCTGTTGTTCACTGCCCCCACCTTTGTTAGCAGGGGGCTAGATTAGGGAGAGGCTATGGGGGAGAAGTATTGGGGCTTCCGCAAAGAGTGCCCTGTCTCCACCAATGGGGCCTTAGCCCAAACCACCTTGATTTTCATCCACTTCTCTTTTGGTTGTGAGTCGTCAGTACTCAGGACAAGAAATTCTTCCGTTTATCACAGAAAGATAGGAGGAGTAGTAGTAAGGAGCCCTGGTGGCATAGTGGTTAAGGGCTCAGCTGCTAAATGAAAGGTTGATGGTTCAAACCCACCAGACTCTATGTGGGAGAAAAGACCTGGCGATCTGCTCCCACCAAGATTACAGCCTAGGAAACCCTAGGGGGCAGTTCTACTCTGTCATTTAGGGCTGCTATGAGCTGGAACAGACTCAACGGCTCACAACAACAAGAAGCAGTAGGAGGAGGAGGAGTAATGGCCATTTACTGAGTGTTAACCAATAGAAGGTAAACTATGCTCCAAGCCCTAGACACATTAGCTCACACTTCACAGCATCTCTACGAGGCCAGCATTGTCCCCCTTTTACTGGAGAGGAAGCTGAAGTTTAAGTGGTTTCTCTGAAGTCTCGTAGTTACTAAGTGGCAGAGCCAGGATTTCAGCTCTGGTCTTATTCCAAAGCCCAGGCTGTTCTGCTGCCCCGGGATGCCCCTGAGACTGAGCTGGAGCTTGGTGGGGCTTCTGAGAGCTGTAGCGGGGCCATGGGGAGCCAGAGAGGAGGGGAAGGTGATGGCAGAGGGCCGGGTGTGGTGGGCCAGAGAGCCCCGAAGAGCCAGGTGGCCTTGGTGACTCACAGGCAACCTCCTCTGTTGCCCTGGGCTGCTGCAGGTGAGAAACACTGTCCCATTCCTCATGAAAGAAACATCAGTGTTAATTGGATCAGGCCCTACACCCTGGGCTGGGCGCCTCATCCATTTTTCATTTATTTTTTCCTTTAAACTCAACCCAAGTGGATGAAGAGTAGGGGCACTGAGAGAAGGTTGTGGGGGAGGCATGGAGTGGTGGTGGTGTAGGAATTCTACACTTTCTGGATTGATTCAGGGAGCCTTTCTAGCACAGAGGTGAACAGCACAGGTATGGAGTCAGACAGACCTGGGTGTGATTTTAGCCCAATTACTTACTAGCCATGTGACCTTGAGCAAGTTGCCTCCTGTCTTACTCATCTAGTGCTGCTATAACAGAAACACCGCAAGTGGGTAGCTCTAAAAAAGAAAAGTTTATTCTCTCACAGTCCAGTAGGCTACAAGTCCAAATTCAGGGCATCAGCTCCAGGGGAAGGCTTTCTCTGTTATCTCTGGAGGAAGGTCCATGTCATCAATCTTCCCTTGGTCTGGGAGCATCTCAGCGCAGGAACCTCAGGTCCACAGGACACACTCCGCTCCTGGCACTGCTTTCTTGGGTAGTATGAGGTTGCCATTGGTCTCTGCTTGCCTCTCTCCTATATCCCAAAAGAGACTGTCTCGAGACACTATCTAATCTTGTAGACCTCATCAGTATAACTGCTGCTAATCCATCTTATTACATCGTAGTGATAGAGTTTACAACACATAAGGAAATCGCACCAGACCACAAAAAGATACACAATCATACAATACTGGGAATCATGACCCAGCCAAGTTGATAGATATTTTTGGGGGACACAATTCAATCCATGACACCTCCCCTCTCTGAGCCTCAGTTTGCTCATCTGTAACATGGGACCAATGATATATATGCTGTGGGTTGTGACAAGCACATTATAGGTGTTCAATAAATGACAGCCATTTTGCCTAAGGACTGGTCTGCTCTCATGAGGGGTCTAAAAAATGGAATGTTTTGTCTTTCTCCCTGTCAGGAAGTTCATCTCTTCCTGAGGCAAAATAAGCCTTCGCTGGGGAACTCTGACTATAAGAAATAGTTTTTTTAAGTGGAGCTGAAATCTGTCTTCCTGAGACCCTCATCATCTGATTCTGGGAAGAATCAGCCTGAGCCCCTTTTCCAGGACAGTCCCTTGGGGATCTGAAAACAGTGACTGGGGGTGCTCTCCTGAGTCTTCCCCAGGGTCTTGCCATGGCTTCCAGGCCCTTCTCCACCATGGAATCCTCCCTCGGAATCACCTGAGTGCCCATTCTTCTCCTTCAGCTCAATCCAGCAGATATCACTGAGCCAGGTCCTGGGCTGCATCAGCTTTACCTGCCCCTAAGAAATTCAGGCCAAAATCTCTAGATGTACCAGGCTGGCAGGGAGCACGGTGGGAAAAATCACCTCCCCTGACCATAACTCTCTGCTGCTAATAATCCAGCCTCAGGTTTTCTCAGTAGCAATGGTTACAGCCTCCCAAAGTCCGAAGGCTGGCTCCAGCCCAAGCCCTGGAGGCAGTCGTGGGCAAATGCGGCTTCAGCACCAAGGACAGGTCCACAGTGCTGTGGGGCTGCAAGCATGTCTTGCTGGGTTTGATTTGAGGCTCGGGGAACGCTGGGGAAGGTGACAGCCATGTCCTCGTGTCCTCGGACAGTTGGTTACAGTTTGACTGTCCAGGTCCTCTGGTCACAGGATGGAAGTGCTGAATAACTGTTGAGTGAATAATTAATTGAATGTCTTGGTTTCAGCCAGAACAAGAGTTAGAGGAAGCTATGGAGTCCCTGGGTGGTGCAAATGGTTAATGCCCTTGGCTGCTAACTTTATGGTTGGAAGCTCAAGTTCACCTAGATGTGCCTTGGAAGAAAGGCCTGGAGATCTACTTCTGAAAAATTAACACTGAAACCCCTTGGAGCACAGTCTACTCTGACACACATGGGGTCACCATAAATCAGAATTGGAATGGGCTCTACAGTAATTTTTTTTTTTTTTTAATGGAGCAAAAGCTCAGAAAATCATGAGATCATGGGGAAAACCAATCTGGACCTGAAGTTGGAGGCAATATTCTTACCTTGTCTGAGCCTCAATTCCTTCAGCTGTGAAATGGGAAGAAGGGTATATACAGTATATACAAAGTGCCTGGTACATAATCCTTCTGAGACTTGGCCTTTCTGAGGATAGACCCACAAGTGCCTGGCTTGCCCAGAAGGGATGCTGGAAGGACCTCATGGGAGAAGCCAAATACATGTGTTTAGCAGGATTCTGAGGGTCTGCTATTCATCTGCAGTTGGGCAGTCCATATCCAGGGTGAACATGGAGGCAAAATGATTCCTATGCTGATCAGCTTGGCAGACATAAGATTCTGTTACTGGGAGAGATACTGGGGGGAGGAGGATTCAGAGATTACCATCTTGGCTTGGCACGCATACACACATGCAAAGAGACAAACACACACACCTCCTTCTACACGCAGGCACACCACTCATATACTCAGTCACACTGTGGCCCATATCACATGTGTGTGTACCACACACACACACATATACAACAACACACGTACACCAATCACACACACATGGATTCATGCATTTTATATATTTTTTTGCCATTAGATTCTACATACAAAGAGACATCCACCACTAACCTCAGCCACCCTCACCTGAACATATCCCAACCCATCACAGTCATACTCACACAGAACCCTCACATACAGCTGTACACTAACATTCATACACACTCTTGCAGATACACCACACATACCCTTTTCCACAGTCATATGCCACCACATGCACAAAAAATGCCTACACATGGTCATCTACTTAAATCTAAGGACAAATCCACAGCATTGGGTTCAAGTGTGACCTGCTGTCTGGCCAGGTGATTCCTGAGTTTAGGACAGGGCGCACATCCTTAGCCACCCCCTCCATCATATACCACAATTGCCCCTTACCTAGGGAGCCAGTTGACCTGAGCTAGAATCCTGGCCCACCACTCACAGCCATGTAACATGGAACAATTTACATAACCTCCCTGTGCCTCAATTTCCTTTATGATGAAAAGGGGACAGTAGGAGTAATACTCTTATAAAGATGCTGTGAGAATTAGAGAACATAATGCGTGGAAAATACTTGGCACTTTGTCTGGTACATAATGAAAGTGTGGTGAATAGTGACCCATTATTAACAACAATAAGCCACCCACATAGGGTCCCATTAGATGTCATGCAGACGGCCTTTTCTTTACAGCCCTTTTTGTGTGTGTGTGTGTGTGTGTGTGTGTGTAAGGGATGGATAACTACTTCTAGCATCCAAAGGGGATGCATCTGGGCTCCCTTCCCCTCACCTGTCCTGAGCTCCCTTCCCCTCCTTTGCCCTGGCCCTAGCCCTTGGGACAGCTTGGTCTTGTCTCCACTTGAACTTCTGATGCTTCCTGACCTCCTTCACCTGAGTCTGAATCACCCTGTCCCTGCCCCATCCCCAGCCAAGGCTCCAAGGCCCCCTTCTTCTTCTCTTGGGCTTCTACCACCTTGAAGCAAGAAGGTGGCTTCTTGGTTTATTTTCCATTTGATGCTGGACCCCTCGTTTTTGGTATTCAGAGAGAAGCACTGGCACTAATCTCCCACTCTAAATGCTTATCACACTTCTCTTAAAGCCACAGGGGCTCCCCCCATTCCCATCTTTTATTCATCACCTTCCACCAGCCCCAACACAGGAGATGTGGAAATGCAAACCCTCCAAGGACTGTGAATTTCACGCCAGCAGCTGACCCTTCCCCAGACGCCTAGTGTGGGGAGATGGAGGTGTCCTAATGAAGTGCCTGCGCATTGGGGATGGAGTAAGAGAGGCGGCCGGCCCACTGGGGCCTCGACTATCATCCTGGGCTGCAGTAAGAGATAGAGGAACCAGAGTGAGCGCAGCCCTGGGGGCCGGGACTCTAGACCGCTTGGATTGCCCACCCCTCTGTTTCCAAAGCCTTATCCACGCTCACCAATGTCCTTGCCCTTAAGAACCATCACAGAGGTACCCAATCACCTTCCCCCAGAAATAGTGTTAACCACCAGGCACTGACCTTGTGTCTTATCCTCATGTCATCCTTTAATCTTCATGACAAACCTGTGAGGTAGATGTAAGTATTAGCCCCTTGTTACAGATGGTAAAACTGAGGCTCAAAAAGAAGTGACATGTTTAAGGTCGCATAGGATAAAAGGATGAACAAACTGACCCCCTAACAGGGCAGATACTAAGGGCCCCAGTGAGACTGGCATAGGTTTATTTGCTCATGCATTTATCATTCACTGAATTCTTACCATGAGCCAGCCCTGGGCTAGGCACTGGGGCTGTCTAGCTAAATAGGGATAGTTCTGGCCTTAAGCAGTTCACAGTGAAGGAGAGAGATCTACCACAGTGCAATATAAGTGCTTTAATGAGGGAAGCCTGGGAGCCTGTGGGAGCCCAGAGAGGGGAAGCATCTAACCATGAATTGAGGAAGGAACATCCAAGGTTGAGGTTTACAATACGAGTTGGAGTTAGCCAGGGAGAGAAGGGAGAGGAAGAGCATTCGCAGTACTGGAAAATGCACATACTGCAGACAAGAGAGAGAACAGAGAGTACTTATGGGCCTGCAGGTGTTTCTCACATTTGGAGCATCCTCTTTGTGAGTTTGCTGGGGAGTGAGGACAGGAGACAAGGCCAGAGAGGTAGGTGGAGCCAGAAAAGAAAGGTTTATTTGTTGCATCCTACCACCTCTTTCCATGTTTCCTCCAACCCCCAGTCATATTGTCTGTACCTCCTCTCCTGGTGAACCCCCTTGTCAGGGTGGAGGGGTTTGTCCAGCTTTGCCTGCATTGAGGAGCCCAAAGAGTCATTCTTCCAGGGGCTTCTGTGTTTGCAGAGGAGTCCAAAGAAGGCAAGGCTTACTCCAAAGGATAGGATCCTAGTGGTGAACTTTTGGGCATGGTGTCTTAGTCATCTAGTGCTGCTATAACAGAAATACTACAAGTGGATGGCTTTAACAGAGAGATATTTATTCTCTCACAGTCTAGTAGGCTAGAATCCAAATTCAGGATGCCAGCTCCAGAGGAAGGCTTTCTCTGTCTGTCGGCTCTGGAGGAAGGTCCTTGTCATCAATCTTCACCAGTCGAGGAGATTCTCAGCTCAGGGACCCCAGGTCCAGAGGACGTGCTATTCTCCTGGCTCTTATTTCTTGGTGGTATGAGGTTCCCATGTCTCTCCGCTTGCTTCTCTCTTTTATATCTCAGAAGAGTTTGGTTTAAGACATAACCTAATCTTATAGATTGAGTCCTACCTCATTAACATAACTGCCTCTAATCCTGCCTCAATAACATCATAGACGTAGGATTTACAACACCTAGGAAAATCACAACAGATGACAAAATGATGGACAATCACACAATACTGGGAATTACAGCCTAGCCAACTTTACACACATTTTTTGGGGACACGATTCAATCCATAACACATGGTTTCAAAGGGTAAGACACCTCATGCCCGAGGATTTCTTTTTACTCCTCAGAACACTCTTTGGGGGAATTTGTCCCCTCCTGGGGGGTGATGCCTGGAAGAATACCCAAGAGCCTGGAGGTGGGAGAGGTCCAAAGCCACTCTGGGGAAATAGGAAAACATGGGGGCTTTCTCTCTGAATGCAAACTATCAGTAGTTAGGGGACCTGGGTTCAGATCCGAACTATGCCTCTGCTGGTGTGTGAACTTGAGTGAGTCTTTTTCCCTCTCTGGCCTTAATTCTATAGTAAGAGGAAAGGGAAATACTTCAACATTCTTTGATTTTGTGATTTGATTTCTCTGTTATCTCCAGCCTGAGAGCACTTTGAGGGCAAGAATTATTTAATTTATTACAGAATCCACAATGCCAAGCACAGGGTCTGTCACAAAAGGGTGCTCAGTAAATATGCATTCATTCTTTGATTCATTTAACAAATATGTATTGCACACAACTAAGGGCCATCACTGTGCTTCATGTTGGGGTTAAAGCATTGAGTCAATTAGATGAGTTACATGCTTTTTTAGAGCTTAGTGAAAGGTGGAGGCAGAAAATAAGCAAGTAAATAAATAAATAAATGAGATAACTTCAATTGGTGGTCAGTGCTATAAAAACAATAACATTGGATAACACAATAGAAAGGGACTTGTGTGGGAACTGTTTTACATAAAGGCCTCTCCAAGGAGGTCACACACTGGCTGAGCCTTTTGCAGGCATGGAAGAGCATCCCAGGTAGAAGAAAGAACTCATTTAAAGCACTGGCATGTTCAAGAAACAAAAGGAAAGTGAGCATGCGTGGAGGGGAGTGAGTGAGGGGGAGGGTGGTTGGAGACAGGTCAGAGGCACCAGGAGGAGAGACTATGCTGGGTCTTGTAGACCAGGTGAAGACTTCGTGTGTGGCCATAAGATTATGGAGGATTATAATCAAGGAGCCTGGAAAAGTAGAGGGTCAGCAAAAAAGAGGAAGACCTTCAACAAAATGGATTGACACAGTGGCTATAACAATGAGCTCAAGTATACCTACTATTGTGAGGATGGCACAGGACAGGGCAACGTTTCAGTATGTTATACATGAGGTTGCTTTGAGTTGTAGCTAACTCAATGGCACCTAACAACAACAATAATCAGGGAAGCATCACAATCTGGTCTATGTTTTTAAAAGATTCCTCTGGCTACTTGATAACAGATTGTAGGGATGAAAGAGGAAGTAGGAAGACCAGAGAGGGGGCTACTGCAGTTGACCAGGGAAGAGGTGGTGTTGGATCAGATCATGGAGACAAGGTGTGGAGATAAATAGTTAGATCTGGGATACATTTCAGAGAAAAGAGCCAATAAGACCCACTGATTTGTTGCAGTACAACCAGCCACCGCCATTGAGATTCAGAACCATGGACAGCGCAACCACATCAATTTCCAGACGGGTCCTTTCTCGAGCATTTTCTGGCTTCTCATGAGAAACTGAGGAGCCCTGGCGGCACGGTGGTTAAGAGCTTGACTGCCAACTGAAAGGCTGGTGGTTTGAACCCACCCAGTCACTACACAGGAGAAAAGATCTGGTGATCTGCTCCCATAAAGATAGTTGTTGTTGTTGTTAGGTGCTGTCTAAGTTGATTCTGGTTCATGGCCTCCCTATGTACAACAGAACAAAACACCGCCCAGCCCTGAATCATCCTCACAATCCTTGCTGTGTTTGAGCCCATTGTTGCAGCTACTGTGTCAATCCATCTCGTTGAGAGTCTTCCTCTTTTTCACTGACCCTCTACTTATCAAGCATGATGTCCTTCTCCAGCGACTGGCCCCTCCTGATAACATATCCAATACACCTAAGACAAAGTCTGGCCATCCTCACTTCTAAGGAGCATTCTGGCTGTACTTCTTCCAAGACAGATTTGTTCACTCTTCTGGCAGTCCATAGTATATTCAATATTCTTAGCCAACACCGTAATTCAAAGGCGTCAATTCTTCTTTGGTCTTCCTTATTCATTGTCCAGCTTTTGCATGCGTATGAGGCAATTGAAAATAAAATGACTTGGGTCAGGCACACCTCCATCCTAAAAGTGACATCTTTGCTTTTTAACACTTTGAAGAGGTCTTTTGTAGCAGATTTTCCCAATGCAATGTGTCGTTTGATTTCTTGACTGCTGCTTCCATTGGCATTGATTGTGGAAAAGCCTGTGGGGCAGTTCTACTCTGTTACTTGGGGTCACTATGGGTTGAAATTGACTAAATGGCATCTAGCAACAACATGAAACGCTGAGCTTCCTGAAGACAGACCTCAGAACCTCTCCCTTGTTGTTCTTAAACATTTTCATTTTTAAGTATAAAACATTACAACATACAGAAAAATCAGAAAATAATGTAACAGACACCTATGTAACCACTAACAAGATTAAATAGGTGTTAATATTTTTTATTTTGTCACATTTGCTGCAGAGCCCTGTGTCATGGATTGACTTGTGTCCCCCAAAAAATGTGGGTAGCAACTTGGCTAGGTCATGATTCCCAGTATTGTATGATTGTGTTATCTGATGTGATTTCCTTATGTGTTGTAAACTCTACCACTATGAGATTATATATGATCTCCTCATGTGTTATAAATTCTATCACTGTGATGAGGTTATACTGATGAGGTTGACAAGATTAGTGTCTTAATGCAATCTCTTTTGAGATATAAAACAGAGAAGCGAGCAGAGACACATGGGAACCTCGTACCACGAAGAAAGCAGTGCCGGGAGCGGAGCGCGTCGTTTGGACCTGAGGTTCCTGCACAGAGAAGCTCCCAGACCAAGGGAAGACTGATGACATGGACCTTCCTCCAGAGCCGATGGTGAAAGCGTTCCCCTGGAGCTGAAGCCCTTAATTTGGACTTGTAGCCTACTGGACTGTGAGACAATAAACTTCTCTTTGCTAAATCCATCCACTTGTGGTATTCCTGTTAGAGCAGCACCAGATGACTGAGACACCCTCTCTTTTTAAAAAGCAAATAAATGAAATACGACAGACACAGCTAGTCTCTCCATCCTTACCTTTTTCCACCAGAGGTAACTCTGTGCGCAGCTGGTGTTTATCTATCCTATGCATGTTTTTGTACTGTTATTTACCTAGTTATGCATTCAAAACTTGTCTATTCTATTGTTGTATATATTTTGCAAGTTTACATAGATGGTATAGTACTACACAGACTTCTTTGTAATTTATTTTTTCACTCCATATTATGTTTTGGAGACTTAGCCATACTGATATATGTTGATCTACTTCATTCATTTTAACTGGTAGATTATTTCATTGTACTTATAAAACAGTTGATTTTCCTGTTCCCCTGTTGGGAGTCCGTTAGGCTTTTCCTTGTTTTCGAATTACATTGTTGTTGTCGTTGTTAGCTGCCGTAGAGTCGATTCTGACTCTTAATGACCCCACGTACAACAAAACAAAACTTTGTCCAGTCCGGCACCATCCTCACAATTGTTGTTACGTTTGAGCCCATTGTTGCAGCCACTGTGTCAGTCCATTTCGTTGAGAGAGTTTTCCTCTTTTTCGCCGACCCTCTACTTTACCAAGCCTGATGTCCTTCTCCAGGGACGGGTCTCTCCTGATAGCATGTCCAAATTACATACAAAGGTGCAATGAATATCCTTGGACATTGTCATGGATTGAATTGTGTCCCCCAAAAATATCTGTCAACTTGGCTGTGTCACGATTCCCAGTATTGTATGATTGTGTACCATTTAGTAATCTGATGTGATTTCCTTATGTTTTGTAAACTCTGTCACTATGATGTAATAAGATGGATTAGCAGCAGCTATACTGATGAAGTCTACAAGGTTAGATAGTGTCTTAAGCCAATCTCTTTTGAGATATAAAAGAGAGAAGTGAGCAGAGATACATGAGGACCTCATATTGCCAAGAAAGCAGTGCCTGGAGCAGAGTGTGCCCTTTGGACCTGAGGTTCCTGCGCTGAGATGCGCCCAGACCAAGGGAAGACGATGCATCACAAGGACCTTGCTCCAGAGTTGACACAGAGAGAAAGCCTTTCCCTGGAGCTGACACCCTGAATTTGAACTTGTAGCCTACTAGACTGTGAGAATAAATGTCTCTTTGTTAAAGCCATCAACTTGTGGTATTTCTGTTATAGCAGCACTAGATGACTAAGACAGACACGTATCCTTTTGCATACGAGTGTGAATTTCTCTAGGATACTGTAGAGAACACAGTTGGTGCCCAGCCCAGATTCCCTTTACCTGCAGGTGTTCCCACCCCCTCCCCCAGCTGCTTCGAGTGATGGCTGCTAACTACTTATAGCTACTCCCTTCTGGGAGGTGCCTTACCGAGAAAGTTATACCTTCACTCCTTCCTCTGCCCATCTCTGGGGATTAAATGATTGAATGACCAAACCAGCCCAAAACCAAACCTGTTGCCATTGAGTCAATTCTGACTCATAGTGACCCTATAGGACAGTATAGAACTGTCCCATAGTGTTTCCAAAGCTGTAATCTTTACAGGTGGAGCCCTGGTGGCCCAGAGGTTAAGAACTCAGCTGCTAAGCAAAAAGATGGCAGTTCGAATCCACCAACTGCTCCTTGGAAATCCTATAGGGTCGCTATGAGTTGGAATTGATGGCAATGGGTTTGGTTTTTTATGGTTAATCTTTACAGAAGCAGACTGCCACATGTTTCTCCTGTGGAGTGGCTAGTGGGTTCGAACCGCCCACCTTTCAGTTAGCAGCTGAGCACTTAACCACAGTGCCACCAGGGCCCCTTGACTAAATGACATGGAGTTACAAAGGGCTGACCTTCTTGCCTCAGGAGAGATCAACTCGGTGGTGTTACTAATGGCTGCAGAGCTCCCCATAGGATCAGATTGAAGCTAGTCTCCAACTGAAAATACATCACTGCCTAGGATTTCTTCCCACCCTCTGTGCTTTCCTCTCTCCCCTTCACCTGAGAGCTCGCCCTCAAAAAATCACTTGCACAAGAATCCCTGTCTCAGGCTCTGCTTAGAGAACCTGACCTAAGACAGACACACATCTAGAGGGGGAGTTGCTGAGCTTAGATTCACTCATCTTAAAATTTCCTAAGCATTTCTAAATTGCTCTCCAAAGTACTTGTACCAATTTACATTCCCACCAGCAGTTTATAAACATTGCTGTTTCCCCCGTACCTTCATCAATACTGGTGTTACGGACTAATTTTGCCAATCAGATTGGTGTAATACACTATCTCATTATTGTTTTAATTTGCATTTTTGTGTTTGCTACTGATGTTGAGAATCTTTTTATATCTTCATTGGTCATTCAAGTTACTTCCTCTGTGATTTGTCCGTTCATATCATTTGTCCTTTTTGTCACTGCATTGGAATTTTTTGGTAAATTGGTTTCTTTTTGGAGTTTTAAAAGCAAATCCTCCCTTGGTTATACAGGTTGCAAGTATTTCTCCCAGCTTGTAGCTTTAAAAAATCTATTTTATGTCATATTGAAAATTTTGAAGTCAATTAAATAAAATTTATCATTGTTTTCCTGTGTGTGTGTGTGTGTGTGTGTGTGTGTGTGTGTGTGTCTGTGTGTGTGTGTGTTTCCACCTTAAGGTCTGTCTTAGTCATCTAGTGCTGCTATAACAGAAATACTAAAAGTAGATGGCTTTAACAAACAAATTTATTTTCTCACAGTCTAGTAGGCTACAAGTTCAAATTCAGGGTGCCGGCTCCAGGGGAAGTCTTTCTCTCTCTGTCGGCTCTGGAGGAAGGTCCTTGTGATGCATCAGTCTTCCCTTGGTCTGGGAGCATCTCAGCACAGGAACCTCAGGTCCAAAGGACGCGCTCTGCTCCCGGCACTGCTTTCTTGGTGGTATGAGGTCCCCATGTGTCTCTGCTCGCTTCCTTCTTTTATATCTCAAAGGAGATTGGCGTAAGACACTATCTAATCTTGTAGATCTCATCAGTATAACTGCCGCTAATCCATCTCATTACCATCATAATAATAAGATATACAACACACAGGGAAATAACATCAGGTAACAAAATGATAGACAATCATACAATACTGGGAATCATGACCTAACCAAGGTGACAGATATTTTGGGGGAACATAATTCAATCCATGACAAAGTCATAAAGTTATTTTCCTCCATTTTATTTTAAAAGATGTATAGCTCAGCTACTAACCAAAAAAGTCAGCAGTTTGAATCTACCAGCCACTCCTTGGAAACCTTATGCGGCAGTTCTACTCTGTCTTATAGGGTTGCTATGAGTCAGAATAGACTTGACGATAACGGGTTTGGTTTGGTTGGTTTTTATATTTAGGACTTTAATCTACCTGGAAATTATTTTGTGAGTGGTGTGAGCCGGGATCCAAGTTTATCTCTTTTCACGGAGGTATTCAACTGTCCTTACACCATCCATTAACCAGACGATGTTTCATCTTCCAGATATATTTGGATCTATTTCTAGACATTATTCTCTGTTCTTTTTATCTGTTTGTCTGTTCTTCAGACCAAATCAAACTATTTTAATTATTAGTAATTATTGAAATCTTTCTGTTCCTCCTCTTTCTTCTTCAAAATGGTCTTGACTATTCTGGGCTCTTTATTGTTCCGTATACATTTTAGGATGACCTTGTCAAGTTTCAGAGAAAACCCTATTGCAATTTTCACTGGGAGGAAAATGTATAGATTAAATTGGAGGGGGAGCAGCCAACTTTATGATTCGGGCCCCCCATCCATGAACATGGTTGGTTTCTCCTCTGTCTGTGATTGGTCTCTGCATCCCATGCCTAGTACAGAGGGCTGCCGAGAAAATGAACTTCAAATTCTCTCCATTCTTCAATGCTCATCTGAAATGCTGCCTCCTCCAGGAAGCCCTTGGTGATAGTCCTGGCCTTCCCTTCACTATCTCTCCTCTATACTTCTTGGCTTTCTCTGGTCCTTCTGAGTGCCCCATTCCCTGTATACTTAGCACAATGGATCTGGTTGAAGGGGTCTCTTTTGTGTGCTCTGTTACTTTCACCTAGTCTCTGAGTGTCTGGAGGGAAGGGGTTGCATCTTATTCACCTTTGTATCCCCGGTAGCACCCAGCTCCTAGGAGGTGTTCAGTGGGATTTGATGATTAGTCTTCCAGGGAAGAGAAGTGTGTCGTAACAGGTTCTTCCTCATAGGAAACACCTGGTCCCATGGGGAGGGGGCCTGGAATTGAGTTTGATGTTCCAAGGGAAACACGTCTGGCTTGTAAGATCTAGCTTTGCAAGGTGGTTCTGCCATGTGGGACCTTGGCCTCTCTGAGCATGCTTTCACCCATCTGTAAGATGGAGATAATATTGCCAATTTCATAGGGCCATTGTGATTATTTGTTAGATAATGTAGGAAATGCAGTAAAGGTGGCTTTCTCCCTGTTCCCACTTTCTCAGCTTGGGGGAGGTTCAGGAATGAAGACCTTCCTTCAGCTAGGAGAGCTGCTGCAGATCATCTACTTGCTGCCTCTAAGACCCCAGGGGAGCCTTCCTCATAATTGCCTCTAATGGACATAGTTGGTCTCTGCTCTGCCTCTGTCCCCTGCCTAGCCTCCAAGGCCACCACCTTGGCCTTTGCTGCTGTTCCTCTCCCCCAGAGTAGGGGCGGGTCCTGATTTCTTTGATGACACTATGGAAGATACTCATGACCTGTCTTTCCTATCCCATAGCACCCAGGTCTCCTAATGGATCCCTTGGTGCCAAGCAAGTTGTTCCCACAAAATATTCCTTTATTATGTGTTCCTTCTCCAGGAGAGGTCTTCTTCACTGAGAATTAGAGGCAAGCGCAATGCCCAGATGAACGGGACTGTGCTCTACTAGACGGACTACGAAGCAAAATCTGCACCTCATGGAAGAGAGAATTCGGGGCCTATTGGAGAGCTTCCTAGCAAAGCATGGGTTTTGAGACAGACAAAACTAGGTTCCGGCTCAGCCCCTATCCCACACTTGACTTTAGGCAAGTTGACTCAGCTTCCCTATATGCAAAATGGGCATACTCATCCTACCTCCTAGGATAGATGAGAAGAGCAAAGGGGAAAAAATTTACGGGATGCCATGATGGATTGAATTGTGTTCCTCCCAAAACATGTGTTGAAATCCTAATCCCTACACCTGTTGGCAGTGCGAGTCCACCAGCAGCTCCTTGGAAACCCTATGGGGCAGTTCTACTGTGTCCTATAGGGTCGTATGAGTCGGCAATGGCTTTTATACCTGTAAATATGACCCTGTTTGGAAATAGAGGTTTTCTTTTGTTGTGTTAACTAGATCATACCAGACCAGAGTAGGTCCTAAATGTAATCACTTCCGAGTTTTAAAAAGAGCAGAATAGACACACACTCCTCTCTAGGCCTCAGTTTCCCCATATGGCACAGGATGAGGTAGACTTGGGGCAGAAAAGCTAGGCTCTTATGGGGGGAGAGGAGCAGGCCAGGACTGGACAGTGGGAGATGGCAGAGGGATGCCCACACAAAGGGGGGAAGAAGAAGACAGACAGTGGAGACAGGTACAAGCCCAGGAATACGAAAGATCGCTGGCAGCTTCTAGAAGCTGAAATCAACAAGGAAGGCCCTCCCCCTAGAGCCATGCCCTGAATTCAGACTTCCAGCCTCCTGAATGGTGAGAGAATAAACTTCTATTCTTTAAAGCCACCCACTTGTGGTATTTGTTATAGCAGTACCAAGTAACTGAGACAGGTGCACACACTAGGGGCTCAGCATGAGGGTGCTCCTTCGCCGCCAGGAGCTATCTTGAGGTTGTAAGGATGGAAAAAGACAGGACACAGGCAAAGATGAGGCAGAATTTATTCTCATTGTGGGGAAGTTCAAGACTCAGGATGGAGACCACAGAGAGGCAGATCCCTGGGGCCCCGAGGGGGGCCCCACATGGGGGGGCAGGGGCCACACTTTTGCAAGTGCCAGGCCCACTCTACCCCCTGACTGTGGGGATCCAGAGCCCGGGAACCAGGTGAGAGTGGGGTGGAGGGGGAGACAAGGTCCCCCCTGATTGAGTCCTGACCATGTTTCCGACTTCCATAGGAAGGAAGAACAGCTCGGCTATATAGTAATATAATATATAGAGGTGCAGAGAGCTGGCCGTGGCACCTGGGCAGGGCTGAGGCTCCCCAGATTATTGCAGGAGGGAGAGGGGGCTCAGTGCTGGTGGCTCCGCGGGACAGCTGTGCTGGCTACCAGGAAGGGGTGGGCATGGGGTGGGAGCTGGGCCTGCCTCTCCCTCTGGGGCTGGCAGGGGGCACCAGGCATCCTGCCAGGTGGGGTCCTTGGGCCCTGCCTGCCAAACTTCCCCTGGGATGGGGCTTTCTTACCCTGGGTGGTTTTATGTGCTTTGAAGACCATTTTTGCATTGTCAGGAGTGAGGAAAAAATTCTGACATGGTAGAAAAATGATATTTACATACCCTGGAGGGCCGTAGGAGGGGGTCCGTCTCTGACAGGGGAGAGGGCTTCCCGGGCCTCTGCCCACCCTCAGCTGTCCATGTGGGTGGCGTGTAAGGGAAAGAGCACTCGGCCCTGAAATGGGGTTGCTGTGTGACCTTAGACAACGCACATCCCCGTCTCTAGGCCTCAGTCTCCCCACATGGTACAGGAGGGGTAGGCTTGGGGTGGAAGAGCTAGGATCTTATGGTCCCTGATCCTAACCACAGGGGAGGGGGCAGCGGGGAGGTTGACAAAGGGACATCTGAGTGAGGAGACCCGGAAGGGAGGCATCAGAGACCAGAGCCTCCCGGGGGGCCCTGGTATGGGATGCCGATGGGCCCCTGGACCCTGGCCAGGCAGCCAGGTCCAGCTTAGGACATCTCCTGGGCTCTGCGCTGATCCCCACTCAAGAGGTGGCCAGAGGGACTGGTTCGGAACCCTGTTTTCCTGTTGAAGCAGCAATGGGAGCCATGGAGGCTGCAGGTGGCCCCCCAGCTCGAGGGAGGGCCCGGACCTGAGATACAGCCGGGGAGGGCTTGCCTGGGCAGAGAGACAGGTGGGCCTGGTGCTGGTGCCGTGCAGAAGGGGCCCCTACTCTGCCTCCAGGCGTGGAGGGGGTGGGCGTGGGCTCTCCTCAGTCCCCGTGGGTGGTGGGGCCTGACCTGGGCAGTGTCACATCGAGCTCCCTGCTCACACGCCTGTGACACGTATCCTCATACATGGCATGTCATCCACGATCATGCACATGTGCCCCAGCCTTAGTGAATAAGTACACATATCAGAACATGCAATCATCCACGTGGGGGCCTGACGTGGACACTCACGTACACACACACACACACACACACACACACACACACAATCATGTTCCCAGAGCTCCCACAACCTCGTGAGAACACACCTTACAGCACATGTGTGCATATTCACACACACACACAAACACACACACACACACATACACATGCCCAGGCAGGTGAGTGGCATCTCTGGTGAGCCCAGCGGCACTGAGGCGCTGCCTCAGAGGAAGGGAAGGCCCTCTGCCCTGGGAAGCAGGTATTCTGGCTGTGCTGGGCACCAAAGGCCCTTTCCCAGGTGGCCTGACCCCCGTCACTCTAGCTGTGTTTCGGGGCCCTTGGCCTCCCTGGCACCTGGGAAGACAGCAGCCAAAGAGGGGGGCAGAGGCCTGGGGCCACCCTGACTGCTGTTCAACCTGCAAATCTATTGACGGCTGCCACTACCTGGGCTGGCTTGGTTGCCGCCCAGGCCCCACAGGGTGTGGCTCAGAGGTGCCTGCGGGGACCCTGGGGGCTGGTCAGCTGGGACCTCATGGTCTGGATGCTTCCCAGGATCTTCTTCTGGTGGCCCATGAGGGTGATGCCCAGTGCACGCACATCCCTGCGAAGGCATGGTGGCACTGACCAGGTGGCCTGGGAGGCTGGGAGCCGTGGAGACAGGGCCATGGCCATCCCCGTGGAGCTGCCAACCTCCTCAGCATCCTTGCCTCTGGCTCCCTGCCCTCTCCCCCTACCCCTCTGGGACCGCCAGCCCCGCCCCCCCACTCACTGAGCGTTCATGCGCAGCACCATGCCCAGGGAGGAGTAGCCACCAGCAGCAAAGTGGTCACGGTAGCGACCCATACGGATGGAGTCCAGCCAGTCTCCCACGGTGAGGCCCCCGCCGCCACCCCCACCTCCACGGAGGTCAAAGCAGCTCTGGGCAAAGGTGGGGGGTGGGCACCTGAGACACAAGGGCCCCTTGGTGAGTGGCGGGCCAGGGCCTCTACCTTCCTCGGGGACCCTGGCACTAGCCACGCTCAGCCTCCATCCAGACTCAGCAGTGGGCAGGGAGTCTAAAGAGCCGGAGGCCAGGCTTGGAAGTAGAGAGCTGAGGAAGGACTCAGGCAGGGCACAGGTCAGGGACCTGGGCAGGGCAGAGGTCAGAGGTTCAAGCTGGGCAGAGGTCAGAGGCCTGGGCTGCGCAGAGGTCAGGGGCTGGGGCTAGGTCAGGGCCCAGGCTGCAGCTGGTCTAGGGGTCAGGGCACAGCTGTCCCAGGACCAAGACTGAGTTTGGGGCATGTCTGGGGCCTGGGATGGAGGCGCGGTGGGCACCAGGCACCTGCTGACGGTGGCCGTGACCCTGAGACTCTCAGGGCTGTGGATGAGTGCGTCGAGAACGCTGACGATCTGGGAGAATCGAGGCCGCTGGGTCCGGTCCTTGTGCCAACAGTCAAGCATGAGCTGGTGCAGGGCACGGGGGCAGCCCATGGGCGCAGGCAGGCGGTACCCCTCCTCCACAGAGCTGATGACCTGAAGGGGCACAGCGCTGGACTTGGGGCCTCACATCCTCCCCAAGGCCCCAACCCTCTGCCCAGGCAGGACCAGCACTCACGTCGCGGTTGGTCATGTTCCAGTAGGGCCTCTCCCCATAGGCCAGCACCTCCCACATGACCACACCAAAGCTCCACACGTCACTAGCCCAGGAGAAGGTCCGGAAGGCGATGGCCTCGGGCGCTGTCCAGCGGATTGGAATCTTCCCTCCCTGAGATGAATACAGGAGTGTTGAGGTGCTGCCCTAGGGTTGGCTCTGGGCGGGAGGCAGCTCCCCCAACCCCGCGTCAGGGAGCTGAACACTGGGGTCCTGTGTCCTGGGCTGGGGAACTTGCAGTCCCACAGGGGGAGGCACAGCCTCCACCTTCCAAGAGTCCCTGTCTGATGGGGGAGACCTGCCTACAGAGCTGTTGAGAAGATCAAATGAAATGTGTGCAGAGTGCTGGCACACAGTAGGCACTCAAAAAATATAAGTCAATGTGGCAATACCCAAACAAGTGAAGGAAGCTCAGGCATCATGGCTTAGTAGTTTTCTAACTCCTCCTTCTCCTTTTTTGTCACAAAATCCTTTCCATAAGTGAAAGCATATTCAGAGGCTCAGAGTGAGAGATCCAGAGGGAAGCTTCTGGCAGGGGTGGTGGCTAGGGCGCCTGCCCACTCAGACTCCTGCCTCTAAGGCAGCCCCAAAGGCTCCTCTAACCAGTGGCCGTCAAGTCAACCCCACTCATGGTGACCTCATGTGTGTCAGAGCAGAACTGTGCTCCATAGGGTTTTCAATGGCAGCTTTTTCAGAAGTGGATTGCCAGGCCTTTCTTCCAAGGCAACTCTGAGTGGACTCGAGTCACCAACCTTTTGGTTAGCAGCCTAGCATGTTAATCGTTTACACCACCTAGGGACTCTAGAGAAGGCCAAATCTCCACAGAGCACATTTTAAAAACGACTGGGTTTCTTGTGGAACTTTGGACAGATATGGACTCTGTGTGTGATTCAGAGAGATGCTGATTCTCCCAAAGTCCAGGTGAGTGAGGGACAGCATGGAGACCAGCCCCAGCCACCTGGTGATAGTGGAAAGGCAGGCAAAATGGTTCCCATTTCCTAGAGAGGGAAACTGAGGTGCAGAAAAGAGATGGGACTTGCCCCACATCGAAGGCCACCCTGAAACTGCCAACTTCACTTAACCACATATGGGGGAATCGTCAGGCTTTGGGTCGGGGAGAGCCCTCCGGTACTCCTGGGCCACCTCCTCCCTCCCAGAACCTAGCAGAAAAGGGTGTAGGTGACTCACCGTGGTGGTGTAGGCGGCATCCGGATCGTCCTCCAGCACCCGCAACAGCCCAAAGTCAGACACCTTGCAGACCAGGTTGCCATCAACCAGGACATTGCGGGCAGCCAGGTCACGGTGGACGTAGCCCAGGTCCGAGAGGTAGCGCATGCCGGCGCCCACTCCTCTTAGCATGCCCACCAGCTGCATGATGGTGAACTGCCCATCGTGGGTCTGCAGAGGGACACGGCTTGAGTTCTGGAAGGTACCTCGTTTGTGAACAGGAAGCCTTCCCATCTAAGCGACACTTGAAGACGGCTCTTTGCAATCTGCAAAGTGCTTCACTATTGAAAAGGTCCCCGGGTGACGCAAACGGTTAAGTGCTAAACTACTAGCAGAAAGGTTGGGGGTTCGAACCCAACCAGAGGTGCCTTGGAAGACAGGCCTGGTGATCTGCTTCTGAAAGGTCATAGCCTTGAAAACCCTATGGAGCACAGTTCTACTCTGCACACACCAGGTCGTCATGAGTAGGAATCAACTTGACGGCAACCAGCAACAACAATCACTGTTGATGAAGCTTTTGGCAGTTTAAGATTTACTCTCCTGGTCTTGTTCACACCCACAGCAACTCTGGGAGGTAGGTGAGGCCCGGAGAGGTTAAGCCACATGTATAAGAGTGCCCAACAAGTAAGTGGCAGGGCTGGGGTTGGGAATCTAGAGATTTCTACCACACCCACCATGCCTTCTTGTTGGGTGCGGGCCCCCTCTTAGCCTGCGTCTTAGCAGGACCCCGTCAGCAGAGGGACTGTCCTGTGATGGGGGCTGGAAGGCAGTTCTCTGGCCTGATCCTTAAGACCCCCTCCCAATACCCTGTCTTCCCCCCTTCCCCAGGTCTGTTGGGTCCAGTCTCAGGGTGTGTGTGGAGGGTCCCACACTGTCTCCCAACACCTGGACTGAATGGCCATCCTTGCAGCCCATGAGAAAGGTGGAGGCAGGACACGCACCCTCAGGAAGGCGTCCAGAGAGCCGTTCTCCATGTACTCGGTCACGATCATTGCCAGGCGGCCTGGGGACGGGGAGGAGGAGACTGTGCTCTTGGTGGGGATCAGGGCTGCTGACTGCAGGAACATTCCCCCATCCCAGGAGCTGTCAGGAGCTGGGCCAGCATTGAGGGTCCCAGGGCCAGCCTAGGGCTCCGACTGGGGTCCTGGCCATCACCCCACCTAGAGTTATCTGGGGACTTGAGCCAAGGCGATAGGGTCAGGGCAAGGGCAAAGCAGAGTGGTCTGGTGATGGACCCAAGACCTAGAGCCTTATCCTGGGCAGGAGGTTACCTACCACGGGTGACGACCCCCTCAAGGCGGATGACATTGGGGTGGTCAAACTGGCCCATGATGGATGCCTCACTCAGAAAGTCCTGCCGCTGTTTCTCCGTGTAGCCGGCTTTGAGGGCCTTGATGGCCACGGGTACGACCCGCTGCCCCGGCACCTGCAGCTGCCCGTAACAGACTTCCCCGGATTCTCCTACAGACCCCAAGTGGGGCAGGCAGGGAGAAGGCATGGGACCTTCTCCCTTTCACCCCAGCCCCTGCATGCCCCCGGCCCCATGCACCTCGTGTGCCCAGTCTGGTTGTGCCAGACTTCTTAGTCCCCTCTAACTCTGCCCTGGGTGCCCCTCCCCCTTGTGCCCCCTGTCCTGCCCCATCCTCACAGCTCCTGAGGCTCACCACAGCCGATGATTTTCTCAATGTGGATCCTGGAGGCGTCAATCTCTCGGGTAAAACTGCGGCCTGCCCGGCCCGGTTCCTCGTAGGTGTGGGGCTCTGCATAGAACTGGGGCTCCGGGAATTTCCCCGGGGGGTGGTGCAGGGGCAGGAAAACAGGTGGGGGTGCTGAGGGGACAGGGCAGAAGGGCCTTCAGGGGGGTCCAGAAGGAATTCTCTCTCTCAGCATCCCTGGGCCTGAGATGAGTCTCGGGTGGGGTGAGGGGTGTCTCTGGGAATCTCAGGATGTGGTGGCAAAGAGTAGGTGCCCAATAAATGCTTTCCAAGTGAAAGTGATGTCTCTATGAAGTAGATCCAGGTCTCTATGGGACTCTGGGGTCTCCAGTGGTTTCCAGGGGGGTTTCTGGGGTTACTTCTAGAGTCCTTAAAAGTTTTCCTAAGTTGCTCTGGAGTGGGGATGTGGCACAAAAGGTTTCCCCACAAAAGCAAATTCCTAGAAGACTGTGTTAAGAAGGACTCGAAGGCTGCATTCAGGCTCAATAGACATGAGTAACATGATTAATACTAAGGTCTACCACGGGCACAAAGAGCCCTGGTGGCGCAATGGTTAAATGTTCAGCTGCTAACCGAAAGGTTGGCGGTTCGAACCCACCAGCCGCTCCGTGGGAGACAGGTGTGGCAGTCTGCTTCTGTAAAGATTATAGCCTTGGAAACCCTATGGAGCAGTTCTACTCTGTCCTACAGGGTTGTTAGGGGATGGAGTCGATTCGATGGCAATGGGTACCATGGGCACAGGAGTTGGGCATGAAGGTACACCTGCCCCCTATTTGCCTTGCTTTCCAAGGTCTCCACAGGGTCCTGAAACATTCTCTGTAGCAGGGGTTCTTGTCCAACACTGTATGGACCCTCCTGAAATCGTATACCACTCTGAGCGTGTACGTACTCGTGTGTGTGTGTGTGTGTGTGTGTGTGTGTGTGTGTGTGTGTGTGTATTTCCCTGTGGAGAGGATCCCCAGCATCCTTAATAAGGTCTGCAGACCCAAGAAAGCTAAACAGCACTGTGCCTCTGGGGTCTCAGGTCTTTGTGACATCCTGGCATTGCCTCTGGGGCTCTGGCTGTCTCTGTGGGCACCCCCAGAACAGGCACTGGGTCCCACCGCGACCTCCTCTTTGCAGATCCCTGGGGCCCTGCACTCACCCTGCCCATTCTGATAGTGCATCTTTTCCTCATCCGAGTCCTGGAAAGCCTTGCTGTAGCCACAGTGCCTATGGAGAAGGCCAGTAACCTGCCTAAGGCCAGGCCAGCCTGGCCCAACTCAGGGACAAGTCAGGACCCTTCCCTTCCACTCACCTTCCCTGCCCCCCCAGCCCCTGTCCCTGACGCTGGCACTTACGAAGTCTGCAGAGAGTTCATACTCTCAGACTCTCACCTAGCTGAACTGGGACAGCTGTGACATTTATTTACAAAGCACTTTACAGTTTACAAAGTGCTGTCAAGTCCACTTGACCCTCACAGCCAAGCCTGAAACCATTGCCAGTGGAGGGGTTGGGAGATGAGGCTTCTGATACCAGCTCCGCTGGGTGACCTTAGGAACCCCCTTCCCATCCCTTGGCCTCAGTTTCTCCATCTGCTGGATGAGACAGCCCTTCCAGTTCTGTCTGGCATCTTAAGCCCACAGGAAGCACACTATTCCATTTCCACTTCCCTTGGGAATGGGGTGGGAGAAGGGACTGTGCCCAATAATCTTCAGTTTTGGTCTTCAGTTTTGACAGGCCTGGGTTCATGTCTTGGCTATGACCTCTACTTGCTGTGTAACTTTGGCAAGTGACCCAACCTTTCTGATCCCCAATTAACTTACCTGCAAAATGAGGTCAGAATCTCTACTTCACGGGAGTGTTGTGAGCATTAAATGAGATGATGTGTCTGGAAAGGAGCCTGGCCCCAGGCATGGGGGACCACTGGCTCAGTGGGGCTGGGGCAGGTGGAAGGCATGCCCTCAGGAGGAGGGGCTGGGGGCAGTGGGAGCCAGGACCACCCACCTCTTCTTGCAGATGAGCAGGAGCAGAAGAACGACCAGGCCTGTGATGAGCGTCAGGCAGATCCAGACGATGGTTCGTGTGTCATAGCGGGGTCCTGCAGGGGAAACCAGCGTTGCTGGGGGGGACCAGGCCCTCAGCACTGGCCTCAGACCCAGGGGACTGGAAGCCCTCCCGGGGCCCGGTGGGGAGCCTCCTCAGACATGAGCCCACAGTCAGGACACAGTTTATCTCCTTCTCTGTCCCCATGCCACCCACTAAGCTTCCCTCTCAAGATCCTGCTGCTTGAGGCTTCCTGACTTCCCAGCTCTTGTGCCACCACGTCCCAGGACTGTGATCTGGGGAAATTCACTTAACTTTTCTGAGTCTCAGTTTCCTCATCTGTAGTATGAGCCTCAAAATGCCCACCCAGCCCAACTCCAACGGCAACAAAGCTAATGTGTGCCGAGGGCTGCACATTTGTGTTTCAATTAGCCCTTCCCACACACTTCCAAAAATGAAATGGAAGGCATAAAGATGGATATCCTAGGCATTAGTGAGCTGAAATGGACTAGTATTGGCCATTTTGAATAGACAATCATATGGTCTACTACGCCGGGAATGACAAATTGAAGAGGAACAGTGTCACATGCATTGTCAAAAAGAACATTTCAAGATCTATCCTGAAGTACAATGCTGTTAGTGATTGGATAATATCCATATGCCTACAAGGAAGACCAGTTAATAAGACTATTATTTAAATTTACACACCAACCATTAATGGCAAAGATGAAGAAACTGAAGATTTTTACCAGCTTCTGCAGTCTCAAATTGATCAAACACGCAATGAAGATGCATTGATAATTTCTGGCGATTGGAATGAGAAAGTTGGAAAGAAGAAGGATCAGTAGTTGGAAAATATGGCCTTGGTGATAGAAATGATGCTGGAGATGGCATGATAGAATTTTGCAAGACAAATGACTTATTCATTGCAAATTTCTTTTCAACAAGAAATGGCAACTATATGCACGTGGACCTCATTGAAGTCTACACAGGAATCAAATCCACTACATCTGTGGAAAGAGGAGATGGAGAAGCTCAATATCATCAGTCACAAGGCCAGGGGCCGACTGCAGAACAGACCACCAATTGCTCATATGCAAGGTCAAGTTGAAGCTGAAGAAAATTAAAACAAGTCCACGAGAGTCAAAGTACGACCTTGATTATATCCCATCTGAATTTAGACACCATCTCAAGAATAGATTTGAAGCACTGAACACTAATGACCAAAGACCAGACGAGTTATGGAAGGACATCATACATGAAGAAAGCAAAAGGTCATTAAAAAGACAGGAAAGAGAAAAAAAAAAAAAAGACCAAAATGGATGTCAGAAGAGACTCTGAAATTTGCTCTTGAGCATTGAGCAGCTAAAGTGAAAGGAAGAAATGATGAAGTAAAAGAGCTGAACAGGAGATTTCAAAGGGCAGCTCGAGAAGACAAAGTAAAATATTATAATGAAATGTGCAAAGACCTGGAGTTAGAAAACCAAGAGGGAAGAACAACGCTCAGCATTTCTCAAGCTGAAAGAACTGAAGAAAAAATTCAAGCCTCGAGTCGCAATATTGAAGGACTTTATGGGGCCCTGGTGGCACAGTGGTTAAGCATTTGGCTACTAACCAAAAGGTTGGCAGTTCGAATCTACCAACTGCTCCTTGGAAAACCTATGGGGCAGTTCTACTTTGTCCTACAGGGTCGCTAACAGTGGGAATCGGTTTGGTTTTGGTTTTATGGACAAAATATTGAACAATGCAGGGAGCATCAAAAAAAGAGGGAAAGAATACACAGAGTCAAAAAGAACTGGTCGATGTTCAACCATTTCAGGAGGTAGCATGTGATCAGGAACCGATGGTACTGAAGGAAGAGGTCCAAGCTGCACTGAAGGCATTGACGAAAAACAAGGCTCCAGGAATTGATGCAACACCAACTGAGATATTTCAACGAAGAAATGTAGCACTGGGAGTTTCTGATTCAACAGGTCTGGGGTGGGGCCCAAGAATTTGCATTTTATCAAGTTCCCAGGTGATGCTGATGCTGTTGGTCCTGGGCTACATTTAAGAACCAGTGCCCTAGAGGCTGGGAGTGGGAAGATGCTGGGGGATGAGCCTGGACTTGGCCCCCAAACTGACCAGCCTCACATCTTACTTTGCTGAGTAGCCTTGGGCAAATAACTTGACTGCTCTGAACCTCATTTTCCTCATCTGTAAAACTGGGGTGTGGATAATACCAACCCATTAGAGGGACTTTGGGATGATTACAAGGTAAAGGTCAAGGGCATCCCAATGCCTTCAAGTGACACAGATGCCCAATAAATGCCAGTGAGTGACGGTACTGTTACAGCTCTGTCGCCTTGGCAGGGAACTTTCCTTTTTGAGCCTCGGATTTGTTCACCTGTGTAAATGAAAAGTAACAGCCTCACCTCAAAAACGATGAGGAGAGCATAGCTCGAGCCTAGCACAGGCACCAGTTCAGGCATGCGAGCTCTTTCTTGGACCCCAACAGGCCCTCTAACGCCCCTGCCCGGTCCAGCCCACCACCCATGCACTCACGGGGTTTCCCGGTCTCCACCTCCATGGCCTGGCTGAAGCGGCCGCAGCCTGCTGAGGTACGAGCTCGGACCTGGAACACGTAGCGGGTGCCCGGCTTGAGGCCCGAGACAGTGGCCCTGGTGGTGATGGCCTTGAGGGTGGAGTAGCTCTGCATCTCCTTGTCCTGTCATGGGAGGGGGGTCAGCCGAGGCCCCACCTTCCACCCTCCCATCCCTGCCCCTCCAGATACCTTCTCATAGTACTTGATCTCGTACTCCAGGATGATGCCGTTGGGCTGCTCGGGCTCCTGCCACAGCAGCGAGACGCTGGTCTGGCCCGCCCGCTCCTGGCGGATCACCACCACCTGGGACGGTGCTGGGGGAGGCCAGCTCAGTCAGGTGGGGGGATGGGTGCTCATCGGGCTGGCCCCTCCCACCCTAGTCCCAGGCCCTGCGGAGGACCCTATCTGGGCCATGCTCATCTCGCTGACTGCTCCACCCCAGCCCAGGAAAGCCAGCACCCTCCAGTCCTCCTGGCAAAGCCTTGGCCATCTGGGTCAATGCCTGGGATCAGCACAGCCTGGCTCTGGCCTAGGATGCTGGGGTTGGCTTGACCTCAGTGAAGCCTGACTGCTCCAGCTTTCACTGCCTCCTCTTCTTCCTCCTCTCCAGCCAGGTCTACCCACTGGGAAACCTGCCAAGAGCCCACCAGCCCCAGCCGTTCCTGTCGGTGCTGGGAGCCCAGGCGCCTGGTGTCTCCAGACCAGGCTGTGTATAGCAGGTGCTCAGGAATGGTTGAGGAAGAAGGAAAGGAAAGCAGAACTAAGTGAGGGGAAAGAACTGAAGGAACCAGACCCTCACTGCCTGGGCCTGGAGGGTGTAGCCAGGACAGCTCCGGATACTTGGGGGAGGGGGTTGAGCTCAATATTCTTCCCAGCCAATGCACCTCAAGTGCAGCCACCACTCGTCCATCAGTGGTTTGTGTGTTGCTGTGATGCTGAACAGGTTTCAGTGAAGTTTCTAGACTAAGACTAGGAAGAAAGGCTTGGCCATCTGTGTCTGAAAATCAGCCAATGTAAACCCTATGGCTCACAACAGTGTGATCTGAAACACATCGGGGGATGGCACAGAACCAGACAATGTTTCATTCTATCGTGCATGGAGTCGCCATGAGTTGGGGGCCGACTTGATGGCACCTAACAACAATATTCTTACCAGCACACTGAGTCACCTGTTCACTCTCTCACTCATTGATTCATTCATCCACTCCCTCCCTCCTCCTGGGTTCAGTACAACTACTCCTGAGGTGAATCTTCTGGGAAGTGTCAGATATGGTTCCAGCCACCAGTGAGCCACTGCCAAGCTGAAGACATAGTGCACAGGACCCCTCCAGCCCACAGGTCTTCTCTTCCTCTCTGCTCACTGGAGTTCTGACTCTGCCCCACACATCCTGGTTCCTTCCAGTTCTTCCCGCAGATCTAAGCGTAGTCTCCCCACACACCTGCGAGCTCCCTGTAGGCAGGGACTGCACACAGGAGGAGCCAAATAAATGTTGCTGGATGACACTGACATGTGAAACAAAGTAGCAACCCCGGAGTGATGCTGGAGGGGTGTGGTCCAGGGGAACCCCACAGGCCCAGGAATCAGCTTTGGGCTCACAATTCGGCTCCCGCTCCTGCCAGCTGTGACCCTGGCTGAACTATTTACTCTCTTGGGGCATCAGTGTCCCCATCCATAAAGTGAGGCTGGATGGCACCAACTGCCAGGAGGAGGGGAGGCCATTGTATGTGAGGGGCACATACAATGCTAGGAATACGTGGGTGCCTTTCATGAATGGGGCAGACACACAGCGAGATCAGGGCTCAGAGGCGGGAGGGAAACAGGACTGGGGTATTAGAGAGGGCTCTAGGGAAGAGGTGGGGTCCAGGGAGGAGGAGGTGGTTGTGAAGAAGAAACCAGGGGGTAGCTGGAGGGGGAGGGGCAGGCAGAAGGGGGAGGGGAGATGGGAAAGAGGAAAGGGGGAAGGGCAGTCAGGAAGGGGTGAGACAGGAAGGAGGGATGGGGAGAGGCAGGAGGGTGAGGGGCAGGCAGAAGGGGCAAGTGGAGAGAAGACAGTACAAACCTTGCCCACTTGCTCGGGGACTGCTCTTCACCCCAGCCCCATCCTAAATCCATGGGCTTCCCTTCATCTCTCCCCCAGGCTTACAGACAGCCTACCATGTGCCCATCACTGGGCTAAGACCTGGGGATTCAGCAGTGACCAAGACAGCCCACAGGAGCTAATGGCCTAATGAGGGAGGCAGGGAGTAAATGAGGGAGCAAACGAAGAGGGGAAGTGCAGGTGGTTTAGGTGCTGCGGGAGGCATGAAGAGAGGACTGTGATGGAGGGCACCTTACGCAGGGACGTGGAGGGGACTGGGCCAGACAACTGGGGTGGTCAGGGGCCCTCCTGGAGGCAGAGGTGATAGTGGATCTGAGACCTGGAAGAGGAGAAGCAGACAGGCCTGGGAAGAGGGTGCTATTCAGAAGGAAAAGCCACACCAAAGGCCCTGGGCAGGGAGGGCTTGGCATGTTCAAAGACAGGAGCTTGAGGTCAGTGTCGCTGTAAGGGAGCAAGGTGGCAGGAGTGGACAGGAAGAAGCTGGCAAGATAGGCAGGGGCGAGATCATAGAAGGGCGTGTGGACTCTAGAGAGAAATTTGAATTGGTTTCGTGCTCAGTCAGAAGCTGCTCAATGGTTCCAATATGAACTGACCTGACTTACGTTTTTCAAAGTCATTCAGGATGTGGTGTGAAGAATGAAGCACTGGGGGCAAGGGCAGGGCTAGGAAGAGGCTACTGTGGTCTTCCAGACAATGTATGATGGGGGCACGGGCCAGAACAGGGGCTGAGGAGTAAGAAGTGGTCAGGTTCATGACATATTTTGAAGGGAGGCCCAGAGGGACTTGCTGATGGATGGATGTGGCAGGCAAGAGAGAGATGGCTCCTTGGGTTTGGGCTTGAGGAACTCAGTCAACGGTGGTGCCATTTCCTAAGACAGGGAGGGCTGTGGGAGGTGCAGGTTTGGGGGTATTGAGTTTGATGACACTATTACTCATCATGTGGGATGGGAATGGGTGGCTGGGTCTCAGGGGAGAGACCTGGGCTAGGGACATAAATGAGGTGGCTGTCAGCATGAAGGTGGAATTCAAGCTATGGCTCTGTTCAGATCACCCAGGGATGATGGGCCCCTGGTAGAGAGAAGAGAGGAAGATCCAGGACAACCTGAAGGTTGTCAGAGGAGGTGGAGCTGGCGAAGACAGAGCTGGGCTGGCCAGAGAGTGGGGTAGGGCCGCGCGTGTCACGGAAGCCAAAAGAAAATGACCACTTCAAGGAAGAAAAGGGTTAAAAGGTGCCCATCAGATGTGGCAGAGGTGGGCAGTTGAATTTCTGTGGCTAGAGGGGGAAAGATGCCTGAGTGGAGTTGCCTAAGGAGGTCTGCAGAGCAGAGAAAGTAGATGTGGCAAATATAGACAGCTCTTTCAAGAAGTTTCTATGTGTAGAGAAATGGCCTGGTTGCTGGAAGGGAACATGGGTTCAAGGGAGGGTTTTGGTTTCTTTGCAATGATGGGACACACTGGGTGGCATCTGGATGCTGCTGGGTGTTCTTGTTCCACCCCTCACACTGGTCAGCCAGCCCTGCCTCAGTTGTCCTAGAGACAGACGGACAAGGGCAGGGCTTAAGCACTGCACACAAGTGTTGCCAGCACCAAGCACAGTGCTTGGCACTTAATGGGTGCTCCACAAATGTTTGCTGGATCAGAGCGTATACTGAGTGGCTAAAGCCCTGGTACCGTGCAGAGGGATAGCCTGGATTCAGAGCAGGGAGGCCTGTTTACTTGAGACTGAGGTGAATTTGGGTTTGAATCCTGGCTCTGCCACTTCCTATCCAGGTAAGCCTCAGTTTCTTTCTCTGTGAAATGATGGGGTGGTAGGTGAGGATCCTCGGGGTCCCAGGCATGTACAAGGTCGGGCTGTCACTTGACAGGCAGGACTCATCTGAGTTGGGAAAGAAAGGAAGAGGTTCCCAGGGAAGGGGGAGATTTAGCCCAACAAAAAGCTGTTGTCCAAGCCAGTGTGACCAAATCCATCCAGGGGCAGCAGTGGCAGCTGTTCTGGAAAATGATAATCTGAATGATTTTTTTTTTTAATAACATTTATTGAGCATGTACCAGGGGCCAGGTGATAGGCTCAGCATTTTCATTTCTCTCGTTGAAGCCTCACAACAGTAGCTGAGGCAGATACAATTATTCTCATTGCACTAGGCAAGAAACAGGCACAGAGAGGGAATGTTCTGGAACCCTAGTCCTGTGCCCATCATGCTAGCCTGTCTCAGTGCTCACTGGATTCCTCCCACTTACATGTATTCTGCTTTTCTCAGGGTGTGAAGAACCTCTGTCTCGGAGTTCTGGTGAGGAGAGCAGGGCCAGGAGAGGCAGACACTTGCCCATGAGCTCACAGGGGGTCGGTGGCAGTGTCTGGGCCCCAGGTCCACCTTGGGCTTGGGGCTGGGGAAGCTGGGGGAAGGAGCATCTCCGCCTACCTGCCTGGTTCGTGGTGATGTTGACGACGGCAGCCCTGCGGGGCTCGGGGCTCAGGTCGGACACACCGTTGACGGCCTCAATCCAGAAGGAGTAGTTCATATGGGCCAGCAGGTTGGCCACCAGCAGGCTGGCCTGCACCAGGCTCGTCTGCTGGGGCATGAAGCGGGTGCCGCTTCCACACGCCTCGCAGTGGTCCAGTGCCCAGGGGCAGCGGTGGCACACAGCATTGTAGGTGATGTCGCTGCGGCCGCCCGGGTCCAGGGGTGGGGCCCACTCTAGTGTCACCGATGTCCCATTCACGCTAGAGATCAGATTCACCGGTGCCGAGGGTGGCCCTGGGAACAGACACACACGCAAGCCTGAGTGACAGGCGGGGGCGGGAGGCATGTATTTGGGCTGGCCCAGTCTGTTCCCCCGTCAGACTGGGGGTTCCCCAAGGGAACGGCTGTGTCTCCTTCATCACAGTTGGGGTTCCCCAAGGTTAAGATCATGCCTATTCCATCCTCCTGGAGTTGAGGGCAGAGGCTGTGTCTCCACCATCAAACTGGGACTGCATCTTCAATATCTGGGCACGGAAACCTAAGCCATCCAGCAGGACCACAGGGATCACAGGAACCAGAGGGGCTTGTTGCCAAAGTTTTCATCCAGACTGTGGGAGACACCACCCAGCCCTGGGGGTGCCCACAGCCACCCTGGGTGTGAAACAGCCCAGTCATCTGCGTACCACAGTCCATTCCTTAACCCCCTTTAGTGTCAAATGCCACTGAGCACACACCATGGGGTAGAATGGGGGCTCCGGGAAGCCCCTCATGTGCCCCATGCAAGCTCTCCCTCACCCCGGGAGCAGAAGCCCCAGTCTGGGAAGCACAAAGGCTTTGGAGAGGGGTAGCCACTTGTCAGGCAGACCACTGGGATGGGGGTCTAGGATAGGTCCCTGGCGGTGGGGACTTGATCCAGGAGGGCATGGGGTGCTGTGAGGACCCCTGACCCTCAGAATTTCAACTCTCCAAGTCCCAGGCAGGGAATCTCAGATCTTAAGAAAATAGGATGGTAGAATCATAGAGAATCTTAGAATCTTAAGAGAAGAGACTGTTAGAATCTGAAGGGTATGGAATATTAAAAGCCCAGTCTTTCCAAGATTTCTAGAACCTTAAGGCACTGAAGTGTGGATGTGGAAAGACACCAGAGTCCATCCAGCAAGTGTGAGTGTCCATGACCTGGTGGGGCGGAGGAAGGCACAGGAGTCTGGGCAGCAGCAGAGAGAGGACAGGTGTGTGTGAGTATACATACATGCATCCACACGTGTGACTATACCTGCAGGGAGCCTGGGGCTATGGTGATGGAGGTGGGGGGAGGAGAAGAAGGGGTCGAGGCTGGGGTAGATTTGGGGGCAAAACCAGTCAGAACAGTCTGAAGTACCCCTCACCCCACCACAGACACCCAGAACTGGCAAGAGGGGTGAGGTGGGTGTGAGCAGCTGGCTGCAGCCCCTCCCCAGGCCTGGGCTGCATGTGAGAGCAGAGAACAGAGGCGCCGCATCAGCAGAACAGCAAGACCTTCACGCAGCGCTGCAGGCGCAGCTGCCAGACTCCTTGAGTCCCTCCAGGTACACGGGCGTGCACACACATGCAGCCGCACCCTCTCTGGGCACATGCTTCTGGCACAGGCCAGGCACATACACAGCCTAGCTCACATGCTGGGCTCACAGGCATGTTTGTCCAGGCTTTACAGAGACTTACAAGGTGTACACACACACACACACACACACACACACACACACGTACACACCTAATGGTCCTTTACATAGGTGGGTACTCACACATTCACATTCAGGCATACAAACACTGCAGACAGGAGCAGCTGCTGACACAGACACATGTGGTAACACACACAGAGTCACACAACTGCTGCAGCATCCCAGGACACACACAGAACCAGACACACACATGCAATCCAACAAGCAGATACCACACTCACTCCAAAGGCACACACTCAGGCACACACACTTAAAAGAGCCCCCAGCATTCTGGGGCTACCACCTGTTCATCAAAGATGATGGTGACCTGGGAGGCGGGGTTTTCTCCTGACCCCCCCACCCCTACCTTATAGGCAGCCCCCCTTCGCCTCCCACCCAGCACCAGCATCAGGATCACTGCTGGGTCAGAAGATGAGCAGAGCTGCCCAGTGCCGGAAGGGCACGTATTCAGCCCTTGTCTGCCCTCTGGAGCAGAGGGAAGACACAGGGAGGGAAGGAAAGTTCTCCCTGCAGAGATGGCAGGTGACACATGACAAGAGGCTGGAGCCCAGAGAGGTCAAGGCCACTGTTGAGGGGCCAGAGTTTCAACTTCCCAACCCCCCACCTCCGAGGCTGACCCCTGGCTGGCCCGACCTCACCCACAGAGAACTGGCTCCCTGAGGCCTTTAGGGTATGAGCCCTGGCCCAGTCTGGGTCTTGCAGGGACTCCTAGGCTGGGGCAGGGCTGGGTCTGGGGGGCGGTACTCACGGGTGCAGGCTGAAGATGGCGGGTCCAGGGCTGCACGGTAGTAGGTGAGGTCACAGAGGCAGGCCTGGGCCGCACGGGCTGCAGAGTGACTGTGGGGAGGGCAGTGGGCGCACAGCTGGTCCCCAGGGGCTGACTTGTAGAAGCCCAGCTCGCAGGCTGTGGAGGAGAAGGCAGCTGCAGATGAGCCAGGCCACCCTGGTGGTCTTGGCGACAGCTCCACCCCTGACCCAGGGCTTCCTGGAGGATCCCCCAGAGCCAGAGAGGGGCAGGCCCGCAGCATCACCCCATCCTACCCCTCGTTTGCAGATGGAAGGACTGAGGCACAGAGAGGGCTTGTGACTTTCACAGGGTTGCACAGCAAGTTGGGCAGAGCTGGGGCTGGGACTCTGGCTGCCTGAGTCCAGCCCAAAAGTCTGCACAGGAGGGAGCCCACTTCCTAGCTTCTCCAAATCCCCCTTACCCCTCCCATCCACAGCCTGTCTCCAGCCTCAGTCTCTGCACTTCATAGGGCACTGGCCCTCGAACACACCAGCCTCAGGGGGTAGAACCACGGGCTGGACAGGTAGGAGGAGACCTGAACATCCAAGGAGCGACCAAAACCCGTGACTGGAACATGAGAGCAGGACATGTAACGATAGTGGGTTGTATGTAACCGAAGAGAGACAAGTGTGGTAAGACCTATCGTTCCCAAATGTGGGAAGACGTTGAACCACTTCTATAAAAATAGATTCCTAACAGGAACAAGACAAGGATGCCCTTTATCACCACTCCTATTTAACACTGTGCTGGAAGTTCTAGCTAGAGCAATAAGGCAAGAAAAAGAAATAAAGGGCATCCAAATTGGTAATGAAGAAATTAAATGGTCCCTGTTTGCAGATGATATGATACTATACATAGAAAACCCTGAAGACTCCATGAGAAATCTACTGAAATGAACAGAAAGATTCAGCAGAGTAGCAGGATACAAGATAAACATCCAAAAATCAGTTGGATTCCTATACACCAATAAGGAGAATGATGAAAAGGAAATCAGGAAAACAATACCATTTATAATAGCCCCAAAAAAGATAAAATACTTAGGAATAAATCTGACCAGGGATGTAAAAGACCTATACAAAGAAAACTA